>NC_091205.1:11279305-11439305 GCF_040958095.1 Procambarus clarkii | reverse complement strand
AGGGTTGGTTAGGTTTGGTCATATATCTACGTTAATTTTAACTCCAGTAAAAAAAAATTGACCTCATACATAATAAAATGGGTAGGTTTATCATTTCATAATAAAAAAATTAGAGAAAATTTATTAATTCAGGAAAACTTGGCTTATTAGGCAAATCGGTCCCTGCATAGTAGGCCAAAAACTGCGTTCTGGCTACTAGGTACGACATATATATATATATATATATATATATATATATATATATATATATATATATATATATATATATATATATATATATATATATATATATATATATGTCGTACCTAGTAGCCAGAACGCACTTCTCAGCCTACTGTGCAAGGCCCGATTTGCCTAATAAGCCAAGTTTTCCTGAATTAATATATTTTCTCTAATTTTTTTCTTATGAAATGATAAAGCTACCCATTTCATTATGTATGAGGTCAATTTTTTTTTATTGGAGTTAAAATTAACGTAGATATATGACCGAACCTAACCAACCCTACCTAACCTAACCTAACCTATCTTTATAGGTTAGGTTAGGTTAGGTAGCCGAAAAAGTTAGGTTAGGTTAGGTTAGGTAGGTTAGGTAGTCGAAAAAACATTAATTCATGAAAACTCGGCTTATTAGGCAAATCGGGCCTTGCATAGTAGGCATAGAAGTGCGTTCTGGCTACTAGGTACGACATATATATATATATATATATATATATATATATATATATATATATATATATATATATATATATATATATATATGTCGTACCTAGTAGCCAGAACGCACTTCTCAGCCTACTATGCAGGGCCCGATTTGCCTAATAAGCCAAGTTTTCATGAATTAGTTGTTTTTCGACAACCTAACCTACCTAACCTAACCTAACCTAACTTTTTTGGTTACCTAACCTAACCTAACCTATAAAGATAGGTTAGGTTAGGTTAGGTAGGGTTGGTTAGGTTCGGTCATATATCTACATTAATTTTAACTCCAATACAAAAAAAATAACCTCATACATAATGAAATGGGTAGCTTTCTCATTCCATAAGAAAAAAATTAGAGAAAATATATTAATTCAGGAAAACTTGGCTTATTAGGCAAATCGGGCCTTGCATATTAGGCTGAGAAGTGTGTTCTGGCTACTAGGTACGACATATATATATATATATATATATATATATATATATATATATATGTCGTACCTAGTAGCCAGAACGCACTTCTCAGCCTACTATGCAAGGACAAATTTGCCTAATAAGCCAAGTTTTCATGAATTATTTGTTTTTCGACTACCTAACCTACCTAACCTAACCTAACCTAACTTTTTCGGCTACCTAACCTAACCTAACCTATAAAGATAGGTTAGGTTAGGTTAGGTAGGGTTGGTTAGGTTCGGTCATATATCTACGTTAATTTTAACTCCAATAAAAAAAAATTGACCTCATACATAATGAAATGGGTAACTTTATCATTTCATAAGAAAAAAATTTGAGAAAATATATTAATTCAGGAAAACTTGGCTTATTAGGCAAATCGGGTCTTGCATAGTAGGCTGAGAAGTGAGTTCTGGCTACTAGGTACGACATATATATATATATATATATATATATATATATATATATATGTCGTACCAAGTAGCCAGAACGCACTTCTCAGCCTACTATGCAAGGCCCGATTTGCCTAGTAAGCCAAGTTTTCATGAATTAGTTGTTTTTCAACTACCTAACCTACCTAACCTAACCTAACCTAACTTTTTAAGCTACCTAACCTAACCTAACCTATAAAGATAGGTTAGGTAGAGTTGGTTAGGTTCGCTCATATATCTACGTTAATTTTAACTCAAATAAAAAAAAAAGACCTCATACATAATGAAATGGGTAGCTTTATCACTTCATAAGAAAAAAATTAAAGAAAATCTATTAATTCAAGAAAACTTGGCTTATTAGGCAAATCGGGCCTTGCATAGTAGGCTGAGAAGTGAGTTCTTGCTACTAGGTACGACATATATATGTATATATATATATATATATATATATATATATATATATATATATATATATATATATATATATATATATATACATATATGAATGAAAACTCACACCCCAAAAGTGACTCGAACCCATACTCCCAGGAGCAACACAACTGGTAACTACAGGGCGCCTTAATCCGCTTGACCATCACGGCCGGACAAAAGGAACTGATAGCCTTCAGGCTTGTTCGCATTTGTGTTCCTCACGTGTGCCCCAAAGAATGAGGTAATTTGATAAAATGCTATGCCCAAGATTACCATCCGAGTTGCCAGCGGGGAAGTGGTTCAAATAGCTTCGGCTATCACTTCCTTTTGTCCGGCCGTGATGGTCAAGCGGATTAAGGTGCTCTGTAGTTACCAGTTGCGTTGCTCCTGGGAGTATGGGTTCGAGTCACTTTTGGGGTGTGAGTTTTCATTCGCATATAGTCCTGGGGACCATTCAGGCTTGTTCGCATATATATATATATATATATATATATATATATATATATATATATATATATATATATATATATATATATATATGTCGTACCTAGTAGCCAGAACGCACTTGTCAGCCTACTATGCAAGGCCAAATTTGCCTAATAAGCCAAGTTTTCCTGAATTAATATATTTTCTCTAATTGTTTTCTTATGAAAAGATAAAGCTACCCATTTCATTATGTATGAGGTCAATTATTTTTTATTGTAGTTAAAATTAACGTAGATATATGACCGAACCTAACCAACCCTACCTAACCTAACCTAACCTATCTTTATAGGTTAGGTTAGGTTAGGTAGCCGAAAAAGTTAGGTTAGGTTAGGTTAGGTAGGTTAGGTCGTCGAAAAACAATTAATTCATGAAAACTTGGCTTATTGGGCAAATCGGGCCTTGCATAGTAGGCTGACAAGTGCGTTCTGGCTACTAGGTACGACATATATATATATATATATATATATATGTATATATATATATATATATATATATATATATATATATATATATATATATGTATATATATATATATATATATATATATACATACATATATGCTAACAAGCTTGGATGGTTCCCAACCCAATACGCAACTGAAAACTCCACACCACACCACAGAAGGAGACGAACCCAGACAGAAAGGAGCACTATGCACCTTGGCGTACCTGGTACCTTAACCACTTGATCACTGTGACTGTACAAAAGTCATTGGTAGCCGAGGCTATATCCCCAACGACCCGACAGCACATAGTGGTTAGCTTGGGCATAGATATTTCATTGAATCACCTCACTTTGTGGGGGTCACGTGAGCAACACAAATGTGAAGAAGCTTTGTGTTGTTTGCTCAAAGATGAGCAATCGTCTTTGCTCATCAAATGATACTCTCTCAAGTCATCTACATTCTCCAATGACTGGCTCAATGACATCAAAATGCTACTCATGCCATCAAACGTTATCCTCAGTGACATCAAAAAGTTATTCTCAGAGACATCAGAGGTAATTTCTAACTCACCTTCGTTCATCAAAGAAACTTTCTAAGACATCTCAGATTCATCAAGATATGCCTCTCTAAGACATATGCATGCATTAAAAGACTCTCACTGTGGTGTATATACTTATGAAAGATCCTCTCTAATCATCTTCGTGCAGTTAAAGAATCTCTCCAAAACAATAAACAACATGCTCCGATATATTTTAATTAAGATTATAATTTTTAAACGTGACTTTATATAAAAGAATTACTCTTTAGAACTTCTTCGTGCATTAAATAATCCCTTACTATAACATGCATTGTTCTTCATTCAATAAATAGTTACTAGCGTCGTTGTGCAAGAAATAAGTTAACTAAAGTTTGTACTAAACTTACTAAGACACTGCGTTAAGTCATAATCAACTTTAATGTATTATATCAAACTTAGCATGTACAACTTTTTATAACAATTCATGAATTTATGTACTAATAAACTTACGTATCATGTACAAAATTGTAAAATAACTATCTCTATGTAGTAGTAACAGATTCTACTAGGACGTTTACAGTCAAAGCTTGTTAATAACATTCATTATGTCATTCAAAAAATGCCTCATCTCTCTGCAACATGTCTATAATTTCGTAATTATTTATGTAACAACCATTATGCACTCGTTTTTCTTTTTCATATATATTATTATTAGCAAAACAAACTTTTTCCAAAGACATATCTTATAATGTAACTTACGTAGTCAAACTTACCCATCCTCTCCTATTTGATTGAACATAACTTACTCCAACCTTACCCATCCTTACCTACCTGATGTAACTTACATAACCTAGTCTACCTGAGGTAACTTACCAATCCTCTCCTCCCAGATGTAACTGAACGTATCATAAATTACACAATGTATCTTCTATATCCAAAATTACTTACCTTCTTACCCCCCCCCCCCTGCTACTCGATGTAACTTACATAAGCTAACATTACTTATCTACCCACACCCAACTTACCTGTACTTACCTACCTGATGTAACTTACGTAAGCAAACATTACTTATCTACCCACACCCAACTTACCTGTACTTACCTACCCGATGTAACTTACATAAGCTAACATTACTTATCTACCCACACCCAACTTACCTGTACTTACCTACCTGATATAACTTACATAACCTAACCTAACCTAACCTGATTTACCTGTACTAGTCTACCCTAATGTAACTTTTCATAACATAACTTACACTATGTAACTTCCCTTACTTAACCTGACTATGCTAATGTAACTTATGTAATCCAACTTACCTATTCCCCTCTATCTGAGGTAACTAACCCAACCAGACGTGACATAACTTACATAACTTAGCTGACATAACTTACCCAACTTGATCTACCTATCTTATTCTACATGATATAACTTACATAACCTAACTTACCAGATGTAATTTTGCTATTTTGATTTACCTGTAATAGCCTATCCTAATGTAACTTATCATAACATAACTTACACAACGTATCTTCCCATACCTAACCTACCTTGCCTGACATAACTTACCCATCCTGACCTAACCTAACTTACATAACTTGCTAACTTAACTGAACTTAAATACGCACATACAATTACATTTACAAACTGGCATAAACTTATACAAATTCATACGACTCTGACAAAACATGTGCCCTCTTTCATAAACATACCCTCTTACAAAAACTTTTTACTACACACATGAACTCTTCCTTATATACGAAACATGTAGAAACTTACACAACTACAATTACACTCACAAACTTATAAGAATATTTACACACTTTTAAAAAACTTACACAAATACTCAGTTTACTATCTTACTTACACAAACTCTCTCAAACTTACACAAATTATATAGTTTATTAATATAATAATATAATTTAATTCAATTCAATTAATTGAATTGAATTTAATTTAATTAATTGAATTCAAATAATGTAATTTAATTACATGCTTAAACAAGCAAAATATATTTATGTACTATCACAAATCATACTCGCTCTTAGATAATCTAGCACAGCTCTTGCAAATACTTAAGACTTTGAGAAACTCTTACACATATACTAATTTCAGAACATGACATAAAATGCATATCCAATTAATTTATCTATCATATCTCATCTTATTATCACTTTCCTCTGTTTAGTCTTCTTCCAATCTCTATTATTCCTTTTAAAATGTTGTTTGAGCACCTTTCCCTTTCATAACCATATAACCCTAACCAAATCTATCCTTAATCCCATATATTTTTTACTTGTTCACTATCTACCCAGCATTTTTGTACACCTTAATTTAACACACACCCTTATATTACTTTTTAAAATAATTTATAGGAAAGTCTATTTATGACATCTAGTCATTACATATATTCTTAGTATGTGAATGCTAACTGTTTAAGAAAAAACAGTTTAAAAACAGTTTGGTTAGCAAGTTATGTAAGTTAGGTCAGGTTAGGATGTGTATGTTATGTCAGGTAACGTAGGTTAGGTAAGGAAAGTTATGTTGCGTAAGTTATGTTATGATAAGTAACATTAGGATAGGTTACTACACAATAATCAGGATAGTAAAGTTAAATTAGGTATGCTAGGTTATGTAAATTACATCAGGTAATGATGGGTAAGTTACTTCAGCTAGGGAGCAAATAGGTGAATTATGATAAGATAGGTAAGTTACATTTGCATAGGCTAATGCAGATAAACCAGGTTTGGTTAGGTTAAGTTAGGTTGGGTTATGTAAGTTAAGTTGATAATTTAGGTTATAGTAGTTACATCCGGTAGGGGAAGAATAATTAAATTGGAATAGGTAAGTTACATTTAGATAGCTTAACTCAGGCAAGTAATGTTAGGTAAGTATGGGCAAGTTGGGTAAGGTAGATAAGTTATAATATTTACATAAGGGTAGGCTAGTATATGTAAGTCATGTTAGGTAGGGTTATGCAGTGTTGTTCAGAGAATAGTTTTAAGATAAAGTGGCTAAGAACATATATTTAACAGAATAATTATAAAACAGAAATGAAAGTTTGTTACGAAGTGGGGAACTAGTTATCTAATGGGTCAGGTGCATGTGTTCCAAAATTTCCTCAAACACTCCATTTTTTTAGTAATATCTTCATGGAAAATGCTCAAACGTTTCCTAAAGGACCAACATTACACACTGAACAACGGAGGAACAGAAGAAAAAAAATCACAACTTTCATATTAAAAAAAAATTCAAATTACCTTTAAAAATAGAAAAATGTCACCAATTTTAATTTTATTGAATACGGTCTCAGAATGGCATGTAACGTTCATGTTCGTAAGGGGAAAAAAATATTAGTTGAGAATATAGTTTACTGCAAAACATTTTTTCAATGTGCCCATCCAAATATGTGCAAAAGTTAGAGGCCAAAAATGTATAACTCCAACGTTATGGCTTTATGACTAAACGAGCCCTAAGAAACCTTATACCTAACAGCTTTGCACATAATATGTAAAAATGGTGAGCACCGGTCAGAAACTGATATTTTTAAAGGGGTTTCAAATTTGAAAATTCTGTTCATAGAGAAAAATTCAGTTAAGATTCTCGACTTTGAATATAGTACTTCGAATTTATGACATATCTTGTATGTTTTAATTAAGATTGCTTGGCATTCGTACTCGAATATTTGAAAGTTGTAGGTCAATATGTGTTGAAAGTGTCACTAAAGTGTTATGTGTCTAAAGAGACAAAGAAAATAGTTTAAAATCTGTGAAAAATTCAACCCCCCAAAGTTAAAAGTCACAACTTCTGCCACCTGTGTCTGATTAACTTGTTGACCAAATTCGTTCCAACTTCACATGGTTAGTGCCGGATATGCATTCTCCAATATGTAGAATTTAAAAAAAATCCGCTTAGAAACAAAGGAGAGAAAAAAATGCTTGTCAGCTTTTCGTACAAAGGGCATAAAAAATATTTTCATTGGGGAATTGCATTTGTATGATATATAATAAAATACAGCATAATAACATACTAACTCATTATTATGTGTGAAATCTGGCCCTCGAGGTGGCACTAGCTGCATATCCACTTTGTGGACACTCCTAGCTACCACTTGTCTTCTTTGTACATCGGACAGGTGCTTGCATTTCTTTATCCCTGGTTTCCAGTATATAGGAGTAGGTAAGTAATTATCAAAGGATCAAAGGAAGGCATCAAACCGGAAAGGCTATGTAGCACCATCAAATGTGCGGAATACTCAGAGGGTGCTAAATATCACCTAGGATGCCAATACGAGAACAGAAATACATAAGGCGAACACATAAGGGGGAATCAAAAGTATTCGATTCCCCAAGAATTCTATCGAGGGACAAGTGACTGCGAGGAACGGTCGGAAAGCAAGACACACACTCGTCCTGGAAGTCAGGATATTCAACAAGAATATGCACGACTATAAGAGGGACAAAGCAATTTGGACAATAAGAAGGAGGGCGGCGCTCCATTAAGTGATTGTGGGTTAAGCGTGTATGACCAAGAGACAACCTCGCCGGTTACGGTGGTAGGAGGAGGGCCATGGGGACACACTACTCTTAAGAGTACGCAGTTTGTTACCAGCAACAGAAGATCAACAACCCTGCCAACGGGCAAGGATGGAAATGAATGACTGGGTAAAAGTCGGAATAAGGAATACCTTTACGGTAGATGGGACAAGAGCGGATAGCTTCCTTAGCGGCAGCATCCACTCGCTCATTTAAAGAGACACCAATATGGCTGGGAACCCAGCAAAACTCTACTGACTTAAATTTACTGGAAATACGAAACAGCCACTGTTAAATCTCGACGACCACTGCATGGATTTGATTAAAGGACTACAGAGCCATGAGGGCACTACGAGAGTCAACTACAACCACAAAGGAGGATTGACAACGAGAAAGCAGGAGACGAAGAGCATAGAGAATAGCATAAAGGTCTGCCGTGAAGATATTAGTCTCTGGAGGTAGGCGACACATATAAGTGTAGTCATGAAAAACAACAGAGTAGCCTACACCGTCTGCAAACTTAGACCCATTGGTGAAGATGGAAACAGGAGTGGGAGTGCGTAAAAAAGTGTTCAAGGAAAAGGCATTTCAGAACCGTAGGAGGGGTAAAAGCTTTAGTGATGCAGGTCAGGTATGTACAACATTCAGGAAGGGGGGACCCTTCATGGGGGCAAAGACGGAACAATACAAGGACAAACATTAGTAATACGAACCGAAAGAAAATCCTGCAAGTGAGATAACCGGGCAGAAAGAGGGTGGTGGCGATCACGGCAGTCCTGGAGCGATATGAAGCCAGTTTCAACATACAAGCTGAGGGCAGGAGTTGAACGAAAGGCACCAGAGCAGAGACGCAACCAAGATGCAAGGCATCAAGATAGCGAAGAGTAGAAAGAGAAGCAGAAGAGTAAGCAGGGCAACCATAGTCGAGTTTAGACAGTACGAGAGAGGAATGTAAAGAGAGGAGCTTGCGCCTATCCACTCCCCAAGAAGTATGGGACAAAACATTAAGGAGGTTAAGGGCCTTAGAGCATTCAATTCGGAGGTAAGAGATATGGAGCAACCAAGACAAACGAGTGTCAAAAATTAATCACCAAAGCTTAGCAGAATCCCTATACACAAGGAGATGACCATAAAACGACAAAGAGGGACGAAGAACGACATACTTCCAAGTAAAAATCATAGCACAAGTCTTAGACGTAGAGAATTTAAAGCGATGATCGGTGGCCCAAGACGACATGGCATAAATCGCAAGTTGAAGCCGCCGTTGGAGAAGAGGCGAATCATCAGCTTTACAACAAAGGATGAGATCGTCGACATAGAGAGTGGAGAAGACACCAGAAGGTAGAGAGGAAAGAAGATCATTGAGGGCAATCAGAAAAAGAGTAGTGCTCAGAACACTACCTTGGGGCACACCCTCGTATTGCCGAAAAGAGGCAGAGAGAGTGGCACCAAGCCTCACTCGATAGGAACGACGAAAGAGGAAGCTATTGAGGAAGAGAGGAAGATTACCACGAAGGCCAAAAGAACGAAGTTGGGACAGAATATGGTATCTCTAGGTGGTGCCGTAAGCCTTTTCCAGGTCAAAAAGGACGGCAACAACGGAGGTCTTTATTTATTTATTTATTTATATACAAGAAGGTACATTGGTTTTGTGAGGATACATAGCATTGTATTTACATTCTTGTAAAGCCACTAGTACGCATAGCGTTTCAGGCAGGCGCAGCAAAAGCAGTACGAATATAGATCTCCACGTTCACCAGGACATCGGTGTGCTGCGGCACTTGCGAAAACCAAATTGAGAAGGGGAGAGGTGGTGAAAGTGTTCTAGGAACCGCATCAGACGAACGTTAACCATACGTTCTGAGAGTTTGCCGACAACTCGTGACAATAGGGCGGAAGTCCTGAAGGGATGTTCTCAAGAGACCCTGGTTAACGAACAGGGAGGACAACAGCAAGGAGCCAGTCCTCAGGCACTGACGACTCCCAGACCCGGTTATACAGACTCGGCAAATACTGAGACGTGCACAGAGGGAGATGGGGAAGCATCTCAAATTAATGTCATCGGAGCCTGCTGCCGTAGAACCGCAGAGGGCCAGGGCAAACTAAATTTCAGAGACAGAGAAGGGATCATTATAGGGAAGTCTAAGATGGGTGCGGAAATCTAAATGATGAGATTCAAGAACAGGTTGACGAAGAAGGAAAGACTGAGGAAGATGAGAAACAGACGAACCAGAGCGAACAGACGAAATTTGGGAACCCAGGTTGACTGCGACCTGTGCTGGGTCCGGCACAAGAGTACCACGGAGGTAAAGGACTGGTGAGACATCGGGAACGAACTTATCCGCTATTTTGCAGATGCGCTTCCAGATCTGCGGTAGAGGAGTTTTGGAAGTAAAGGTGGAAACATAAGACTTCCAACACTAACGTTTAACTGATCGTTACTACAGGCCACCACACTCGCCTTCCGAAACAAAAGAAAAGAATCAGCCGTCTGCCAGTGGCGGTGCCTCTTCCAGGCTTCACGCTTACAGTGGACTTCTCGAGTACAGTCTACATTCCACAGGGGAAAGCATTTCAGCGTGCCTCGAGAGGTAGAGCGAGGAATAGAGCAGAGGGCAGCTTCGAAGATGGTGTCATGAAAAAGAAGGAGGACGCGAGGTAGAGGCAGAATGGAGAGGTTGGAGAGAGTAGCACGGAGGGTAAATAGGTTCCAATCTGCCTTGGCAAACCTAGGGAAGGTGAGGGGAGGGTGAAAAGAGAAAAGGTAGCAAGGATAGGGAAATGGTCACTGCTATGGACATCATCAAGAACCCACCACATGAAATCTTAGTAAAGAGACGACGAGCAGAGAGAAAGATCATGACAGGACAAGGTGCAAGTTCGAGAGTCCAAATGAGAGGGCTCACTAGAATTCAGAAGAGACAGGGAAGAAGTGAGGACGAACGGTTCGAGAAGGCGACCTCGGGTGTTTGTCAGAACATCACCCCAGAGTATATGTCGACAATTGAAATTACCCAGCAGGAGTACAGGCTCCGGCAAGGAGTCCAGTAGGAGTTTCAGATCGGGAAGAGAAAGCGGTACATTTGGAGGGAGATAAATGGAACAAACCGTATACTATTTACTCACAAAGACATGGGCAGCAGAACATTGGGGAGGCGATAGAAAGGGTAGGGGGACGAAGGGAATATAAGAACGAAATAAGAGAGCAGAAGTTATGGACCCCATTATATTATGGGGAAGAGAATGGAATAGCCACGAAAGCGACCAGGACGAGTACCAAGCATCGGCTCCTGGAGACAGACACAAAGGGGCGAAAAATTGTGGAATCAGAAGTTGGAGTTCATGGAAATTGGCGTAATATCCACGAATATTCCATTGAAGAATAGACATCGACAAAAAGAGAAAGGACAGGAACAGACAACAATGAAGAATCAAAGGTTTAAAAGGAACACAGCGTGTCAAAGAAGTGCAGGGTCAGCAAAGTCAGGGTTAGGGGGCATGCGTAAACTGAGTAAGGATGGAGGTAAGGGAGCAGGAGAACAGACCAGAGGCGGATGGGCAGGGTCAGAGGAGGAGACAACCGAGAGGGGCGGTCAAGGACAGCAGGAGGAGGAAGAAGGGCAGATACCTGGAGGGGGGCGTACCTCAGCCAGGGCAGCAACCGAGAGGGAAGCGGCGGCCAAATAAATCTCCATAACAGGAACAGGAGGCCCGACCACCAAAATGGGAGGGGACGGAGCGATGGAGTCGGAGGTAGGGGCGAGAAAGAAAGCGATGCCTTCTTACCCACCTGGGAGGAGGAAGAAGAGTAGCCAGGCTAACATTTCTGACTCAAAGAGACAGGTGTTCAAGCAACAACGTACTTGGCGACAGATTCCAGAGTATCAACAGGAGAAGAAGAACGAGATCGAGCAACACGATGATTGCTGGGAGGAGGATGATAGACAACAACCTGTACAAACAGGCAGCGTGGAGAGCTAAGACATGGGGGAGAAGGACGGGAAGGAGGATCGGAGGTAGATGAGAAAGAAGACACAGGAGACATGGCAGACAGGGTAGTAAGAAGGGAAACTCCAGACGGTGAACTAGGAGGGAGGACCCTTCGGGATAGAATTTTGTGGAACAGGGGAGGAGGCGGTGGGCGTGTCCGGGTCTAAGGCCTGGAAACGGTTGTTAGACTGAGGAAAGTGGGAAGGGCGAAGAGAGGAAGATCGCAACACAGTGAGCATAAGACACGCCAGCGAAAAGGGTGAGATGGCGAACTTGGTGCCTCGTCTCTGGACAAGACAAACGATCCCGGTGTTTCAAGTTGAGGACGGCTGCCTCAAGTTTGCAATGTATACACGCACGGAAGAAGTTAGGATGAGTCTCACCGCAATAGAGGCAGCGAGCCTGGGGAGAGGTGCACTCCGACATAGAGTGACCATCATCCCCACACATGGGACTGAGGAAGTGAAAAATGGAACATCTGAGGGCACCATTTCCGACTTCCTTGTGATTCGTTCTTGTGATTCATGGACTTTTGTCACTGTCGAAGGATTAAAAAAATATAGTCACAGTTGCAATTCTTGGCAAGTGCTCGTATATTGAATGAGACGCAGAGGGTAACTTGATGTTAAGGAACGAATGGTGTGTTCTTGTCTATTAGCCGATAGATAGAACGACACATCAACTGCGTACGAAGTTCCTCACAAGAATGCTGGTGCAAGGGGTTGCTAGGGCCTCCTTGAGCACAACCACCAGGAAAATACAACTAACCAGTGATGTCACAACACCGGTGCCTAGTCCAATGATATTGACCCCTACATGATGGGTAGAAGAGTGATGTCATGAACACGTCACGACTACGTCAGGGTTCCCCATCGTGACGGATGAGGTTGACCCCAAAGATCAAGGCTTATTGCTCCGACCATGCTGGCGTCTCCTCTTCCACTGCCTGGGACCTTCTATCCTGTGTATTCTTTGACTCTCGTTTCTATGTCATAAATGCTTAATTCCCCATATCTAATTTTCACTAAGAATACGGCAGCCTCCGAATGATCCGTGTATTCCTGGGTATGTGGGCATTCCAAGGACACCCGACATGACAGTTTTCCACCCAGGGGTAAAAGAGATACGCGTTGTGCACTGCTTGGTGCACTGTGCACTGCATTAAGCCATTCACGTCAGATGTTGGAAAATCTTGAGAGACCATTCTCTCACAGTTGCATCCTGGAAAGAGTCATCAGTAGTTGGCCTAGGGGGGTTCTCGATTAGTCTAACAGGTGACCAATGTCCGACCATGGGAACCAAATATATTGTATACAGCAAAGGTTCTAGGGGTAAAGCCCTGAGGCACTCTACTTATAACGATTTCTAGTTCTCAGTGGAGTAACCACTAAACTAGTCAACGTGTCCTCTTCCCCACCTACACAGATTGTTCAGCTGCCCACATAACATCAAGCTCATTTCTAGCAAATATAAAGCAAGAACTTGTTTAAAATAACAACTATTCTTTGTTCCTTTCAATTACCTCACCTCTCCAATTTGCAATGGACCAGTCTTCTCCATTATCTTTGTATCTGTCCTGCTGGAAATTTTTCAACCCATCCTTCTGAAAAGATAGTAATTTTTATAACTATGTGATTGAAAGTACTAATTTGTAGTAATGGAGCACCAGTATGCCACTTTTTGTATTTTTTTATGTATTCCGCTAAAAAAAAGCTAAAAACCAAACCTAAATATTCAAAAGAGTAATGCAGCACATATAAATACTATATTAGGTCTCTGATAGCGTTTTATATTGATAGCTCTATATATATATTGATTGTTTTATATTGATTTTTTTGATAGCTCTGATAGTTATATTATCTTTTATTAGCAACAAAAATATTAACATTTCTGGTTTTCCAAATTCATTAATTCAAGTCAACTTTGTGGTGGTCCATCACAACACATGTGTACTTTCACCAAGAGTTTCTATAAGTAATTTCATTTTATGAGGATGGACTGACTACCTATATTATTCTAGCTTAATTTAATTATGTTTAAACTTTTCTTACTGGTTTCAAAAATAGTTGTCCTAAATAGTCATGTCCATTCTTAATTTGTTTGTTTGCAGCCTTTTTGGTCGATAAGGTTCTTTTGTCTTGTGGTTATTCATTTTGTCACAGTTATTCGACCTAATTTTAAACTATTTTTCAGCAGGCCTCGTTTGTGAATGGTGGGTGGAGGAGACGTGGTGGAGGCAGGAAGAGTAGTGTTGGCGGAGGCGCAAGATGGGGAGCTGGGAACGCAGTATGTCCACGCACCTGACAGTGGACCTTTCTCTCCCTCCTGTCGACGACCACAACACAGGAGACCAGTCAACCACCACCAGAACCGATACTGAGCCGTGGGATGAGATCTCAATAAGGTAAAGCACACACACACACACACACACACACACACACACACACACACACACACACACACACACACACACACACACACACACACACACACACACACACACACACACACGCACACACACACACACACACACACACACACACACACACACACACACACACACACACACACACACACACACACACACACACACACACACACACACACACACACACACACACACTCCAGCATAAGCTGGAGAAACAGGCAGGAGTAACTGGTAGGGCGCTCCAGTGGATAAGGGAGTACCTAAGCAATAGGAAGCAGTGACTTACAGTGAGTAAGCAGTCAGTTACAGTGAGGGGTGAGACCTCAGAATGGCGTGAAGTCACCAGAGGAGTCCCACAGGGCCTATCCTGTTGGACCTATCCTGTTTCTGATATACGTAAATGATCCCCAGAGGGTATAGACTCATTCCTCTCAATGTTTGCTGTCGACGCCAAAATTATGAGAAGGATTAGGACAGAGGAGGACAGCTTGAGGCTTCAAGAAGACCTGGACAAGCTGCAGGAATGGTCGAACAAATGGCTATTAGAGTTTAACCCAAGCAAATGTAATGTAATGAAGATAGGGGTAGGAAGCAGGAGACCAGATACAAGGTATCATTTGGGAGATGAGATACTTCAAGAGTCAGAGAGAGAGAAAGACCTGGGGGTTGATATCACGCCAGACCTGTCCCCTGAAGCTCATATCAAGAGGATAACATCAGCAGCATATGCCAGGTTGGCTAACATAAGAACGGCCTTTAGAAACTTGTGTAAGGAATCTTTCAGAACATTATATACCACATATGTCAGACCAATCCTGGAGTATGCGGCTCCAGCATGGAGTCCATATCTAGTCAAGCATAAGACTAAACTGGAAAAGGTTCAAAGGTTTGCCACCAGACTAGTACCCGAGCTGAGAGGTATGAGCTACGAGGAGAGACTACGGGAATTGAACCTCACTTCGTTGGAAGACAGAAGAGTTAGGGGGGACATGATCACCACATTCAAGATTCTCAAGGGAATCGACAGGGTTGATAAAGACAGGCTATTTAACACAAGGGGAACACGCACTAGGAGACACAGGTGGAAACTGAGTGCCCAAATGAGCCACAGAGATATTAGAAAGAACTTTTTTAGTGTCAGAGTGGTTGACAAATGGAATGCATTAGGCAGTGATGTGGTGGAGGCTGACTCCATACACAGTTTCAAGTGTAGATATGATAGAGCCCAGTAGGCTCAGGAACCTGTACACCTGTTGATTGACGGTTGAGAGGCGGGACCAAAGAGCCAGAGCTCAAACCCCGTAAGCACAATTAGGTGAGTAAAATTAGGTGAGTACACACATGTTCTCGAGGGTCGAGGGAGGGTGAATACGTCAATAAGGCTTCATATTTCGGGAAATCTGAGGGATACACGAGAAATTTGGTGTTCAGTGATAATACAAAGTGCAACACACCAATTAGAAACTGTCAAATTTATGGGTTATGTCCCCTATTGAATATTAGACAAGTTCAAGGGTACGACATCAGTGCCAGGCCAAGCTCGTGGGCTACTGCATGGTCAGAGTGTACACAACTAGATGTGATAGTGAAGATCATAACAAATAGTGAATAGAATAGTTAAGAAGTGATTCTGAACGTGAAGCATTAGGATTATATCGGTGCTTAGAGGAACAAGAAGCAGAGTACTGGTGATAGAAAGCAACAAGATTGAAGGTCCTACGCCTGGCAGTGACGTGGATGGAGACAGCAGGCCAACACACGACTGTCAACAGTACTTTTAACCCTGTTTGTGCTGTGGGATGTTTTGAATTGGCGGTAAGGTAAGGCCTCTCAAAATGTCAGTCAAACGGTTTACAGTGTTAGTGCGTTTTAACAGTTAGCCTTGGATATAAGTTAGCAAACGGAAACGAACCTCAAGGGAAATATTCGGCTCATGTGAGAACTAGTTTCTGGCACCCAAGTGTGAAAAACACTACGCCCTACACGAGGATCTCCCACTCTTCCTATTCTCACCCCCATCGCCTCCCACCATAACACCAACAGTAAACACACAGCCAAAAAACCATAGGGCCCACACCCTCCTATAACTCTCCCACTCTAATCCACCCCACACACTCTCACAATCCCCTCCCTTTCTTCCACCTCCCCCCATACACACACACACATCTCTCTCCCCCCCCCCTATCTCTCTCTCTCTCTCTCTCTCTCTCTCTCTCTCTCTCTCTCTCTCTCTCTCTCTCTCTCTCTCTCTCTCTCTCTCTCTCTCTCTCTCTCTCTCTCTCTCTCTCCTCGCTCTCTCTCTCTCTCTCTTTTCTCTCTCTCTCCCCCACTTTCTCTCTCTCTCCCCCACTTTCTCTCTCCCTCACTCCCTCTCTCCCCCACTCTATCTCTCCCCCTCTCTATTTCCCCCCTCTCTCTCTCTCTCTCTCTCTCTCTCTCTCTCTCTCTCTCTCTCTCTCTCTCTCTCTCTCTCTCTCTCTCTCTCTCTCTCTCTCTCTCTCTATTTCCTCTCTCTCTCTCTCTCTCTCTCTCTCTCTCTCTCTCTCTCTCTCTCTCTCTCTCTCTCTCTCTCTCTCTCTCTCTCTCTCTCTCTCTCTCTCTCTCTCTCTCCTCTCTCTCTTTCCCTCTTTCTCTCTCTCCTCTCTCTCTCTCTCTCTCTCTCTCTCTCTCTCTCTCTCTCTCTCTCTCTCTCTCTCTCTCTCTCTCTCTCTCTCTCTCCTCTCTCTCTTTCCCTCTTTCTCTCTCTCCTCTCTCTCTCTCTCCTCTCTCTCTCTTTCCCTCTTTCTCTCTCTCTCTCCTCTCTCTCTCTCTCTCTCTCTCTCTCTCTCTCTCTCTCTCTCTCTCTCTCTCTCTCTCTCTCTCTCTCTCTCTCTCTCTCTCTCTCTCTCTCTCTCTCTGCCTCTCTCTCTCTCTCTCTCTCTCTCTCTCTCTCTCTCTCTCTCTCTCTCTCTCTCTCTCTCTCTCTCTCTCTCTCTCTCTCTCTCTCTCTCTCTCTCTCTCTCTCTCTCTCTCTCTCTCTCTCTCTCTCTCTCTCTCTCTCTCTCTCTCTCTCTCTCTCTCTCTCTCTCTCTCTCTCTCTCTCTCTCTCTCTCTCTCTCTCCCCCACTTTCTCTCTCCCCCACTCCCTCTCTCCCCCACTCTATCTCTCCCTCTCTCTATTTCCTCTCTCTCTCTATCTCTCTCTCTCTCTCTCTCTCTCTCTCTCTCTCTCTCTCTCTCTCTCTCTCTCTCTCTCTCTCTCTCTCTCTCTCTCTCTCTCTCTCTCTCTCCCCCACTTTCTCTCTCCCCCACTCCCTCTCTCCCCCACTCTATCTCTCCCTCTCTCTATTTCCTCTCTCTCTCTCTCTCTCTCTCTCTCTCTCTCTCTCTCTCTCTCTCTCTCTCTCTCTCTCTCTCTCTCTCTCTCTCTCTCTCTCTCTCTCCCAGGGAAAACATGGCAGGGACACGAACTCGGGGTGACAAGCGCAGGAGGACAATCACGGCTGGAACAAACTCAGAGGATGGGGTGGAACAGGAAGGGAGTATTTCAGCAAATGTGGAAAAAATTCAGTGAAGGATTGAGGTTAATGAGAGAGACAGAAGCCAACCTGCAGGATGAACTAATGGCAGCAAAAGAGGAGATAAGAAACCTGAAGCCTCCTCCACAATTCCAGACACAAACTGTACCTCAGGGAGATGGGAATGCTACTGTGGAGGGGACATCCACAACACAGACCTCATTTGCTAAAATGCTTAAAAAGAGCCCTGAACCTAGGTCTGCTGTTAGGGAAGTTGCCATGGAAGTGGCTTCGTCTCAGGAAGCAGCTAGATGTACTAGCTGGCTGATAGAGTGAAAAAGAGCAGTAGTAGTAGCAGGCATTAAAGAGCAGTAGTAGTAGCAGGCATTAAAGAGCAGTAGTAGTAGCAGGCATTAAAGAGCAAACAGGGACCAACCCAAAGGGGCAGAGAGACAAGGACAAAATCATAGTTACTGAAATCATTAAAGAGGTAAGGATGGAGGGAATTGACCAAAATGTTGAAAAGGTTTTCAGGCTTGGAAAGTGCAACAAGCACAGAGACTGAATGGTAAAGGTGGTATTCATGAGAGAGAACACGAAAGAGGAACTGTTAGCAAGGAAGAGCGGTCTAGCAAATGTACAGAACTTCAAAAAAGTATTCCTGCAGAGGGATATGACAAGGGAAGAGAGAAGGAAGGCAGCAGAAGCGAAGAAGTAATGCAGGGAGAGAGAAAGGAATCTGAGAACCACAACCCCGAATCCTACAATCCCAGAGGAAGGAAGCAGCAAACAAGTTTGTCCCAGTCCAAAAGGAAAACAGTGAAACGAAGATGAGAAACCCATGGTTTAATCAGAGATGTAGGCTCGCTAAGCAGCAAAGTAAAAGCGCATGGAGAAACTATAGGACTAACAGGACACTTGACAGCAGAGAAAGATACCAGAATGCCAGGAATGAATATGTCAAGATGAGAAGAGAGGCAGAAAGACAATACGAAAATGACATCGCAAGCAAGGCAAAGACTCAGCCTAAATTGCTGCATAGCCACATCAGGAGAAAAACAACAGTAAAGGAATTGGTTTTGAAATTAAGGATAGGGGCAGAAGGATTCACTACAAACGACAAGGAAGTGTGTGAGGAACTGAATAAGAAATTCCAGGAGGTCTTCACCTTAGAGTAAGGAGAAATTCCAGAGAAAAGAGAAGGAATAGCTAACCAGGAACCAATGGAATAGTTTGAGATTACCAGCGGTGAAATAAGGAAGTGTTTATTAGAGTTGGATGTGACAAAGGCTATGGGCCCAGATGGAATCTCCCCTTGGATACTAAAGGAAGGAGCAAAAGAACTGTGCCTGCAAACTCTCCATAGTGTATAACAAATCACTGGCAACATGGGAACTACCAGAAATTTGGAATACAGCTAACATAGTCCCGATATACAAGAGAGGGGATAGACAGGAGGCACTGCACTACAGGCCAGTGTCCCTAACCTGCATACCATACAAGCAGAAGGAGAAGATTGTGCGAAGAAAGCTAGTGGAACTTCTGGAGCGAAAGCACTTTGTAACACAGCATCACATCGCTTTGTAACACAGCATCTTTTGCTCCTTCCTTTAGTATCCAAGAGGAGATTCCAAATTGGGTTCAGGGATGGCAGGTCCTGCCTCACAGAAAGAGAAGAGAAGAGAGAAAGAAAAGGGTGGGCAGACTGCATATTTTTGGATTGCCAAAATGCCTTTGATACAGTACCACACAAGAGGCTAGGTAAAAAGCTGGAGATGCAGGCTGGAGTGAAAGGGAAGGTACTCCATTGGATAAAGGAGTACCTAAGCAACAGGAGAAAACGAGTCAGTGTGAGGGGTGAGGTTTCAGATTGGCGAGAGGTTACAAGTTGAGTCCCGCAGGGGTCAGTCCTTGGACCTATACTGTTTCTGATTTTTTAAATGGTCTCCCAGAGGGTATAGACTCGTTTCTCTTAATGTTTGCTGATGATGCAAAAATTATGAGAAGGATTGAAACAGAGGATGATAGTAAGAGGCTACAAGATGACCTAGACAGACTGAGTGAATGGTCCAACAAATGGCTGTTGAAGTTCAACCCAAGCAAATGCAAAGCAATGAAAATAGGCAGTGTAAGCAGGAGGCCAGACACAGGATAAAGAATACAAGATGAAGTACTTAATGAAACGGACAGAGAGAAAGATCTAGGAGTTGATATCACACCAAACATGTCTCCTGAAGCCCACATAAAAAGAATAACGTCTGCGACATATGCGAGGCTGGCTAACATCAGAACAGCCTTCTGGAACCTGTGTAAGGAATCATTTAGAATCTTGTATACCACATATGTAAGACCAATCCTGGAGTATGCGGCTCCAGCATGGAACCCGTACCTTGTCAAGCACACGACGAAGCTGGAAAAAGTTCAGAGGTATGCCACTAGACTAGTCCCAGAACTAAGAGGCATGAGTTACGAGGAAAGGCTGCGAGAAATGCACCTTACGACACTGGAAGACAGAATAGTAAGGCGAGACATGATCACAATCTACAAAATCCTCAGGGGAATCGACCGCTAGACAAGGATAAACTATTCAACACTGGTAGTATGCGAACAAGGGAACACAGGTGGAAACTGAGTACCCACATGAGCCACAGGGACGTTAGAAAGAACTTTTTCAGTGTCAGAGTAGTTAACAGGTGGAATGCATTAGGCAGTGATGTGGTGGAGGCTGACTCCATACACAGTTTCAAATGTAGATATGAAAGAGCCCAGTAGGATCAGGACTCTGTACACCAGTTGATTGACAGTTGAGAGGCGGGACCAAAGAGTCAAAGCTCAACCCCCGCAAGCACAAAGAGGTGAGTACACATCGCGAGTAAAGCTAAGACCCAACCAAAACTGCTAAACAGCCACATCAGGCAGAAAACAGTAGTGAAGGAACAAGTGGTGAAAGTGAGAAAAGGGAAGAACAGATACACAGAGAATGACAAAGAGGTGTGTGAAAACTCAACAAGAGATTTCAGGAGGTCTTCACAATAAACAAGGAGAGGTCACTGCACTAAATGAGGAGGCAAACCGAACAACCTTGGAGGAATTTTACCTCACCAGTCATGAGGTCAAAAGGAATCTGATGGAGCTGAATGTGTCAAAGGTTGTTGGGCCTGACAGAATTTCACCATGGATTCTAAAAGAAGGTGCAGAAGCACTAAGTGTGCCACAATTTTTATTGTGTATAACTGGTCACTGGAAACGGGAGACCTTCCGGAAAGCTGGAAGACAGCTAATGTAGTCCCAAATTACAAAAAGGGTGACAGGCAAGAGGCACTGAACTACAAGTCAGTTTCCCTAACTTGGAAACCATGCAAGGTGATGGAGATGATTGTGAGGAAAAGGCTCATAAAGCATCTGGAGGGAAACAGCTTTGTAACACACCACCAGCATGGGGTCAGAGATGGTAAATCGTGCCTCATAGGCCTAATAGAATTCTATGACCAAGCAACACAAATTAGGCAGGAAAGAGAAGGGTGGGCAGACTGCATTTTCTTGGACTGTCAGAAAGCCTTTGACACAATACCTCGCAAAAGGCTGTTACAAAAGTTGGAGCAGCGGGCAGGAGTAAAAGGAACGGTGCTCCAGTGGATAAGGGAGTCTCTAAGCTATAGGAAACAGCGAGTAACGGTGAGTGGGGGAGGCATCAGAGTGGCGAGATGTCACCAGCGGGGTTCCATAGGGCTCTGTACTTGAACCCATCTTGTTTCTAGTATATGTAAACGACCTTCCAGAGGGTATAGACTCATTCCTCTCAATTTTTGCTGATGATTCAAAAATCCCGAGAAGAATCAAAACAGATGAAGATAGACAGAGACTTCAGGACGACCTGGACAAACTGGAGGAATGGTCTAGAAAATCGCTGCTAAAGTTCAACTGGAAAGTTCAACTTTCAACAGGAAAGTGTAAAGTAATGAAATTAGGCGAAGGGAGCAGAAGACTGAACACAAGGTACCATCAGGGAGGTGAAATCCTGCAAGAGTCAAATAGAGAGAAAGATCTGGGGGTCGATATCACACCGAACCTGTCCCCAGAGGCCCACATCAAAAGAATCAGCGGCATATGCTAGACTGGCCAATATAAGAACTGAATTTAGAAACTTGTGTAAGGAATCGTTCAGGACCCTGTATACCACTTATGTAAGACCAATCCTGGAGTATGCAGCTCCAGCCTGGAGTCCATACCTAGTTAAACACAAGTCGAAGTTAGAGAAGATTCAGAGGTATGCCACCAGACTAGTCCCGGAACTGAGAGGAATCTGCTACAAGGATAGGCTAAGGGAGCTGAACCTCACAACCCTAGAAAACAGAAGAGTAAGGGGAGACATGATAACCACATACAAAATTCTCAGGGGAATTGACAGGGTGGACAAAGACGAACTCTTTAACATGGGTGGAACACGAACAAGGGAACACAGGTGGAAACTTAGTACCCAGATGAGCCACAGAGACGTTAGAAAGAATTTTTTCAATGTCAGGGTAGTTAACAAATGGAATTAAGTATTAAGTAGTGATGTGGTGGAAGCTGACTCCATACACAGTTTAAAATATAGATATGATAGAGCCCAATACGCTCAGGAATCTGTACACCAGTTAATTGACAGTTGAGAGGCGGGACCAAAGAGCCTGAGCTCAACCCCCGCAAACACAACTAGGTGGATACAACTAGGTGAGTACACACACACACACACACACACACACACACACACACACACACACACACACACACACACACACACACACACACACACTCTCTCTCTCTCTCTCTCTCTCTTTCTCTCTCCCTCTCTCTCTCTCTATCGGGCAAAACATGGAAGGGACACGAACTCGGGCTTACACACGCAGGATATCAATCGCGGCTGGAACAATTTCAGAGGAAGGGGTGGAACAGGAAGCCGGGATGAAGGGAGTATTCCAGCATATGTGGGAGGAATTCAGTGAAGAACTGAGGTTAATGAGGGAGACAGTTGCCAACCTGCAGGATGAACTAAGGGAAGCAAAGGAGGAGATAAGAAGCCTGAAGGAGACTTCTCCACAATACCAGACACAAACCGTGCCTCAGGGAGACAGGAATGCTACTGTGGAGGGGACCTCCACACCTCAGCTCTCATTTGCTGAAATACTTAAAACGAGCCCTGAAGCTAGGTCTGCCGTTAAGGAAGTTGCCATGGAAGTGGCTTCCTCTCAGGAAAGGCTAGATGTACCAGCCGGCTGATAGAGAGAAATAGAGCAGTAGTAGTAGCAGGCATTAAGGAGCAAACAGGGACCAGACCAAAGGAGTGGAGAGACAAGGACAAAAACATGATTAAAGAGATCCTTAAAGAGGTAAGGATGGAGGGAGCTGAGCGAAATGTTGAAAAGGTTTTCAGGCTTGGAAAGTACAACAAGGACAGAGACCGAATGATAAAGGTGGTTTTCATGAGCGAAATCGCGAAAGAGGAATTATTAGAAAGGAAGTGCTGTCTAGCAAGTGGAGAGAAGTTCAAAAGAGTATTCTTGCAGAGGGATATGACAAGGGAAGAGAGAATGCAAGCAGCAGACGCGAGGAAGGAGCGCAGGGAGAGAGAAAGGAATCAGGGAGCCACACCCCCGATCCCTACAATCCCAGAGGGAAATGGGGAACCCTCCTCAAACAGTGCATTAGCCACAGGGAGTGTGGCAGCACCCCCTCATTCCACCCAACAGACACCCTACCTGCCCCAACCCCTGTCAGCCCCCCACTAAGTACCCACCTAAGGCACCCCTCTCCTCCCACTCACCCCCCCTCCTCCCACTCCCCCCTCCCCCCAGGACCTCCCTTCTCCCCCATCCCCCAAGCCCTCCCTTCTCCCACATGCCCTTCCGTCCCTCCCACCCACAAGCCCTCCATTCTCCCCCACCCCCCTAAGCTCCCCACTCTCCCCCACCCCACCTAAGCCTTCCCCTCTCCACCACTCCCCAAAACCCTCCCCTCTTCCTCAACCACCTCAGCCTTCCCTTTCCCCCCACGCCCCCCAAGCCCTCCCCACTTTATTGCCCCCCCAAAACCCACCCCCCCCAACCCTCCCCCCCTTACCCACTCCCCCTACCCTCCCCCTCCCCCCCTCACCCACTCCCCCTACCCTCCCCCTCCCCCCCTCACCCACTCCCCCTACCCTCCCCCTCCCCCCCCTCACCCACTCCCCCTACCCTCCCCCTCCCCCCTCACCCACTCCCCCTACCCTCCCCCTCCCCCCCCTCACCCACTACCCTCCCCCTCCCCCCCCTCACCCACTCCCCCTACCCTCCCCCTCCCCCCTACCCCCCCAAGCCCTTCCTCCTCCACCAGTCTCCCCATACCAGATCCTCCCAGCTCCCGCTCACCCCAGACTCCACAGGTCCTCCCCAGAGGAGATGCAGAAGAGAGTTAGTTTCAGGGCAATGTACTCGAACATAGATGGGATCACAAGCAAGGCAAGTGAACTAAGGGAAAGAGCACAAGAAGTGAACCCAGATGTAATTGGACTCACTGAAACAAAACTCTCTGGAATCATAACGAATGCCATGTTTCCTCAGGAGTACACAATAATAAGGAAAGAGAGGGAAGGTAGGGGAGGAGGAGGAGTGGCCCTACTCATGAGAAAGGAATGGAGTTTTAAGGAGATGGCTATCCCGGGCTGTGAGGGTTTCAGAGACTACATAGCAGGCACAATGACAATGGGAGGACCAAGGATAGTAGTAGCAGTAATATATAATCCTCCACCAAATGACAAAAGACCCAGTCAAGAGTACGAAAGCAACAACATGGCAGTTAACATTATAATTGAGAGGGCAGCCTCTTCTGCCTGTAGAAATAGATCCCACCTGCTCATCATGGGGGACTTCAATCACGGCAGGATTGATTGGGAGAACAAGGAACCGCATGGAGGCGAGGATACGTGGAGAGCCAAACTACTGGAGGTGGCGACTAGAAACTTCTTAACCCAGCATGTCAGTGAACCCACAAGGATGAGAGGAAACGACGAACCAGAGAGGCTCGACCTGGTTTTCACCCTGAACGAATCTGACATAAGAGAAATCAGTTTTGAGGACCCAGTAGGAATGAGCGACCACAGTGTATTAGTGTTTGAGTACCTGATTGAAGAAGGGTTATTGAACTCGAGAAGGGATACCGAAACCAAAAGGTTAGCATACCGAAAGGGAAACTATGAGGAGATAAGAAAATGCCTAGCAGATATAGCATGGGAAACAGAGCTCAGGGAAAAGACGGCCCAAGATATGATGGAATACATCACGCAAAAATGCAAGGATGCAGCAAACAAGTTTGTCCCAGTCCAAAAGGAAAACAGTGAAATGAAGATGAGAAACCCATGGTTTAATCAGAGATGTAGGCTAGCTAAGCAGCAAAGTAAAAGGGCATGGAGAAACTATAGGAATAACAGGACACTGGAGAGCAGAGAAAGATATCAGAATGCCAGGAATGAATATGTTAGGATGAGAAGAGAGGCAGAAAGACAATACGAAAATGACATCGCAAGCAAGGCAAAGACTCAGCCTAAATTGCTGCATAGCCACATCAGGAGAAAAACAACAGTAAAGGAACAGGTTATGAAATTAAGGTTAGGGGCAGAAGGATTCACTACAAACGACAAGGAAGTGTGTGAGGAACTGAATAAGAAATTCCAGGAGGTCTTCACCTTGGAGCAAGGAGAAATCCCAGAGATAAGAGAGGGAATAGCTAACCAGGAACCACTGGAAGAGTTTGAGATTACCAGCGGGGAAGTAAGGAAGTGTTTACTAGAATTGGATGTGACAAAGGCTATAGGTCCAGATGGAATCTCCCCTTGGATACTAAAGGAAGGAGCAGAAGAACTGTGCCTCCCGCTCTCCATGGTGTATAACAAATCACTGGCAACAGGGGAACTGCCAGAAATTTGGAAAGCAGCTAACGTAGTCCCGATATACAAGAAAGGGGATAGACAGGAGGCACTGAATTACAGACCAGTGTCCCTAACCTGCATACCATGCAAGTTGATGGAGAAGATTGTGCGAAGAAAGCTAGTGGAACATCTGGAGCGAAAGAACTTTGTAACACAGCATCAACATGGATTCAGGGATGGCAGGTCCTGCCTCACAGGGTTACTTGAATTCTACGACCAGGCAACAAAAATAAGGCAAGAAAGAGAAGGGTGGGCAGACTGCATATTTTTGGATTGCCAGAAAGCCTTTGACACAGTGCCACACAAGAGGCTAGTGAAAAAACTGGAGATGCAGGCTGGAGTGAAAGGGAAGGTACTCCGTTGGATACAGGAGTACCTAAGTAACAGGAGACAACGAGTCAGTGTGAGGGGTGAGGTCTCAGATTGGCGAGACGTTACGAGTCAGTGTGAGGGGTGAGGTCTCAGATTGGCGAGACGTTACGAGTGGAGTACCGCAGGGGTCAGTCCTTGGACCTATACTGTTTCTGATATATGTAAATGATCTTCCAGAGGGTATAGAATCGTTTTCTCAATGTTTGCCAATGATGCAAAAATTATGAGGAGGATTGAAACTGAGGACGATAGTAGGAGACTACAAGATGACCTGGATAGACTGAGTGAATGGTCCAACAAATGGCTGTTGAAGTTCAACCCGAGTAAATGCAAAGTAATGAAACTAGGTGGTGGAAATAGGAGGCCAAACACAGGATACAGAATAGGAGATGAAGTACTTAATGAAACGAACAGAGAGAAAGATCTAGGAGTTGATATCACACCAAACCTGTCTCCTGAAGCCCACATAAAAAGAATAACGTCTGCGGCATATGCGAGGCTGGCTAACATCAGAACAGCGTTCAGGAACCTGTGTAAGGAATCATTCAGAATCTTGTACACCACATATGTAAGACCAATACTGGAGTATGCGGCCCCAGCATGGAGCCCGTACCTTGTCAAGCACAAGACGAAGCTGGAAAAAGTCCAAAGGTATGCCACTAGACTAGTCCCAGAACTAAGAGGCATGAGTTACGAGGAAAGGCTGCGGGAAATGCACCTTACGACACTGGAAGACAGAAGAGTAAGGGGAGACATGATCACAACCTACAAAATCCTCAGAGGAATCGACCGGGTAAACAAGGATAAACTATTCAACACTGGTGGGACGCGAACAAGGGGACACAGGTGGAAACTGAGTACCTACGGAGCCACAGAGACGTTAGAAGGAACTTTTTCAGTGTCAGAGTAGTTAACGGATGGAATGCATTACGCAGTGATGTGGTGGAGGCTGACTCCATACACAGTTTCAAATGTAGATATGATAGAGCCCAGAACGCTCATGCATCTGTACACCAGTTGATTGACAGTTGAGAGAGCGGGACCAAAGAGCCAAAGCTCAACCCCCGCAAGCACAAATAGGTGAGTACACACAGACTCACACACAATTAAACAAAACAAAAATCACGGTGAAAACCTATTTGTTTTTTACTCGTTACAGACCTAACGTGTTTTGCCAAGTCTTGCATAGCATCTTCAACGGCAGATGTTCCATTTTAGGTGCATAATTATTATTATTATTAACATCTTTATTGACAAAATGAATTACAATTTTGCCTAATCTGAGAATTTTGATAGTCTTATTAAAGTGAGGATAATGCTAGTATTCACTGTCACGCAGGACAGAGTGTCATACACAAGACAATAGGTCTAAACTGTAGGCTGAAGCACATATGTATCATGATTACAATCAATGTTTTAATGTATGGATATGTGAAAACAACTTTCTATTGTGCACTGCCACACAAGGGCAGGGATGGGTTCATAAGTGATACAGCTTAGAAGTAATATAAATAAAAATTGTTCTTTATTTTTCAAATGGACAAGCAAATTTTGGGTAAATTGTTAGGATGTCGTCCAGAACACCTGAGTCAATAAAATAGTTACACAGTTGGTGGTACAATAGGCCAGGAGGTCTAAAGTCCTTTACGGTTTCACATTCATCAATATAGTGTTCTAGTGAATGCATTAAAGGTTTATCACAGAGTTTACAATCTGAGTATTCTGGTAGTGGCTCAGCCTCACTAACCTGCCAGATGTGTCTATAGCCAAGGCGAATTCGCGCAATGACTACATCACATTGCCTGGTCCGGTTACTGTGCTGACCATACAAATACCTATTATTACAAAACTTGTCATAACTTTTAATACTGCAGCTTTCAGGTCTCTGGGCATTTCTTAGTTCTGCTAAATCTGAATTAATTTCTTTAATTTGTATGTTTCTAATAACTGCATTAGATATTCCAAAGTCATAATCAATGTTTTCTTTCCTGCAAGCCTCATTGGCCAATTGATCTACAAAGTCATGTTTTCCAACTCCAACATGGGATGGGATCCACACAAATTTTATACAAGAGTTATTATCATTGGCAAAAATTACATTCCATTTAATATTACAAGCTACTTCCGACATACATTGTGATGGGTTATTTAAGGACTGCAGAGCACTTTTAGAGTCACAGAAAATAACTCCACCACCATTGAGCTTAAGGTATTCAGTAGCTAGATAAATACCCAATAGCTCGGTCTGTGTCGTGCTTGCCCAGTTGTTCAATCTCTGTGTACTAGTCATGATCATTTCATTCCCTTTATACACTGCACATGCACAACCTGTTCTACCAGTGCATAACTGCATAGAGCCATCAGTAAAGGCATAGGATTCAGTCGGTTTGAGAATTTTAAGATGACTGTCAATAGCTTCTAATGTTATACATCTCAAAATGTCAGTGTTATACATTTGTTTTACACTGATGGGAGTATAATGCAGAGAGACCTCCACATCTTTCCAAGGGGGAATATAGTGAACAGTTTTATCAGGGTTAAGAGACATTCAGTTTCTGAAGATTATAGGCACAACTGTCGGAAAATCCGACACCATTTAATATCATACAGACAGATAAGAGCTGTGTTGTATAAACAAGTTACCCATAGAAAACGTAACTTGTAGTGGAATTACTGCCTAAAGAAAACGGGATATCATCACCACATACTATTATAATTCACCAGCTATTCTGCTGGGAATTATTCTTAAATACATTAGTCTTTGGACTTTACCATCATAAAAACATCTTATATAAATTAACTTAATTATCAATATTAAAGTAGAGTAAATGTGACCCTTCTATCACGTTCTGAAATCTGGACAATGTAAGCCAGGCGTCAGAGGGAGGAAGGAGGGCAGCCATTGTTGTGTCACCTCCGAGACGTGTGGAGCAAATTCGGCTCCTATCATTCTGGACAATGTCGGCCAGTAACGTCAATAGTATGGAGTGTTAAACAGCCATTGTGTATACGAGACCAGAGGCACACGGGAGCAAATACGGCTCCTGTTAATTTTACTTGGACGTAGTGTTATGGAAACCAAAGGTACCATCTCCAACACGATGTCTACAATTCAAGTTAAGTGTCTATCCGAAACCCGTTTATCATTCATTTATGGCCATTAATGTCAGGATATAGGGTGACCCGGTTAGATCGCGAAATCGCCTCAAACTAAAGGTAATTAAGCCAGGTCTCAATGTTCCATGTACTGTATAGTGTTTTCTCTGATATAGCTTGTCATATATAGGATTCTGGCTTCACAGCTAGCGCACTTTTGACAGGTCAAGACGAGGATGGAAGACTTTGTGCACCAGTTACTGGGTGATATGGAAGCTACCTCAAAGAGGATAATTTGGTGTCTACACCCTAGTTATACCTGGTGGACTAACCTGCTGTACTATAAGATAAGGAACCTCTTCAATGTATGTAGTTAATTTTGTAGTTTGATTGGCTGCATATATATATAAACTATTAAACCCCCCCTAATGTGTAGAGGATCGATTTGTGAGATTATGAGATTATTGCAGAAATACAGTCCACTTATCATTATACAAATTGCTATCGAAGTATATAAATTAACGTAAATATAAATTCATATAAATTAAATAAATATAAATCTCACAGGTCGGTTCCCACATTATTTGGACCTTCGGAACCGGAATATTCGGTCCTATGAACCCACATTTGGTCATCTTAGTACCGGATGAACCAGTTAACCAGTGGATTCATTAAATATACTAGTGCAGTGTTATTTAAACAAAGCCAGCAGTCAAGACGGCAGCGTAGCCTCGAGGGAGCTCAGGAGCCTCCCTCAGCCCAGTTCAGCTTCGTCAGCGGTTTCATGCACACCCACAGATATTTGGTGGCGTGTTATTTCGTGAAATGACAGCGCTAATATAGAATCCAGCCAAATTAGTGACTGTGTCTTCGCGAGATTGTTCACGGATTTCGTGGTGTTACATTTCGCGAGAGATTATCTACGAATTTTGTGGACTTTATTTCGCGAGGTCACTAATAATATTTAATACTTCTAGATAATATTAGAAGTTTCATAGAGGCTAATTAAGAGGCTATTAACAATAATTGTGTATATTATTTCTCCAAAATAGAGAATTATTTAATATATATTGCACTAGTGATCACAGTATAATATTTACTAATTGCCAACCCACAACAGGGTAGGATATGACTAGTTGAACTATTATTGTTCATCCTAGTCCCATTATTACAATAGTCAGTTGTACTATATTGAACAACCTAACACCATTCATGAATGGTCCAGACCCTATTTTGGGTGTAATTTTTATCAACTCGAGTTGAGTTGTATATATAATAATTTACTTATGATCATTACACCTTTGAGTGATTAATTAGTGTCTATTCCATCCTAGGGTGATATAGAAGAGCTAACCTAAAGGTACTTCCAATGACACTGGTTTATCACTCAAATCATTAGTGTGGATGATTGTATATATATAATGTGTATTAATTTTAAGTGCTAACCTCTAGTAGAGGTAGGATTATTGCCTAGTGAGTGCATTTTACCCTAGGCTACCATTAGTACTTGCTCACAATTTATGAGCCAGTGGTGCCCAATTAACAAGTCACCATGACTAATCCACAGAAAGCAAAGCGTGCTTTAATATCAAGCAAACGCCAACTAACAAGAGATCTCAACCAATATGAACAGTTGTTATATGAGCCTGTAATTAATTATCGTCGGTTGAAAATACCACTGTTACAGATTCAAACCCAATTGCATATATTGAAAGCAAATAGGAAATCTTACCAAAATCAGGTCCACGACGACGACATAGTAGTTGAAGATGTGGAACCATTCCTGTCTGACCTTGCACAATATGAAGAAGAAACTCAAGCCAGGTTGGAACATTTACACAGGATAATTGAATCAGAACAAATAGCAAGTACACCAAATAAAGTAGATAATGTTATGGATGATCTGGATCTTTTTGAGAATAAATGTAAAGCCAGATTAGATCCTTTAATCAACAAGGATAAAGCTTCACCCAGTAAAGCTTCACCCACTACAGCTTCACCCAATATTATACCACCAGAAATTAAGCAGTTTTCAGACAATTTATCCACAGTCTCTGTGGTTTCTGAAAACCCAATACCTGAAGCTACTAAGTTAACATGCCTCCAAACTAGAGGTGAAGCTGAACCAGTAGTAGAAAATGTAAATGAAAATAGCGACAGCACTAATTTCCCAGTCCAGCCTCCTAGGAATAATGCTGGCAATGAGAAAACTGTCATACATCTAGTACTACAATTGCTGGATTTACCTCAACCTGATCAGACTGCTGACTCATTACAATCCTTCAGCATGGAGTTTGAGTCACTACTAAGAATATTCAGTCTTAAGGTTGATATAACTACTAGTGAATGGATGACCAAAGTAGTCCTTCAACGAAAATTGTCCAGCGATATACTAGATGAATTATATGCACATCAACATAACACCATCCTGACAGTACAGGACATCACTGAAGGTTTACATTCCATCATAAACAAACGACGAGCAAATGAGGAAGTTAAAGCCTCTTGCAAGCCTTCAGAAATAGAAAATAAGAGTCAATTAAAGGGTAAAACAACTACCCTAAATAAACATCAGTCAATTACTCTAACATCAATTTGCAGAAAATCTGACAATGCAGCAGCATCCTCCAAGCCTACTGTTACTAGTTCACCCAAACCGGTAACTTCCAAACGTGCAGTAGGCTGGGGGACATGTATGTTCTGCAAAAAGAAACATTCAACATACTGTTGTGCTAATTATCCAACCAGAGACACTCGTATGGAGCGACTCCAGGAATTAGGGAGATGTGCAAGGTGTCTCAAGTCACACAACATAGACTATTGTGATACCCAATTCAACACCTGTAACAGGTGTAGAAGAGGTAGACACCATGCAGCACTGTGCAAATATACGAAATTAACGTATTCAAGACCCAAGGTGGAAGATAGCATTCCCACCACAGTACAGTACTGCAAGGTACAACAAACAAAGAGTGTCCAATCGGCAAAGTCTAAAGGTAATACGACTTTGCCTACTGCCCAAATTACCATCCTGAATAAGAGGGCCAAGGTCCATACCCGAGGGTTGTTTGACCAAGGATCCCAGAGAACATACATCACTAAAAGGTTGGCAGATGAATTACAATTAAGGCCTGTAGCCCAGATGTCATTCAACATCTCAGGGTTTGTAACAGATGCAGGATCTCAAGTCTACCAGGTGGTACAACCATCAGTACGCTTAGGCAGGTACGTCTGTCGAGTACAAGCCATTGTGGTGGACAAAATACCAGTAGACCTACAAGTTCAAGGTCTGAGAGCAACAGCCAAATTCCTGAGAAATAAAGGAATAAAATTGGCAGATAATATTAAGTCTGATCACCTCACCGACTTCGGTCTCCTTGTAGGGACAGACTATTGTCATCGATTCATCGGTAGCCCTACTAAATATCAGGGCATAACCATGTTAAACTCTGCAGGAGGTAAATTACTCTCAGGCCCAGTATCAAGCCTGAGGAGACCTATGCCTGCAGATAAACAATACCAATAGAAATCTAAATTTGTCAGTTGATTATATTTCTCCAGTAGCATTATACTAAGGAGATTACAGCTGACTATACCAACAGAAGTTGATGTTAGTATCATCATTTAAAGCTGGAGATGATTTCATGAGGCCTCAGTGGCAAATCAGTGAACAGTAGCTTAAGCAGCTACAAGTCACTGCGACCAATGTCACTGAACCCACTGCAGTCTCAGAACCATACTTTACTTTAATGATGAGCTATTCAATCTTCTGAATCAATTAACTAAATTAAACCCTAATAAATCTGATGACTGATTTGATACATTTATTATTTAATCAAGATGTATTCCATGGGCCTCAGTGTTTATATATCAGTGACCAGTTACCTGAAGAAACTTCAAGTTATATCTAATGTCACTGATCTCACTGCAGTCCCTGAATCATACTTGACTGTAGTACTTGATCACATTCAGTCTTCTGGGTTAAATAATATGTAATAAGGCTTGAATATAAGCCTTTCAAGAGTTGACAGGGAAATGAAATCGCATTAGACTTCTAACCCCTGCAACTCTAGTACGGGACATCCGTCCTGTACGAACAGACGCACAAATGTGTGATTACTAACTACTAACATCAAATTAATGTAATAATTCGAAGGAGGAGTATCGGTGTTCGTCTGTTCTAATTAGGACTTCGACCCGTGAGCAGCCCCCTGGGGAATTATGTCGGAAAATCCGACACCATTTAATATCATACAGACAGATAAGAGCTGTGTTGTATAAACAAGTTACCCATAGAAAACGTAACTTGTAGTGGAATTACTGCCTAAAGAAAACGGGATATCATCACCACATACTATTATAATTCACCAGCTATTCTGCTGGGAATTATTCTTAAATACATTAGTCTTTGGACTTTACCATCATAAAAACATCTTATATAAATTAACTTAATTATCAATATTAAAGTAGAGTAAATGTGACCCTTCTATCACGTTCTGAAATCTGGACAATGTAAGCCAGGCGTCAGAGGGAGGAAGGAGGGCAGCCATTGTTGTGTCACCTCCGAGACGTGTGGAGCAAATTCGGCTCCTATCATTCTGGACAATGTCGGCCAGTAACGTCAATAGTATGGAGTGTTAAACAGCCATTGTGTATACGAGACCAGAGGCACACGGGAGCAAATACGGCTCCTGTTAATTTTACTTGGACGTAGTGTTATGGAAACCAAAGGTACCATCTCCAACACGATGTCTACAATTCAAGTTAAGTGTCTATCCGAAACCCGTTTATCATTCATTTATGGCCATTAATGTCAGGATATAGGGTGTCCCGGTTAGATCGCGAAATCGCCTCAAACTAAAGGTAATTAAGCCAGGTCTCAATGTTCCATGTACTGTATAGTGTTTTCTCTGATATAGCTTGTCATATATAGGATTCTGGCTTCACAGCTAGCGCACTTTTGACAGGTCAAGACGAGGATGGAAGACTTTGTGCACCAGTTACTGGGTGATATGGAAGCTACCTCAAAGAGGATAATTTGGTGTCTACACCCTAGTTATACCTGGTGGACTAACCTGCTGTACTATAAGATAAGGAACCTCTTCAATGTATGTAGTTAATTTTGTAGTTTGATTGGCTGCATATATATATAAACTATTAAACCCCCCCTAATGTGTAGAGGATCGATTTGTGAGATTATGAGATTATTGCAGAAATACAGTCCACTTATCATTATACAAATTGCTATCGAAGTATATAAATTAACGTAAATATAAATTCATATAAATTAAATAAATATAAATCTCACAGGTCGGTTCCCACAACAACAACTGAGCCACACACTGTAGGGAGCTTTTTGCGGCGGATTGAGGGAACATTCAGAATTGTTTAGAATGGATCTCAATTTAATTTGAATAGAACTGGGGGGACCATTATTTTTCAAAGTTTTGGCGCAAAACATAGTACTAAGTAGAACTATTCTTTCGTAAATGGAAGGTAAGTTTAGTTCCTTTCTCATGTTAACAATTCTGACAGTTCTAGGACAACCCAGGATGATGCGCATGGCATCATTCTGTACTACATCTAGGCCTTGTAATTGTTTAGGAGAAAAATTAAGAAGATGCAAGGCATAATAATCAACAACAGATCGTATAAAGGCAATATAAAAACTACGAGCATATTTTATGTTAATGCCAAATCCTTTGCCAACAAGAGTTTTGAGAGGTTTAAGACGCTCAACTAGTTTTTTGCGCAGGTTGCTGACGAGATTTGTATCATTAACTTCGACTCCAAAATATTTATAAGACTCACAAGTCTCCACGGGTACTCCATTAATAGTATAGTTAGCATAAAGAGTATGGGGAATAAGAACCCTTGTTTTATCAACAGAGATTATGAGGCCACATTCTACTACTTTCTTGGAGAATGCATCAAGTAACACTTGTAGCCTTGGTTTACTGTGTGCCATAATACAAATATCATCAGCATAACATATAAAATTTCCGTAGGTTGTACAGGTATGTCATGGATAAGTTTGTGCATAAGTATATTGAAGAGCATAAGGCTTAGGACACCACCTTGAGGTATGCCTAGTTCGAATGCATCTGTTCTTGTACTTTTAACTCCTATAAATAGGTCACTAGCACGCCTGTTGGATAGGTAGCTCTTTATTCAACTCAGAAGATTACCTTTGATTCCAAATTCTGCAGTTGCTCTAATATTATTTCGCCATTCGCTACATCGAAAGCTGACTTTAGGTCAATAAAGGCTGCCTGTGTCCCATCCTGGGAGTTTACAAAATATTCAGCAAAGCATGTTTGTGTGCTACACTTGGGAATGAACCCATATAGGTTTGGGGCCAATTTTTCTTTGACCTGAAACATGACACGATTGAGAACAATTCTCTCCAAGACTTTACACATGAAAGATGCAAGGGAAATGGGACTGAATTTTTGAGAGTTAGGTTTAGGAATTGGTATTATGAGACTTTGTGTCCATTTCTTTGGCAAGATACCTTGTGAGAGACTCATTTGATAGAGGTCAAGCAGAGGGGTGGCTAGGGACATCATTCAGTAAGCTCAAGATGTTATAAGTTATACCATCCTCACCAGGGGCAGTTTGCTTAGGTTTTCCTAATGCTGATGTTAATTCAAAGGGGGTTATAGGAAACTGATCTGTTAAATCTGGTGAGGAGCGTGCTATTTCAATATTAAAGTTTCTGTTAATGTTGGTATGTCTTAAATGCTGCTGTATATCTGGGGGTAAGGAAGAAATTTGTGAGACACTAGACCATTGAGCTAGGAGCATGTCAGCATATTCTGCAGGAGTATGATGAAGCTGAACTGGGGCTGAAGGTTTGGTAATGTTTTAATTTTGTTCCACATTTCTGATAATGTTGTAGTTCTATTGATACCTTGTAGGAATTGTTCCCAATATGTGTTCTTAACTTGACCCTTAAGCTCGCGAAAATCTGTTGGCATTAAGGAATGCAAGTAAATTGTCAGCTGTTTTGTCTCGTTTATAAGAGTCAGCTGAAGCACTTTAGCTCTGCAATAATAATAGGATCCTCTGTCCATGAGGAACAACGAGTGTTCTTTTTTTTCTTGATTTAACCCAGGTATCATAATAACTGTTAATGATACTGACAAGATCATTGTAAAAGTGGTCCACTGATACAGGTGTATACCCAGTGTACCACTTAAGTTCATAAGCCTTAAAGAGCTGTTTAAGATTGTCTGGAATGTTAATCTTAACTCTAGGATGAGGATTGGACCTAATATCCGCCACATTGTATTCACAGTATATTGCAAAATGATCACTTACTAGTTCTGGGATGAGCTTAACGTTGACGTTGCTATCTACTAGGCTGTACCCAATCACATAATCCAGTCTACCCCCCAATAAATGGGTCTGTTTATCAGTATCATACACAGTAATATTATGATCATTAAGGTATTTCAAGAAGACCCTTCCATTATTGTTACACTGAACATCACCAAGAGCAGTGTGACGAGCATTAAAGTCACCCATACATAACATAGCTGTGTTACCTGTAGGTGTCGGTAGCAGGTCTCCTTTAAGTACACTACATCCTCCATATATGTTATACAGTTGGAAATGGCTATTTGCAGTTTGTAATTTGAATTTTTGATAATGTATACTATCACTCCTGTGATTTTTAATTAGTTTGCAGATTAATCCACTCTTAATATACGTTAGTAAACCAGTTCCAATACTGTTGTTGTATGCTATATACCCAGGTATCCTGGGTGGGACCTTCTTGATAGTTGTGGACGTATATGGTTCCTGTAAACAGATCACATCCACGTTTCTCATTTTAGCATACAAGATTACGTCATTTATCCGAAGACAGACACTTCGAATATTCCAAGAAAGAAACTTAATTGTTTCTGTTTGATGAGCCATGGTTAAGTGTCAAGGGAATTAAGGTAACATTTAAGCGCGTTAAACACTTGGACAGCATAAGTAATTTTGTTCCGTGTGTCCTGAGTACTTTTGTCTAGGAGGCGTCTAACCTGAGTAGGAGTTGGTATTCTCTTAAACTCTTTACCTTTAACCAAATCAAGGGTGTCTTGATGATCTAGTTGGGGTGCCAGTGAGGGTTCAATGACTACTCTAACACCATTCCCCATGGGGATTTGGTACTCACGTTCCGTAGAGATAGGTGAAGCTGCAACATTACCACTCGCATCACTACTGGTGCTGGGAGAATTTACTTGATCACTATCGCTAGAATGATTCACTTCACTATCACCGGGCAGATTCGTCACTAATGTTTGTATTTTAATTTCCAATTCCATAATTTTATTTTTAACCAGTCAATTTCTTCTGTATCTTTGCTTGTTTGCCTTAGCCCATGGAGGGTTGGAAACTGCTCACCAGAGGTGACATTAGGAGCTTCCAGCTGGGTGCCTCCTGCAGCTGGACCAGACGCCTCTGGCGTCCTGCTCATGCTAGAGAGGGCGGGGCGTCGAGGGCAGTCACGATGCCAAACATCTACACCTTGAAGCATACACCTGGGACACTTCCGGACCGGAGGAGAGGCTTCCTCCCCGTCCTCAAGGGCAGGGGGGTCCCTGTGAGGACACTCCCTTGTTTCGTGCTGTTCAGCACAGAGACCACACACAGGGTCATGTCGGCAGTACGTAAAGATATGATGAGTACCATGGCACTTATAACAAACAACAGGGGGGATACCCAAGGTTTTATAGGACTTGATGGGATGAAATGTCCAAAGAAGGTGTAATGTTCAGGTCACTGCCATTCCAAACAATGATGATCCTGTTGAGAGGTTTACCATCCTTATGTATCCGTCTTGCCTTGTAGACCCCGTCAAGGGTATAAGCTCTATCAAGAGGATACTCTTTGGGAAAACTGGTAACAATATATTCCTTAAATTTTTTAGGTCGATTGATGATGTCTTCTCTGGTGAAAACAATATTAGCAATCTCACCTTTAACCAGTTGAGTGATGATATTTTCTTGCTTACGTGACACAAAGATGTAAGGGGATGTTGGTCTAGGTCGGACTATATCGAGGAGTGTTTTGGAGAACCTAGTAGAAAGTTGTTCGAACCATTTAAGTTTATCGTTGGTGGATGTTCCAGGTGGGAATGCCAGACGCACATACTCAGCGCGGGGAGCAATAGGAGGCGTGGGTGGGCGGGCCCCTGGCTGGGTGGGCCCACCACCGCCCACCTCCACGTTCTTCACACGGGTTCCGGTGTTCCTGTCATCATTGCCAATGTTCTCATCGCCATCAACAGAGTCTGCACGTTTAGACTTTCTTCTCGCATTCCGTGATCGTTGCACCTGCCACTCATTTCCGTTATCCAAATCAGCATCGGGTTTCATGTCATCGGATGACTGCAACCCACATCGAACATCAACATATTCCTCGGCGGTGGGCTCAGGATCCATTGCTTGGAGATCACTTGGATTAACAAGCACAACAGAAGATAGGGTGGTACTGAGCCCGGTTGCCATAACAACGGGCCAGGAGACGCAGCACAGGGTAGCTGCCCGGGGCTCCACCACTCGCCCAGGCTAGTACACTGGTACCCACCTCATGTAAACACACCACCAGTCGCGCACACAAACCACGACCCTGGGAAGGAGGGCCCAAGGACTATTTTACCCACGAGCGGAGCGTGGGGCCAGGTACACCACAAGGCGGCCCAGTGCCGTCCCACTGTACCTCTGGGTAGACTCCAGATACCACCACACAAATAATGTCTGCATGAAGTTCTATACAATCCAGCTATCCACAACCTACAACAGTTGGTAGTAAAGGTGTCGCACACTTAGTACCGCTGCACCTGAACGATTGGGCACGCTAAAGGCTCAATGTTAGGACTAGCCTGTGTTAAACCGGACGAGGAGCACATCCTGACCAGCCAGTCCCGAGGCTACGGGAGAACCCCAGGTGCATAATGACATTTGTAGTTGGGTTTTAAATATTCATTAAAATGTGAAGAACAGTATGAAAGAGAAGATTTTTGTTACAATTACTGTCCTAACCATTTAAATCATATTCGATAGAACATGCGCGCATGCACGCACGCGCACCTGCCCCCACATACACACAACCCCCTCCCATACAAACAACCCCCCCTCCACTTAAAACTACCCCTTACGCACACAAATTCCCCCATACACTAACCCCCAACACAACCCCCCCCTCACGAACCTCCCCCACACACAAACACCCCTCATCGCAAACCCTCCTTACAACCCCCCCCCCTCCCCACACAAGTCGCACCCACAAAAACCTCCCCCCACACACACAAACCACCCAAACACAAACTCTCTCCCACACAACACCCCCCCCCACACACACTCAACGTCCCCCCTTCCACAAACCATCCAATACACAAACACCCACCATACAAATACCCCCCACACTCAATCCCTCAAACAACCACCCCACACACACAACTTCCCTAAAACAACAATCCTCTACACACAAACCTTCCCTACACAAACTTCCCTCACTTACACCCCCCACACACACACAAATCCCGCACACACACACAACCCCCCCCCCCTACACACACAAACACCACCTACACACAATTGTGGGCACCTGGTAGCTGAATGGACAGCACTCAGGCTTACGAGACTAATCGTAAGCCTGAGTATTCAGCAGCAGCATTCGTAATCCTGAGTACCTGGGTTCGATCCCCGGTGATGGCGGAAAACAAATGGGCAGAGTTTCTTTCAGCCTGATGCACCTGTTACCTAGCAGTAAATAGGTACCTGGGAGTTAGACAGCTGTTACGGGCTGCTTCCTGGGTGTGTGTATTCACCTAGTTGTACTCACCTAGTTTTCATTGTGGGGGTTGAGCTCTTCTCTTTTGGGTAGACTTTCAACTGTCTTTCAATCAACTGTAACTAACTACTAACTATTCCCCCCCCCCCACACACACAGGAAGCAGCTCAGTAACAGCTATCTAACTCCCAGGTACCTATTTACTGCTAGGTAACAGGGGCGTCAGGGTTAAAAAAACTTTGCCCATTTGTTTCTGCTTGGTCAGGGAATCGAACTTGGGCCACAGAATTACGAGTCCTGTGCGCTGTCTGCTCAGCCACCAGACCAACTGTATTTGTGTATGTGTGAGTGTGTGCGTGTGTATGTGTGTGTGTGTGTGTGTGTGTGTGTGTGTGTGTGTGTGTGTGTGTGTGTATTCACCGATTTGTGCTTGCGGGGATTGAGCTCTGGCTCTTTGGTCCCGCCTCTCAACTGTCAATCACCTGGTGTACAGGTTCCTGAGCCTATTGGGCTCTATCATATCTACACTTGAAACTGTGAATGGAGTCAGCCTCCACCACATCACTGCCTAATGCATTTCATTTGTCAACCACTCTGACACTAAAATAAATTCTTTCTAATATTTCTGTGGCTCATTTGGGTACTCAATTTCCACCTGTGTTCTCTAGTGCTTGTGCCCCTTGTCTTAAATATACTGTCTTTATCTACCCTGTCAATTCCTCTGAGAAACTTGTATGTTGTGATCATGTCCCCCTAACTCTTCTATCTTCCAGCGACGTGAGGTTTAATTCCAGTATTCTCTTCTCGTACCTCATACCCCTCAGCCCGGGTACTAGTCTGGTGGCAAACCTTTGAACCTTTTCTAATTTAGGTTTATGCTTGACCAGATATGAATTCCGTACTGGGGCTGCATACTCCAGGATTGGTCTGGCATAGGTGGTATACAAAGTTCTGAATGATTCCTTACACAAGTGTCTAAATGCCGTTCTTATGTTAGCCAACCTGGCATATGCTGCTGATGTTATCTTCTTGATATGGGCTTCAGGGTACAGGTGTGGCGTGATATCAACCCCCAGGTCTTTCTCTCTCTCTGACGCTTGTAAAATTTCATCTCCCAATTGTTACTTAGTAACTGGTCTCTACATCCATCTTCATTACATTACATTTGCTTGGGTTAAACTCTAACAACCATTGGTTCGACCATTCCTTCAGTTTGTCTAGGTCTTCTTGAAGCCTCAAGTAGTCCTCCTCTGTCTTAATTCTTCTCATAATTTTGGCATCGTCAGCAAACATTGAGAGGAATTAGTCTATACCCTCCGGGAGATCGTTTACGTAATATCAGAAACAGGATAGGACCGAGTAAAGAGCCCTGTGGGACTCCACTGGTGACTTCACGCCAATTTGAGGTCTCACCTCTCACTGTAACTCTCTGCTTCCTATTGCTTAGGTATTCGCTTATCCACTGGAGCACTTTACCAGGTACTCCTGCCTGTCTCTCCAGCTTATGTTCCATCCTCTTATTGGGGACTGTCAAAGGCTTTCCAACAGTCCAAAAAAATGCAGTCTGCCCAGCCTTCTCTTTCTTGCTTAATCTTTGTAACCTGGTCGTAGAATTATATTAGGCCAGTAAGGCAAGATTTACCCTCCCTGAACCCATGTTGGCAATTTGTCTCGAAGTTTCTTCTCTCCAAATGTGTTACTTGATTTTTGTCACAATCTTCTCCATCACCTTGCATGGTATACAAGTTAAGGACTCTGGCCTGTAGTTCAGTGCCTCTTGCCTGTCGCCCTTTTTGTATATTGGAACCACATTTGCCGTCTTCAATATTTCTGATAAGTCTTCTGTCTCCAGTGACCTACTATTCACTATGGAGAGTGGCAAGCAAAGTGCCTCTGCACATTCTTTCAGTACCCATGGTGAGATCTAGTATTGAACCAACAGCCTTTCTAATGTCCAGATCCAGCAGGTGTCTCTTGACCTCCTCACTCGTAATTTCGAACCCTTCCAAGGCCGCTTGGTTTACTTCCCTTTCTCCTAGCACAGTGACCTCACCTTGTTCTATTGTGAAGACCTCCTGGAACCTCCTGTTGGGTTCTTCACACACCTCTTCGTCATTCTCTGTGTACCTGTCCTCGCCTGTTCTAAGTTTCATTACCTGTTCTTTCAGGTAATTGGAAAAGGCTTACGACACAACCTGGTGGTATCATATTCTGTCCCTACTTCATTCTTTTGGCCTTCATGGGAATCCCCCTCTCTTCCTCCGCAGGTCGCAACCGAATTGGGTTCCCACTTTTCGTCTGTTAGCTCTGGTTCTCATCTCCCTCAATCCTTCCTACTCGTAAGTCTCTTCTTGAATCTCGTCCTTTGGATTTCTGTACCCATCTCAGCCTTCCCTATAACGATCCCTTCTCTCTCTCTCTGAGCTTCAGTCTGCCCTGGCCCTCTACGGTTCTATGGTAGCAGGCTCTGATGGCATTCATTATGAGATGCTTCGCCATCTCCCTCCGTGCTCGTCTCAGTATTTACTGAGTCTGTATAATCGGGTCTGGGAGTCGTCGTCAGTCCCTGAGGACTGGTTCGATGCCGTTGTCCTCTCTGTTCGAAAACCAGGGTCTCTCGGGACATCCCCTAAGGACTTCTGCCCTATTGCCCTCACAAGTTGTGTCTGCAAGCTCTTTGACCGTATGGTTAACGTTCCTTTGATGTGGTTTTTAGAACACTATCACCACCTCTCCCCTTCTCAATTTGGTTTTCGCAAGTGTTGCAGCACAAATGATGTCTTGGAGAACTTGGAGGTCTATATTCGTACTGCTTTTACTGCGAAGACCTCCGTTGCTGCCGTCCTTTTTTACTTGGAAAAGGCTTACCACACTACCTGGCGGTATCATATTCTGTCCCTACTTCGTTCTTTTGGCCTTCATGGGAATCTCCCTCTCTTCCTTCAAAGTTTCTTCTCTCGTCGTTCCTTTCGAGCGAGGCTTGGTTCAACACTCTCTGCCCCTTTTCGGCAATATGAGGGTGTACCCCAAGGTAGTGTTCTGATCACTACTCTTTTTCTAGATGCCCTCAATGGTCTTCTTTCCTCTTCTCCTTCTGGCGTTTTCTCCACTCTCTATGTCGACGATCTTACCCTGTGCTGTCGGGGTGATGACTCGCCTCCCCTTCAACGATGGCTTCAGCTTGCAATTGATGCCGTGTCGTCTTGGGCCACCGATCATGGCTTCAAATTATCTACATCTAAGACTTGTGCAATGACTTTTACTCGGAAGCATGTCATTCTTCGTCCCTCTTTGTCGCTTTATGGTCATCTCCTTGTGTATAAGGATTCTGCTAAGCTTTTGGGGTTAATCTTTAACACTCATTTGTCTCGATCGGTCCATATCTCTTACCTCCACTCTGAATATTCTAAGGCCCTTTCCCTCCTTAGGGTTTTGTCCCATACTTCTTGGGGGGCGGATAGGCGCACGCTTCTCTCTTTACATTTCTCTCCCGCCCTGTCTAAACTCGATTATGGTTGCCCTGCTAACTCGTCTGCTTCTCCTTCTACTCTTTGCTGTCTTGATGCTTTGCACCATGCTGGGTTGCACCTCAGCTCTGGTGCCTTTCGTTCGACTCCCGCCCTTAGCTTCTATGTTAACACTGGCTTCCTATCTCTCCAGGACTGCCGTGATCGCACCTGTCTTTGCTATCTTGCGCGGTCCTCTCGCCTCAGTTGTGCTGTGACTTTTACCCCTCCTGTTGTTCCTGTTCCTCTTCACCACCTCCCTCTTTCTGTCTGGCTGTCTCGCTTACAGGACTCTCTTTCAGATCGTCTTTCTCACATTTCTCCTCGTATTGTTCCTTCCTTGTCCCTGTGGAGGGTCCCCCCTTCCAAAGTTTTGTACATTCTTGACCCGCATTACTAAAGCTTTTACCCCTCCTACGGTTTTGAAACGCCTTTTCCTGGAACACATTTCTTCACACTCCCTCTCCGTTTCCATCTTCACAGATGGGTCTTAATTTGCGGACGGTGTGGGCTACTCTGTTGTTTATCCTGACCGCAATTATATGTGTTACCTCCCTTCAGAGACTAGCATCTTCACTGCGGAACTTTATGCTATTCTCTATGTTCTCAATCTCCTGCTTTCTCGTTGTCAATCCTCCTTTGTGGTTGTCGTTGACTCTCGTAGTGCCTTCATGGCTCTCGGGTCTTTTAATCATATCCATCCGATAGTCGTTGAGATTCAACTTTGGCTGTTTCTTATCTCTAGTAAATTTAAATCCGTAGAGTTTTGCTGGGTTCCCAGCCATATTGGTGTTTCTTTAAATGAGCATGCGGATGCTGCCGCTAGAGAGGCTATTTGCTCTTGTCCAGTTTCCTGTAAAGGTATTCCATATTCCGACTTTTACTGGGTTATTCATTCCTCCATCCTTGCCCATTGGCAGGGTTGTTGGTCTTCTGTTGTGGGTAACAAACTGCCTACTCTTAAGCATAGTATGTCCCCGTGGTCTTCCTCCTGCCACTGTAACCGGCGGTGGGAAACGACTCTGGCAAGGTTGTGTATTGGCCATAGTTACTTAACTCACGGTCACTTAATGGAGCACCGCGCTGCTTCATATTGTCCAAATTGTGCTGTCCCTCTTACAGTCGTGCATATCCTTGTTGAATTTCCTGACTTCCAGAACGAGCGTGTGTCTTGCTTTCCGACCGTCCCTCGCGGTCACTTGTCCCTCGATAAAATTCTTGAGGAATCGGATACTTTTGATATCGTTCGCCTTATGCGTTTCTGTTCTCGTACTGGCATCCTTGGTGATATTTAGCGCCCTCTGATTATTCAGCACATTTGATGGTGCTACATAGCCTTCCCGGTTTGGTGCCTTCTTTTGATAATTACTTACTTACTCGTGACAGGGTAAAAAAAATGCAACCTGGGGTACAACTGCACCCACAAAGTTCGTAAGTTCGAGGGATGCCGAGGCTTCAGTGGAAGCCTCGGGAACCCACGAGCTTTCGAACTTTTAGGTTTGAAATGTGAGGGTTTCACAAATTTCCAACGCTCATCACGGCTCCTGTGGATTTGTTTAGTGATATATCACGATAATGTGATTTCTCTGTGTATAATATAGAGGAATTGACAGAGTGGATAAAGAGAAAATGTTCACAATGAAAGCAAGTAGAACAAATGGCCACGAAAATAACCTTCAGAATCAGATGAGTCATTGACACGTTTGAAAGTTTTCCTTTAGCTCAGAAGAAGTGGGAAAATGAAATGACCTAAAGGAGCAGGCTAAGGAAGCAAATGAGGGTTGTAAGTTTATCCAATATTACTGTCATGATGAATTGTAATAAAAATGTTAAGAATGAAACGTCACGTCACAGGATGACAGAAGAGTTAGAGGAGACATTATAGCCGCATTCTGTAACACACAAGAGTTAGAGGAGACATTAGAGCCTCACTCTGTAACACACACGAGTTAGAGGAGACATTATAGCCGCACTTTGTAACACTCGAGAGTTAGATGAAACAATCCCAGCCGCACTCTGTAACACACGAGAGTTAGATGAAACATAACAGGCGTACTGCGTAACACACGAGAGTTAGAGGAGACATTATAGCCACTCTATGGAAGACTCAAGAGTCCTAAGAAACAATATAACCACACTATGGAAAACACAAGAGTCAAGGAAGACATTATAAGCACACACTGTTATAGACACACTGAGGAAGAAACTAAAGCAAGGGATGAGATATGGCACACTTTGAAAGACACAAGAGTCAGGAAGACATTATAAGCACTCTATGGAGAACACAAGAATCAGGGGGATACATTATATAACCACACACTGGAAAACACACGAGTCACAGGAGACATTATTGCAGCACTCTTAAAGACAAAAGAGTCAGAGGACACATGATAATCACACATTGAAGATACAAGATTTAGGGCAGATATTAGAGCCACACACTGGAAGATAAATGGGTCAGGGTAGACATTATAGCCAAACTCTGGAAGACTCAAAAGTCTGGGAAGGCATTATTGCCACACTCTTTTTGACTCAAGAGTCATGGGAGACATTATACTCGCACTCTTCAAGACACAAGAAACAGAGAAGGCACACATTGTGTGCCTTCTCTGCACACAATGTGCAGAGATATTATAGGCACACATTGATTCAGGGAGGCATTATAGCCACATTCTGGAAGACACAAGAGTACAGAGGGAATTTTTTTGAATGTGGGACCTTAACCGCTGAACGTACAATTTTAGGTAAGGTTAGCTATATCTAAAACTTTAGGATGAGATATGTCCGATATCATTAAGTTAGGTTTGGATAAGTTTTCAGTTCTAGTCATTTTCTTTTCTTAAACCATATCTCACGAGGTGGCCCTTGAGATTTTTCCCCTTCTTCCAGGCTATCATGGGTGGCCCCCCCCCCCCCATGCCAAGCCTGGGACGAAGACTCGAAGACCTTCGTCCTCCGCAATAATACCGAAGATATCATCAATATATTTAAAGTAAATCGTCGGTGTGTCTTCCCTGTAGATCCTTCTCCGTTCGAAGGCTACGTGTACAAAGATCTCGGCTATCGCTATGCTACTCGATGCCCCAATTGATGTTCCTTACGTCTGTGTGTTTCGCCGTTAAACTCTAGAATAGTATCCCTCATTACGTGCAGGATTGCTTCCTCGAGCAGGTGTCTCAGAGGCATCCTCCATACTCCTGCTTCCTACAGTTCCGTCCTCACTCTGTGCTTGTTTGTGTCGAAACATTTCGCGACTTGTGTGGCTGCTTCCCCTCTGGGGTATGCTCGGATAAAGAGAGACTACATTCATTGAGAAGAGAATGGATCCTCTTGGTGCTGGTCATCTTATGGTTGCTATTTTATTTACGAAATCCGTTGTATCTTAAGTGTTTCTGGTAGCAACTGTAGAAGGGGACTGAGAAGGGCCGTGCAGATCCAGTCTACTGGTGCCGTCGGTGCCTTGCATCCACTGAGAAGCGGTCTCCATTGCCATGTTAGTGTCTCCGTGTTAATGGCTCTGTGTATTACACACAAATCACAATAGCGTGATGCATCAATGTACAAATCCACAGGGGCATTAAGGCAGCGTCTGGAATCATCTCGGACGTAGGTTCGAATCCTCGTCACGGCCCTTGTGGATTTGTTTTTTGGCTCTGTGTATCTTTGGCAGGCGATATAGATGTGGGATGGTTAACTGGAAGGCCATGAAGATATCCTATGAAGAAGATAACTGTAACAACATCAGTCTCAAGAGTAAGTATATTAGAAAATGATTCTCTAAATAAAATAAAATTATGAGTATATAAATAAACTAAATAAAAACTCTCCTTCCGGGAATCAGTAAAAACGAATTTGGGGACAATTTTCCTGCCCGAAGAAGACCATCAAGATGGCTGAATTGAGCAAGGGATTTACTGAATTGCAGCTGAATTTACACAATGTTGTGTATTGATAGGTAGAAAAGTCTCGATGTAACAATATACAACAAGTAGTTCACCACTGGTGAGATGCAATATGTCGCCCTCTGTGTTTGGCTCACGTGAATGATACGCGTCCCGGATTATCTACGCTTCATGTTCAGCTAAGCTGACATTCCTCTTGTTATAAATTTTCAATTTATTTATTTACTCCACGGAATATACATTTAATTTTAGTTAACCGTTAAAAAATATCGTATCAACTAACAAGTTAATTCTTGACTAGTTAAATTTAAACATATAACCCCTCAAGCTTGTGATAAGTTTATTAGTTGGAGAAAATTATCTTTTATAGTTCCCTTACTAATTAAATAAATTAATAGTAAAATCCATCATAATTAACTTAACCAATAAATCAATAAACAATTAAAATAAAATCTCACTGGTAAATTTCCCACAGCAACACTCCTGGCAAGCACGTACACAACACTCCGGGCAAGCACGTACACAACACTCCGGGCAAGCACGTACACAACACTCCGGGCAAGCACGTACACAACACTCCGGGCAAGCACGTACACAACACTCCGGGCAAGCACGTACACAACACTCCGGGCAAGCACGTACACAACACTCCGGGCAAGCACGTACACAACACTCCGGGCAAGCACGTACACAACACTCCGGGCAAGCACGTACACAACACTCCGGGCAAGCACGTACACAACACTCCGGGCAAGCACGTACACAACACTCCGGACAAGCACGTACACAACACTCCGGGCAAGCACGTACACAACACTCCGGGCAAGCACGTACACAACACTCCGGGCAAGCACGTACACAACACTCCGGGCAAGCACGTACACAACACTCCTGGCAAGCACGTACACAAAATCAATACCTTGGAGTGTGGATAGATTCTAAAATGACATACAATAAACAAATTTAATATTTGAAAGAGAAACCAAAATCACGACTGAATATAATGAGAGCAATCACATTGCCCCATCTAGGACCCCCTGATAAGAATTTGTAAACACAGATTCTGTAAACTCATTCTTAACTTTCTGTAAACACAGATAGTTAAGAATGATTCACTTACACGCCGTTCATTGCTTGGTTGATTATGCAGCGCTTGCCTTACCCACTCTTTTTCCTGGTCAGTGGGCAAAGGTTGAGGTTATTCAGAACGATGCAGTGCGATTTATGACGGGACTCCAAAATGGACTAAAATACTAAACGGAGACTTGAGATGAAACTAACATCGGTTTAAATAAGGGTAAAAGGGATTGCTTCCTGCATGCCGACCAAGATATTGAATATATCAAGAATAAGTTCACTTAAAGATAAAATCAATGGAACACTAACGACAGAAGAGCTTTTAATAGCAACAAGTGGACCCATTGTGTAATAATCACTGTCAATACAATCGAGATCACAAATACAGTCACTGAGAGGGGGTGTTAATGATATTCCTGCAGACTTTGTTATGCAAGCCCCTTGGGAATCCCTGTCAGCAGAATTTATGATTGTGATCTCGAGGGAAAAAAGTATCAGACTAATCCTTATCTGATATGTAACATTGCACAGTAGCAAACTTGGCATCTGACAGCTTCAAATGCTTTACTGGTGATTACAAAACCAGCAAAGACAACCATTTCTAGAATTGCCATTGTAAAATTGCAACAAGAACAGTTACGTGGCTACATCCATCTGACCTTAAATGTTATAGCAATAATGTAGACACTCAAACGTCAAAGTCGCCAAATACATACCAGCTGGGTGTAAAGTCGTGTAGGAATAATAGGAATGATATCTCAGATATCATTCCTATACCTGCTGCAATACCAATTTGCAAAGCTGCAATACCTGCAACCAAGAAGAGGTATGTAGACATTTACGTACCACACAGTCTCGCATAGATTAAGAAAAAATAAGACACAAAGCAATGCAGATGTACAGTGTCCTCAACACAGCAGTTGAAGTATTCAACCAAATACGAACAACTTATTTTGCTGGAAATGAACTAAAGAACAGAATTGCACCTACATTGCATCAAACTTAAATACCCATGTGCAAGGGAAATGGACTTAAATGTTCCAGAAAAAGAGAAAAGTCAGCATTATGAAGAACTGCCAGACACCGCTGGAACATTATCTAACACAGCAAAGAGCTAAAAACCAAATAAGATTTCCACTGAGATTAATCAGTGCAGTTATTAAACACAACAGTGATAATGACTGTGTGATCTCTATGTAGTGTTGTGTACTCATCTTATTGTAACCGTCTAGCAAGCTGTTTTTGCAGAGAATGACCTAGGTGTTGGGTCCCGCCTCTCAACTCTTAATCGACTAGGATATAGGTTCCAGGAACGGCAGTCCCCATGGCGCAGTGGTAAAGCACTCGTCTGGCGCTTTTTCCTGGATTCGTATCCTGGCCGAGGAGGATTGACTGGAAGTCCTTAATTGTAGCCTTGGTTCACCCAGAAGTGAATAGGTAACTGGTTGTTAAACGATTTGGCGGGTCGTATTCCAGGAAAAATTAGTATTAAGGATCTACCCGAAACGCTACGCGTGCAAGCGGCTTCACAAGAACGTAAGAACTCTTGCATATATAAATAAGTAAAAATATTGTACTATCATATCTACATAAAACTATGTATATGAAATCTGCTTATACCACTTCACTTCTTATCATCTTGCATTTGTTTGTCCTGACTCAGGAAACTCAGCGTTTAGTTATCAAGAGTGGCTGAGGTTACCACAGGCTCCATGACGTAGCCGCACCCACCTGGAAACAAACACATGTATCTAGGTTCTTAGAAGCACATATTTGCGATTATGTCATTTCTAACAATCAATAAAATATAAACTTAAACGTACTCTTGATCGGTTTGAATCACAACTTAGTCATGTTAAGAGCTAGAGATCTTGCCTATTAACCATATATTTTAAAAAAAATTAAGGTTATCTGTCTTGTACCTGATGGCTCGTGATCCCCCATGCTCCGTCAGTCGCCTCAAACGTCTGTTAGGACGTTGTTGCAACTCCGCTGTTATTCCTGGGATGTTAAAAAGTACACCTGACTCCTAGTAACAGGTCACCTGTCCTGTCAAAAGGACACCTGACTCCTGTAACAGGACACCTGTCCTGTTAAATGGACACCTGGCTCCTGTTTACAGGACACCTGACTCCTGTTAACGGGACACTTGACTCCTGTTAAAACGACACCAGCCTTCTGTTAACAGAACACCTATCTTATCTTAGCAGGGTAAGAGCTCTATTTTTCTGCAGCTCCTAATATCTCATTTTAAGCGCTGATCTTGAGAGCTCATATTAAAAGCTGATCTTAAGAGCATACTTTAAAAGCTGAAATTAAGAGCTGATCTTAAGAGTTGGTCTTAAGTGTTCAACTTAATAGTTCATCTTAAGTGCCTGTTAAGTGCCTTTAACAGTCTCCGTGGCGTAGTGGTAAGACGCTCGCCTGGCGTGCCGTGAGTTCTTCGTCCAGGGTTCGTATCCTGGTCGGGGAGGATTTACTGGGTGCAAATCCTTAACTGTAACCTCTATTTAACCCAACAGTAAAATGGGTACATGGTTGTTAAACTATTCTTCGTGGGGGTCGTATTCCAGGGAACATAGGATTAAGTAACGCTACGCGTATTAGTGGCTGTACAAGTATGTAACAACTCTTGTATATATATAAATAGATAAAAATATAAAAATCTTAAACGCTAATCTTAAGATCCTATCTTCAGATCCCTTCTTAAGAGCTAATCTCAAGAGCTCACCATAAGAGTTTATCTTAAGAACTCATCATAAGTGCTCTTAACATATGCCTTAATTGGTCATCTTAGGAGTTAATTTTAGTAATTCATCTTAAGTGCTATATTAAGAATATATCTTAATATCTGATGTTAAAAGATGATCTTAAAAGATCATGTTATATCTTACGATCTCATCTTAAGAGCTCTCCTTAAGAGGTGATGATAAGACCTACCATACTCCCCCTGGACAGGAAGATTAGCCCGGAGCAGGAACGACCCTCCAAAGACGAACAAACTGATGACTATCCCGCCTTCGTCCTGAAGCATTTCTGCCGCAAGGAGTGTATTAGGTGAGTCTTAATTATCCCAGGTGTCTCTCAAGTGTCCCAGGTGAGTCTCAAGTGTCCCAGGTGAGTCTTAAGTGTCCCAGGTGAGTCTCAAGTGTCCCAGGTGAGTCTTAAGTGTCCCAGGTGAGTCTCAAGTGTCCCAGGTGAGTCTTAAGTGTCCCAGGTGAGTCTTACTTATCCCAGGTGTCTGTCAAGTGTCCCAGGTGAGTCTTACTTATCCCAGGTGTCTCAAGTGTCCCAGGTGAGTCTTACTTACCACAGGTGTCTCTCAAGTGTCCCAGGTGAGTCTTACTTATCCCAGGTGTCTCAAGTGTCCCAGGTGAGTCTTACTTATCCCAGGTGTCTCTCAAGTGTCCCAGGTGAGTCTCAAGTGTCCCAGGTAAGTCTTAAGTGTCCCAGGTGAGTCTTACTTATCCCAGGTGTATCTCAAGTGTCCCAGGTGAGTCTTACTTATCCCAGGTGTATCTCAAGTGTCCCAGGTGAGTCTTACTTACCACAGGTGTCTCTCAAGTGTCCCAGGTGAGTCTTACTTATCCCAGGTGTCTTTCAAGTGTCCCAAGTGGGTCTTACTTATCCCAGGTGTATCTCAAGTGTCCCAGGTGACTCAAGTGTTCTAGGTGAATCTCAAGTGTCCCAGGTGTGTCTTACTTATCCCAGGTGTCTCTCAAGTATTCCAGGTGAGTCATACTTATCCCAGGTGTCTCTCAAGTGTCTCAGGTGAGTCTCAAATGTCTCAGATGAGTCTTAATTATCCCAGGTGTCTCAAGTGTCTCGGATGAGTGTCAGGCCTCCCAGATGAGTCTTAATCATCCTTGATTAGTCAGGAACATCTTAGACGAGTCATAATCCTTGATGAGTCTTAAGCATGTTATTTGAGACTTAAGCACCTCAGGTAAGCCTTGAGTCTCATGTGTGACTCAAGTGTAAACTTGAGTCTAACCTGGCAGCTTAGTCTCAAATGTTCTGTGTTATTCTCAAAATTCCCAAATGATTCTTGTGCATCTCTGGTGAGTCTGAAGCATCTCAGGTGTGTTTCAAGCATCCCAGGTGAGTCTTGAGTATCCTCGTAAGTCTCAAGACTACTAGGTGAGTCTCAAGCCTCTCAGCTGAGGTCCAAGCCTTCCACTTGAATTTTAAACCTGTCAGGTAAGTCTTAAGACTTCCAAGAGTTTCATGCATTTACGATGAGCCAGTTCACCCTAGTAAGTATAAGCTTTCAAGATGAGTCTTTATCCTTCAAGGCGACTTTTATTCCTCCCAAGTGATTCTTATTTCTCCCAGGTGAGTCTGACGATTCTCAGATAATTCTCAAGTTTCTCAAAATGATTCTGCCATATTCTGGCCGTCTTACCACACTCTTCACCAGCAAACCTAACCCACAATGTCTTTCACGATCTTATATTCCACCATGGCCTTCACCAGCTTACTAATCCACCGTGGCCTTCACCGGCTTACTAATCCACCATGGCCTTCACCAGCTTACTAATCCACCATGGCCTTCATCAGCTTACTAATCCACTGTGGCCTTCACCAGCTTACTAATCCACCGTGGCCTTCACCGGCTTACTAATCCACCATGGCCTTCACCAGCTTACTAATCCACCATGGCCTTCATCAGCTTACTAATCCACTGTGGCCTTCACCAGCTTACTAATCCACCATGGCCTTCATCAGCTTACTAATCCACTGTGGCCTTCACCGGCTTACTAATCCACTGTGGCCTTCACCGGCTTACTAATCCACTGTGGCCTTCACCGGCTTACTAATCCACTGTGGCCTTCACCGGCTTACTAATCCACCGTGGCCTTCACCGGCTTACTAATCCACTGTGGCCTTCACCGGTTTACTAATCCACCGTGGCCTTCACCGGCTTACTAATCCACTGTGGCCTTCACCGGCTTACTAATCCACCGTGGCCTTCACCGGCTTACTAATCCACCGTGGCCTTCACCGGCTTACTAATCCACTGTGGCCTTCATCAGCTTACTAATCCACTGTGGCCTTCACCGGCTTACTAATCCACTGTGGCCTTCACCAGCTTACTAATCCACCATGGCCTTCACCAGCTTACTAATCCACAGTGGCCTTCACCGGCTTACTAATCCACCATGGCCTTCACCAGCTTACTAATCCACTGTGGCCTTCACCAGCTTACTAATCCACTGTGGCCTTCACCGGCTTACTAATCCACCATGGCCTTCACCAGCTTACTAATCCACTGTGGCCTTCACCGGCTTACTAATCCACCATGGCCTTCACCAGCTTACTAATCCACTGTGGCCTTCACCAGCTTACTAATCCACCATGGCCTTCACCAGCTTACTAATCCACTGTGGCCTTCACCGGCTTACTAATCCACCATGGCCTTCACCAGCTTACTAATCCACTGTGGCCTTCACCGGCTTACTAATCCACCGTGCCCTTCACCGGCTTACTAATCCACTGTGGCCTTCACCGGCTTACTAATCCACTGTGGCCTTCACCGGCTTACTAATCCACCATGGCCTTCACCAGCTTACTAATCCACTGTGGCCTTCACCGGCTTACTAATCCACCGTGGCCTTCACCGGCTTACTAATCCACTGTGGCCTTCACCGGCTTACTAATCCACCGTGGCCTTCACCGGCTTACTAATCCACTGTGGCCTTCACCGGCTTACTAATCCACTGTGGCCTTCACCGGCTTACTAATCCACCGTGGCCTTCACCGGCTTACTAATCCACCGTGGCCTTCACCGGCTTACTAATCCACTGTGGCCTTCACCGGCTTACTAATCCACTGTGGCCTTCACCTGCTTACTAATCCACCGTGGCCTTCACCGGCTTACTAATCCACCGTGGCCTTCACCGGCTTACTAATCCACTGTGGCCTTCACCGGCTTACTAATCCACCGTGGCCTTCAGCAGCTCACAAATCCACTATGGCTTCCACTACCTTTATAATACGCAATGGGGTTAACTGTCTTCATAATCTTACTAATCCACCGAGATCAATCACTATGATTCTTATCTTTAGGTTATCTTGAGATGATTTCGGGGCTTTTTAGTGTCCCCGCGGTCCGGTCCTCGACCAGGCCTGCACCCCCAGGAAGCAGCCCGTGACAGCTGACTAACACCCAGGTACCTATTTTACTGCTAGGTAACAGGGGCATAGGGTGAAAGAAACTCTACCCAGTGTTTCTCGCCGGCGCCTGGGATCGAACCCAGGACCACAGGATCACAAGTCCAGCGTGCTGTCCGCTCGGTTGACCGGCTCCCCAATAATAATACTTATGATGATACACTTATCATAGGTATTAACACCCAAGGTATTTATCCTCACTATGGTGGGAGGCAGACATGAGAAGACTGGGCCTCACTGTGGTGGGGGGCAGACATGAGAAGACTGGGCATCACTGTGGTGGTGGGACAGACATGAGAAGACTGGGCCTCACTGTGGTGGGGGGCAGACATGAGAAGACTGGGCCTCACTGTGGTGGGGGGCAGACATGAGAAGACTGGGCCTCACTGTGGTGGTGGGACAGACATGAGAAGACTGGGCCTCACTGTGGTGGTGGGACAGACATGAGAAGACTGGGCCTCACTGTGGTGGGACAGACAAGAGAAGACTGGGCCTCACTGTGGTGGGACAGACATGAGAAGACTGGGCCTCAATATGGTGGGACAGACATGAGAAGACTGGGCCTCACTATGGTGGGACAGACAAGAGAAGACTGGGCCTCACTGTGGTGGGACAGACATGAGAAGACTGGGCCTCACTGTGGTGGGGGGCAGACATGAGAAGACTGGGCCTCACTATGGTGGGACAGACATGAGAAGACTGGGCCTCACTGTGGCGGGACAGACAAGAGAAGACTGGGCCTCACTGTGGTGGGAGGCAGACATGAGAAGACTGGGCCTCACTGTGGTGGGGGGCAGACATGAGAAGACTGGGCCTCACTATGGTGGGGGGCAGACATGAGAAGACTGGGCCTCACTATGGTGGGGGGCAGACATGAGAAGACTGGGCCTCATGGCGGTGGGACAGACATGAGAAGACTGGGCCTCACTGTGGTGGGACAGACATGAGAAGAATGGGCCTCACTGTGGTGGGGGGCAGACATGAGAAGACTGGGCCTCACTGTGGCGGGACAGACATGAGAAGACTGGGCCTCACTATGGTGGGAGGCAGACATGAGAAGACTGGGCCTCACTGTGGTGGGACAGACATGAGAAGACTGGGCCTCACTATGGTGGGGGGCAGACATGAGAAGACTGGGCTTCACTGTGGTGGGACAGACATGAGAAGACTGGGCCTCACTGTGGTGGGGGGCAGACATGAGAAGACTGGGCCTCACTGTGGCGGGACAGATATGAGAAGACTGGGCCTCACTATGGTGGGAGGCAGACATGAGAAGACTGGGCCTCACTATGGTGGGACAGACATGAGAAGACTGGGCCTCACTATGGTGGGGGGCAGACATGAGAAGACTGGGCCTCACTATGGTGGGGGGCAGACATGAGAAGATTGGGCCTCACTATGGTGTGGGCAGACATGAGAAGACTGGGCCTCACTGTGGTGGGAGGCAGACATGAGAAGACTGAGCCTCACTGTGGTGGGACAGACATGAGAAGACTGGGCCTCACTATGGTGGGGGGGCAGACATGAGAAGACTGGGCCTCACTATGGTGGGGGACAGACATGAGAAGACTAGGCCTCACTATAGTGTGGGCAGACATGAGAAGACTGGGCCTCACTATGGTGGGACAGACATGAGAAGACTGGGCCTCACTATGGTGGGGGGCAGACATGAGAAGACTGGGCCTCACTATGGTGGGGGGCAGACATGAGAAGATTGGGCCTCACTATGGTGTGGGCAGACATGAGAAGACTGGGCCTCACTGTGGTGGGAGGCAGACATGAGAAGACTGAGCCTCACTGTGGTGGGACAGACATGAGAAGACTGGGCCTCACTATGGTGGGGGGGGCAGACATGAGAAGACTGGGCCTCACTATGGTGGGGGACAGACATGAGAAGACTAGGCCTCACTATAGTGTGGGCAGACATGAGAAGACTGGGCCTCACTATGGTGGGACAGACATGAGAAGACTGGGCCTCACTATGGTGGGACAGACATGAGATGACTGGGCCTCACTATGGTGGGGGGCAGACATGAGAAGACTGGACCTCACTATGGTGGTGCAGACATGAGAGGACTGGGCCTCACTATGGTGGGGCAGACATGAGAAGACTGGGCCTCACTATGGTGGGGCAGACATGAGAAGACTGGACCTCACTATGGTGGGGGGCAGACATGAGAAGACTGGACCTCACTATGGTGGGACAGACATGAGAAGACTGGGCCTCACTATGGTGGGAGGCAGACATGAGAAGACTGGGCCTCACTATGGTGGGGGGCAGACATGAGAAGACCGGACCTCACTATGGTGGGACAGACATGAGAAGACTGGGCCTCACTATGGTGGGAGGCAGACATGAGAAGACTGGGCCTCACTATGGTGGGGGGCAGACATGAGAAGACTGGACCTCACTATGGTGGGACAGACATGAGAAGACTGGGCCTCACTATGGTGGGACAGACATGAGAAGACTGGGCCTCACTATGGTGGGAGGCAGACATGAGAAGACTGGGCCTCACTATGGTGGGGGGCAGACATGAGAAGACTGGGCCTCACTATGGTGGGACAGACATGAGAAGACTGGGCCTCACTATGGTGGGGGGCAGACATGAGAAGACTGGACCTCACTATAATGGGAGGCAGACATGAGAAGACTGGGCCTCACTATGGTGGGGGGCAGACATGAGAAGACTGGGCCTCACTATAGTGGGGGGCAGACATGAGAAGACTGGACCTCACTATGGTGGGGCAGACATGAGAAGACTGAACCTCACTATGGTGGGGGGCAGACATGAGAAGACTGGGCCTCACTATGGTGGGGGGCAGACATGAGAAGACTGGACCTCACTATGGTAGGGGGCAGACATGAGAAGACTGGGCCTCACTATGGTGGGGGGCAGACATGAGAAGACTGGACCTCACTATGGTGGGGCAGACATGAGAAGACTGGACCTCACTATGGTGGGAGGCAGACATGAGAAGACTGGGCCTCACTATGGTGGGAGGCAGACATGAGAAGACTGGGCCTCACTATGGTGGGGGGCAGACATGAGAAGACTGGGCCTCACTATGGTGGGGGGCAGACATGAGAAGACTGGGCCTCACTATGGTGGGGGGCAGACATGAGAAGACTGGACCTCACTATGGTGGGAGGCAGACATGAGAAGACTGGGCCTCACTATGGTGGGGGGCAGACATGAGAAGACTGGGCCTCACTTTGGTGGGGGGCAGACATGAGAAGACTGGACCTCACTATGGTGGGGCAGACATGAGAAGACTGGACCTCACTATGGTGGGGGGCAGACATGAGAAGACTGGACCTCACTATGGTGTGGGGGGCAGACATGAGAAGACTGGGCCTCACTATGGTGGGGGGCAGACATGAGAAGACTGGGCCTCACTATGGTGGGAGGCAGACATGAGAAGACTGGGCCTCACTATGGTGGGGGGCAGACATGAGAAGACTGGGCCTCACTATGGTGGGGCAGAAATGAGAAGACTGGGCCTCACTATGGGGGGGGGGGGGCAGACATGAGAAGACTGGGCCTCACTATGGTGGGAGGCAGACATGAGAAGACTGGACCTCACTATGGTGGGGCAGACATGAGAAGACTGGTCCTCACTATGTTGGGGGGGGGGCAGACATGAGAAGACTGGGCCTCCCTATGGTGGGGCAGACATGAGAAGACTGGGCCTCACTATGGTGGGGCAGACATGAGGCGACTGGGCCTCACTATGGTGGGACAGACATGAGAAGACTGGGCCTCACTATGGTGGGGCAGACATGAGAAGACTGGACCTCACTATGGTGGGGCAGACATGAGATGACTGGGCCTCACTATGGTGGGGGGCAGACATGAGACGACTGGGCCTCACTATGGTGGGGCAGACATGAGAAGATTGGGCCTCACTATGGTGGGGCAGACATGAGAAGACTGGACCTCACTATGGTGGGGCAGACATGAAAAGACTGGGCTTCACTATGGTGGGACAGACATGAGAAGACTGGGCCTCACTGTGGTGGGACAGACATGAGAAGACTGGGCCTCACTGTGGTTGGGGGCAGACATGAGAAGACTGGGCCTCACTGTGGCGGGACAGACAAGAGAAGACTGGGCCTCACTGTGGTGGGAGGCAGACATGAGAAGACTGGGCCTCACTGTGGTGGGAGGCAGACATGAGAAGACTGGGCCTCACTGTGGTGGGACAGACATGAGAAGACTGGGCCTCACTATGGTGGGGGGCAGACATGAGAAGACTGGGCCTCACTATGGTGGGGGGCAGACATGAGAAGACTGGGCCTCATGGCGGTGGGACAGACATGAGAAGACTGGGCCTCACTGTGGTGGGACAGACATGAGAAGACTGGGCCTCACTGTGGTGGGGGGCAGACATGAGAAGACTGGGCCTCACTGTGGCGGGACAGACATGAGAAGACTGGGCCTCACTATGGTGGGAGGCAGACATGAGAAGACTGGGCCTCACTGTGGTGGGACAGACTTGAGAAGACTGGGCCTCACTATGGTGGGGGGCAGACATGAGAAGACTGGACCTCACTATGGTGGGAGGCAGACATGAGAAGACTGGGCCTCACTATGGTGGGGGGCAGACATGAGAAGACTGGGCCTCACTTTGGTGGGGGGCAGACATGAGAAGACTGGACCTCACTACGGTGGGGCAGACATGAGAAGACTGGACCTCACTATGGTGGGGGGCAGACATGAGAAGACTGGACCTCACTATGGTGGGGGGCAGACATGAGAAGACTGGGCCTCACTATGGTGGGGGGCAGACATGAGAAGACTGGGCCTCACTATGGTGGGAGGCAGACATGAGAAGACTGGGCCTCACTATGGTGGGGGGCAGACATGAGAAGACTGGGCCTCACTATGGTGGGGCAGAAATGAGAAGACTGGGCCTCACTATGGTGGGGGGCAGACATGAGAAGACTGGGCCTCACTATGGTGGGAGGCAGACATGAGAAGACTGGACCTCACTAAGGTGGGGCAGACATGAGAAGACTGGGCCTCACTATGGTGGTAGGCAGACATGAGAAGACTGGGCCTCACTATGGTGGGGCAGACATGAGACGACTGGGCCTCACTATGGTGGGGCAGACATGAGAAGACTGGGCCTCACTATGGTGGGGCAGACATGAGAAGACTGGACCTCACTATGGTGGGGCAGACATGAGAAGACTGGACCTCACTATGGTGGGGCAGACATGAGAAGACTGGGCCTCACTATTGTGGGACAGACATGAGAAGACTGGGCCTCACTATTGTGGGACAGACATGAGAAGACTGGGCCTCACTGTGGTGGGACAGACATGAGAAGACTGGGCCTCACTGTGGCGGGACAGACAAGAGAAGACTGGGCCTCACTGTGGTGGGAGGCAGACATGAGAATACTGGGCCTCACTGTGGTGGGAGGCAGACATGAGAAGACTGGCCTCACTGTGGTGGGACAGACATGAGAAGACTGGCCTCACTGTGGTGGGACAGACATGAGAAGACTGGGCCTCATGGCGGTGGGACAGACATGAGAAGACTGGGCCTCACTGTGGTGGGGCAGACATGAGAAGACTGGGCCTCACTGTGGTGGGGGGCAGACATGAGAAGACTGGGCCTCACTGTGGTGGGACAGACATGAGAAGACTGGGCCTCACTATGGTGGGAGGCAGACATGAGAAGACTGGGCCTCACTGTGGTGGGACAGACTTGAGAAGACTGGGCCTCACTATGGTGGGGGGCAGACATGAGAAGACTGGACCTCACTATGGTGGGAGGCAGACATGAGAAGACTGGGCCTCACTATGGTGGGGGGCAGACATGAGAAGACTGGGCCTCACTTTGGTGGGGGGCAGACATGAGAAGACTGGACCTCACTATGGTGGGGCAGACATGAGAAGACTGGACCTCACTATGGTGGGGGGCAGACATGAGAAGACTGGACCTCACTATGGTGGGGGTCAGACATGAGAAGACTGGGCCTCACTATGGTGGGGGGCAGACATGAGAAGACTGGGCCTCACTATGGTGGGAGGCAGACATGAGAAGACTGGGCCTCACTATGGTGGGGGGCAGACATGAGAAGACTGGGCCTCACTATGGTGGGGCAGAAATGAGAAGACTGGGCCTCACTATGGTGGGGGGCAGACATGAGAAGACTGGGCCTCACTATGGTGGGAGGCAGACATGAGAAGACTGGACCTCACTAAGGTGGGGCAGACATGAGAAGACTGGGCCTCACTATGGTGGTAGGCAGACATGAGAAGACTGGGCCTCACTATGGTGGGGCAGACATGAGAAGACTGGGCCTCACTATGGTGGGGCAGACATGAGACGACTGGGCCTCACTATGGTGGGGCAGACATGAGAAGACTGGGCCTCACTATGGTGGGGCAGACATGAGAAGACTGGACCTCACTATGGTGGGGCAGACATGAGAAGACTGGGCCTCACTATGGTGGGGGGCAGACATGAGACGACTGGGCCTCACTATGGTGGGGCAGACATGAGAAGATTGGGCCTCACTATGGTGGGGCAGACATGAGAAGACTGGACCTCACTATGGTGGGGCAGACATGAGAAGACTGGGCCTCACTATGGTGGGACAGACATGAGAAGACTGGGCCTCACTGTGGTGGGACAGACATGAGAAGACTGGGCCTCACTGTGGTGGGGGGCAGACATGAGAAGACTGGGCCTCACTGTGGCGGGACAGACAAGAGAAGACTGGGCCTCACTGTGGTGGGAGGCAGACATGAGAAGACTGGGCCTCACTGTGGTGGGGGGCAGACATGAGAAGACTGGACCTCACTATGGTGGGAGGCAGACATGAGAAGACTGGGCCTCACTATGGTGGGGGGCAGACATGAGAAGACTGGGCCTCACTTTGGTGGGGGGCAGACATGAGAAGACTGGGCCTCACTATGGTGGGGCAGAAATGAGAAGACTGGGCCTCACTATGGGGGGGGCAGACATGAGAAGACTGGGCCTCACTATGGTGGGAGGCAGACATGAGAAGACTGGACCTCACTATGGTGGGAGGCAGACATGAGAAGACTGGGCCTCACTATGGTGGGGGGCAGACATGAGAAGACTGGGCCTCACTTTGGTGGGGGGCAGACATGAGAAGACTGGACCTCACTATGGTGGGGCAGACATGAGAAGACTGGACCTCACTATGGTGTGGGGGGCAGACATGAGAAGACTGGGCCTCACTATGGTGGGGGGCAGACATGAGAAGACTGGACCTCACTATGGTGGGAGGCAGACATGAGAAGACTGGGCCTCACTATGGTGGGGGGCAGACATGAGAAGACTGGGCCTCACTTTGGTGGGGGGCAGACATGAGAAGACTGGACCTCACTATGGTGGGGCAGACATGAGAAGACTGGACCTCACTATGGTGTGGGGGGCAGACATGAGAAGACTGGGCCTCACTATGGTGGGGGGCAGACATGAGAAGACTGGGCCTCACTATGGTGGGAGGCAGACATGAGAAGACTGGGCCTCACTATGGTGGGGGGCAGACATGAGAAGACTGGGCCTCACTATGGTGGGGCAGAAATGAGAAGACTGGGCCTCACTATGGGGGGGGGGGCAGACATGAGAAGACTGGGCCTCACTATGGTGGGAGGCAGACATGAGAAGACTGGACCTCACTATGGTGGGGCAGACATGAGAAGACTGGTCCTCACTATGGGGGGGGGGCAGACATGAGAAGACTGGGCCTCACTATGGTGGGGCAGACATGAGAAGACTGGGCCTCACTATGGTGGGGCAGACATGAGGCGACTGGGCCTCACTATGGTGGGGCAGACATGAGAAGACTGGGCCTCACTATGGTGGGGCAGACATGAGAAGACTGGACCTCACTATGGTGGGGCAGACATGAGATGACTGGGCCTCACTATGGTGGGGGGCAGACATGAGACGACTGGGCCTCACTATGGTGGGGCAGACATGAGAAGATTGGGCCTCACTATGGTGGGGCAGACATGAGAAGACTGGACCTCACTATGGTGGGGCAGACATGAAAAGACTGGGCTTCACTATGGTGGGACAGACATGAGAAGACTGGGCCTCACTGTGGTGGGACAGACATGAGAAGACTGGGCCTCACTGTGGTTGGGGGCAGACATGAGAAGACTGGGCCTCACTGTGGCGGGACAGACAAGAGAAGACTGGGCCTCACTGTGGTGGGAGGCAGACATGAGAAGACTGGGCCTCACTGTGGTGGGAGGCAGACATGAGAAGACTGGGCCTCACTGTGGTGGGACAGACATGAGAAGACTGGGCCTCACTATGGTGGGGGGCAGACATGAGAAGACTGGGCCTCACTATGGTGGGGGGCAGACATGAGAAGACTGGGCCTCATGGCGGTGGGACAGACATGAGAAGACTGGGCCTCACTGTGGTGGGACAGACATGAGAAGACTGGGCCTCACTGTGGTGGGGGGCAGACATGAGAAGACTGGGCCTCACTGTGGCGGGACAGACATGAGAAGACTGGGCCTCACTATGGTGGGAGGCAGACATGAGAAGACTGGGCCTCACTGTGGTGGGACAGACTTGAGAAGACTGGGCCTCACTATGGTGGGGGGCAGACATGAGAAGACTGGACCTCACTATGGTGGGAGGCAGACATGAGAAGACTGGGCCTCACTATGGTGGGGGGCAGACATGAGAAGACTGGGCCTCACTTTGGTGGGGGGCAGACATGAGAAGACTGGACCTCACTACGGTGGGGCAGACATGAGAAGACTGGACCTCACTATGGTGGGGGGCAGACATGAGAAGACTGGACCTCACTATGGTGGGGGGCAGACATGAGAAGACTGGGCCTCACTATGGTGGGGGGCAGACATGAGAAGACTGGGCCTCACTATGGTGGGAGGCAGACATGAGAAGACTGGGCCTCACTATGGTGGGGGGCAGACATGAGAAGACTGGGCCTCACTATGGTGGGGCAGAAATGAGAAGACTGGGCCTCACTATGGTGATGGGCAGACATGAGAAGACTGGGCCTCACTATGGTGGGAGGCAGACATGAGAAGACTGGACCTCACTAAGGTGGGGCAGACATGAGAAGACTGGGCCTCACTATGGTGGTAGGCAGACATGAGAAGACTGGGCCTCACTATGGTGGGGCAGACATGAGACGACTGGGCCTCACTATGGTGGGGCAGACATGAGAAGACTGGGCCTCACTATGGTGGGGCAGACATGAGAAGACTGGACCTCACTATGGTGGGGCAGACATGAGAAGACTGGGCCTCACTATGGTGGGGGGCAGACATGAGACGACTGGGCCTCACTATGGTGGGGCAGACATGAGAAGATTGGGCCTCACTATGGTGGGGCAGACATGAGAAGACTGGACCTCACTATGGTGGGGCAGACATGAGAAGACTGGGCCTCACTATTGTGGGACAGACATGAGAAGACTGGGCCTCACTGTGGTGGGACAGACATGAGAAGACTGGGCCTCACTGTGGTGGGGGGCAGACATGAGAAGACTGGGCCTCACTGTGGCGGGACAGACAAGAGAAGACTGGGCCTCACTGTGGTGGGAGGCAGACATGAGAAGACTGGGCCTCACTGTGGTGGGAGGCAGACCTGAGAAGACTGGCCTCACTGTGGTGGGACAGACATGAGAAGACTGGGCCTCATGGCGGTGGGACAGACATGAGAAGACTGGGCCTCACTGTGGTGGGACAGACATGAGAAGACTGGGCCTCACTGTGGTGGGGGGCAGACATGAGAAGACTGGGCCTCACTGTGGTGGGACAGACATGAGAAGACTGGGCCTCACTATGGTGGGAGGCAGACATGAGAAGACTGGGCCTCACTGTGGTGGGACAGACTTGAGAAGACTGGGCCTCACTATGGTGGGGGGCAGACATGAGAAGACTGGACCTCACTATGGTGGGAGGCAGACATGAGAAGACTGGGCCTCACTATGGTGGGTGGCAGACATGAGAAGACTGGGCCTCACTTTGGTGGGGGGCAGACATGAGAAGACTGGACCTCACTATGGTGGGGCAGACATGAGAAGACTGGACCTCACTATGGTGGGGGGCAGACATGAGAAGACTGGACCTCACTATGGTGGGGGTCAGACATGAGAAGACTGGGCCTCACTATGGTGGGGGGCAGACATGAGAAGACTGGGCCTCACTATGGTGGGAGGCAGACATGAGAAGACTGGGCCTCACTATGGTGGGGGGCAGACATGAGAAGACTGGGCCTCACTATGGTGGGGCAGAAATGAGAAGACTGGGCCTCACTATGGTGGGGGCAGACATGAGAAGACTGGGCCTCACTATGGTGGGAGGCAGACATGAGAAGACTGGACCTCACTAAGGTGGGGCAGACATGAGAAGACTGGGCCTCACTATGGTGGTAGGCAGACATGAGAAGACTGGGCCTCACTATGGTGGGGCAGACATGAGAAGACTGGGCCTCACTATGGTGGGGCAGACATGAGACGACTGGGCCTCACTATGGTGGGGCAGACATGAGAAGACTGGGCCTCACTATGGTGGGGCAGACATGAGAAGACTGGACCTCACTATGGTGGGGCAGACATGAGAAGACTGGGCCTCACTATGGTGGGGGGCAGACATGAGACGACTGGGCCTCACTATGGTGGGGCAGACATGAGAAGACTGGGCCTCACTGTGGTGGGGGGCAGACATGAGAAGACTGGGCCTCACTGTGGCGGGACAGACAAGAGAAGACTGGGCCTCACTGTGGTGGGAGGCAGACATGAGAAGACTGGGCCTCACTGTGGTGGGAGGCAGACATGAGAAGACTGGGCCTCACTGTGGTGGGACAGACATGAGAAGACTGGGCCTCACTATGGTGGGGGGCAGACATGAGAAGACTGGGCCTCACTATGGTGGGGGGCAGACATGAGAAGACTGGGCCTCATGGCGGTGGGACAGACATGAGAAGACTGGGCCTCACTGTGGTGGGACAGACATGAGAAGACTGGGCCTCACTGTGGTGGGGGGCAGACATGAGAAGACTGGGCCTCACTGTGGCGGGACAGACATGAGAAGACTGGGCCTCACTATGGTGGGGGGCAGACATGAGAAGACTGGGCTTCACTGTGGTGGGACAGACATGAGAAGACTGGGCCTCACTGTGGTGGGGGGCAGACATGAGAAGACTGGGCCTCACTGTGGCGGGACAGACATGAGAAGACTGGGCCTCACTATGGTGGGAGGCAGACATGAGAAGACTGGGCCTCACTATGGTGGGACAGACATGAGAAGACTGGGCCTCACTATGGTGGGGGGCAGACATGAGAAGACTGGGCCTCACTATGGTGGGGGCAGACATGAGAAGATTGGGCCTCACTATGGTGTGGGCAGACATGAGAAGACTGGGCCTCGCTGTGGTGGGAGGCAGACATGAGAAGACTGGGCCTCACTGTGGTGGGACAGACATGAGAAGACTGGGCCTCACTATGGTGGGGGGCAGACATGAGAAGACTGGGCCTCACTATGGTGGGGGGCAGACATGAGAAGACTGGGCCTCACTATAGTGTGGGCAGACATGAGAAGACTGGGCCTCACTATGGTGGGACAGACATGAGAAGACTGGGCCTCACTATGGTGGGACAGACATGAGATGACTGGGCCTCACTATGGTGGGGGGCAGACATGAGAAGACTGGACCTCACTATGGTGGTGCAGACATGAGAGGACTGGGCCTCACTATGGTGGGGCAGACATGAGAAGACTGGGCCTCACTATGGTGGGGCAGACATGAGAAGACTGGGCCTCACTATGGTGGGGCAGACATGAGAAGACTGGACCTCACTATGGTGGGGCAGACATGAGAAGACTGGACCTCACTATGGTGGGGGGCAGACATGAGAAGACTGGACCTCACTATGGTGGGACAGACATGAGAAGACTGGGCCTCACTATGGTGGGAGGCAGACATGAGAAGACTGGGCCTCACTATGGTGGGGGGCAGACATGAGAAGACTGGACCTCACTATTGTGGGGCAGACATGAGAAGACTGGGCCTCACTATGGTGGGAGGCAGACATGAGAAGACTGGGCCTCACTATGGTGGGGGGCAGACATGAGAAGACTGGACCTCACTATGGTGGGGCAGACATGAGAAGACTGGGCCTCACTATGGTGGGACAGACATGAGAAGACTGGGCCTCACTATGGTGGGAGGCAGACATGAGAAGACTGGGCCTCACTATGGTGGGTTGCAGACATGAGAAGACTGGGCCTCACTATGGTGGGACAGACATGAGAAGACTGGGCCTCACTATGGTGGGACAGACATGAGATGACTGGGCCTCACTATGGTGGGGGGCAGACATGAGAAGACTGGACCTCACTATGGTGGTGCAGACATGAGAGGACTGGGCCTCACTATGGTGGGGCAGACATGAGAAGACTGGGCCTCACTATGGTGGGGCAGACATGAGAAGACTGGGCCTCACTATGGTGGGGCAGACATGAGAAGACTGGACCTCACTATGGTGGGGCAGACATGAGAAGACTGGACCTCACTATGGTGGGGGGCAGACATGAGAAGACTGGACCTCACTATGGTGGGACAGACATGAGAAGACTGGGCCTCACTATGGTGGGGGGCAGACATGAGAAGAATGGGCCTCACTATGGTGGGGGGCAGACATGAGAAGACTGGGCCTCACTATGGTGGGGGGCAGACATGAGAAGACTGGGCCTCACTATGGTGGGGCAGACATGAGAAGACTGGGCCTCACTATGGTGGGAGGCAGACATGAGAAGACTGGGCCTCACTATGGTGGGGGGCAGACATGAGAAGACTGGACCTCACTATGGTGGGACAGACATGAGAAGACTGGGCCTCACTATGGTGGGACAGACATGAGAAGACTGGGCCTCACTATGGTGGGAGGCAGACATGAGAAGACTGGGCCTCACTATGGTGGGGGGCAGACATGAGAAGACTGGGCCTCACTATGGTGGGACAGACATGAGAAGACTGGGCCTCACTATGGTGGGGGGCAGACATGAGAAGACTGGACCTCACTATGGTGGGAGGCAGACATGAGAAGACTGGGCCTCACTATGGTGGGGGGCAGACATGAGAAGACTGGGCCTCACTATGGTGGGGGGCAGACATGAGAAGACTGGACCTCACTATGGTGGGGGGCAGACATGAGAAGACTGGGCCTCACTATGGTGGGGGGCAGACATGAGAAGACTGGACCTCACTATGGTGGGGCAGACATGAGAAGACTGGGCCTCACTATGGTGGGAGGCAGACATGAGAAGACTGGGCCTCACTATGGTGGGGGGCAGACATGAGAAGACTGGACCTCACTATGGTGGGGCAGACATGAGAAGACTGGGCCTCACTATGGTGGGACAGACATGAGAAGACTGGGCCTCACTATGGTGGGAGGCAGACATGAGAAGACTGGGCCTCACTATGGTGGGTTGCAGACATGAGAAGACTGGGCCTCACTATGGTGGGACAGACATGAGAAGACTGGGCCTCACTATGGTGGGACAGACATGAGATGACTGGGCCTCACTATGGTGGGGGGCAGACATGAGAAGACTGGACCTCACTATGGTGGTGCAGACATGAGAGGACTGGGCCTCACTATGGTGGGGCAGACATGAGAAGACTGGGCCTCACTATGGTGGGGCAGACATGAGAAGACTGGGCCTCACTATGGTGGGGCAGACATGAGAAGACTGGACCTCACTATGGTGGGGCAGACATGAGAAGACTGGACCTCACTATGGTGGGGGGCAGACATGAGAAGACTGGACCTCACTATGGTGGGACAGACATGAGAAGACTGGGCCTCACTATGGTGGGGGGCAGACATGAGAAGAATGGGCCTCACTATGGTGGGGGGCAGACATGAGAAGACTGGGCCTCACTATGGTGGGGGGCAGACATGAGAAGACTGGGCCTCACTATGGTGGGGCAGACATGAGAAGACTGGGCCTCACTATGGTGGGAGGGAGACATGAGAAGACTGGGCCTCACTATGGTGGGGGGCAGACATGAGAAGACTGGACCTCACTATGGTGGGACAGACATGAGAAGACTGGGCCTCACTATGGTGGGACAGACATGAGAAGACTGGGCCTCACTATGGTGGGAGGCAGACATGAGAAGACTGGGCCTCACTATGGTGGGGGGCAGACATGAGAAGACTGGGCCTCACTATGGTGGGACAGACATGAGAAGACTGGGCCTCACTATGGTGGGGGGCAGACATGAGAAGACTGGACCTCACTATGGTGGGAGGCAGACATGAGAAGACTGGGCCTCACTATGGTGGGGGGCAGACATGAGAAGACTGGGCCTCACTATGGTGGGGGGCAGACATGAGAAGACTGGACCTCACTATGGTGGGGGGCAGACATGAGAAGACTGGGCCTCACTATGGTGGGGGGCAGACATGAGAAGACTGGACCTCACTATGGTGGGCAGAAATGAGAAGACTGGGCCTCAAAATGGTGGGGGGCAGACATGAGAAGACTGGGCCTCACTATGGTGGGGGGCAGACATGAGAAGACTGGACCTCACTATGGTGGGGCAGACATGAGAAGACTGGGCCTCACTATGGTGGGGGGCAGACATGAGAAGACTGAGCCTCACTATGGTGGGTGGCAGACATTGAGAAGACTGGGCCTCACTATGGTGGGGGGCAGACATGAGAAGACTGGGCCTCACTATGGTGGGGGGCAGACATGAGAAGACTGGGCCTCACTATGGTGGGGCAGACATGAGAAGACTGGGCCTCACTATGGTGGGAGGCAGACATGAGAAGACTGGGCCTCACTATGGTGGGGGGCAGACATGAGAAGACTGGACCTCACTATGGTGGGACAGACATGAGAAGACTGGGCCTCACTATGGTGGGACAGACATGAGAAGACTGGGCCTCACTATGGTGGGAGGCAGACATGAGAAGACTGGGCCTCACTATGGTGGGGGGCAGACATGAGAAGACTGGGCCTCACTATGGTGGGACAGACATGAGAAGACTGGGCCTCACTATGGTGGGGGGCAGACATGAGAAGACTGGACCTCACTATGGTGGGAGGCAGACATGAGAAGACTGGGCCTCACTATGGTGGGGGGCAGACATGAGAAGACTGGGCCTCACTATGGTGGGGGGCAGACATGAGAAGACTGGACCTCACTATGGTGGGGGGCAGACATGAGAAGACTGGGCCTCACTATGGTGGGGGGCAGACATGAGAAGACTGGACCTCACTATGGTGGGGCAGAAATGAGAAGACTGGGCCTCAAAATGGTGGGGGGCAGACATGAGAAGACTGGGCCTCACTATGGTGGGGGGCAGACATGAGAAGACTGGACCTCACTATGGTGGGGCAGACATGAGAAGACTGGGCCTCACTATGGTGGGGGGCAGACATGAGAAGACTGAGCCTCACTATGGTGGGTGGCAGACATTGAGAAGACTGGGCCTCACTATGGTGGGGGGCAGACATGAGAAGACTGGGCCTCACTATGGTGGGGGGCAGACATGAGAAGACTGGGCCTCACTATGGTGGGGGGCAGACATGAGAAGACTGGGCCTCACTATGGTGGGGGGCAGACATGAGAAGACTGGGCCTCACTATGGTGGGGGGCAGACATGAGAAGACTGGGACCGTGGGGTTCGCTTATTGTTATGGTATTTCCTCCCATCACTCACTAGCTTTCATGTTGATTACTTAAATTTCCTACTAGTTGTCAAGGTGTTGCTTCCTTTCACTTACTTTCACTTTGTCAAAGTTTTCTGTCTGCTTACTAGTTTCAAGGTGTTCTATATCCTCACTCACTATTTGTCAAGGTGATTCCTTTCATTGCTATGCAGTTGTCAAGGTTGTCTCTCCCGTCATTCACAATTGTCAAGCTGTTCCATCTCCTGGTTCATCAGTTGTAAAGCTGATCCTTCCTCTCGCTCAATTGTTGTCTGTGTGCTCATTCTCCTCGTTCAGTAGTTCTCAAGGTGGTCTCTCCTCCTTGCTCAGAAGATGTCAGTAGATGTTTTCCCTCCCCTCACTTTCTTGTTGTCAAGGTGTTCCCTCCCCTCACCTTCTTGTGTCAAGGTGTTCCCTCCCCTCACTTTCTTGTTGTCAAGGTGTTCCCTCCCCTCACTTTCTTGTTGTCAAGGTGTTCCCTCCCCTCACTTTCTTGTTGTCAAGGTGTTCCCTCCCCTCACTTTCTTGTTGTCAAGGTGTTCCCTCCCCTCACTTTCTTGTTGTCAAGGTGTTCCCTCCCCTCACCTTCTTGTGTCAAGGTGTTCCCTCCCCTCACTTTCTTGTTGTCAGGGTGTTCCCTCCCCTCACTTTCTTGTTGTCAAGGTGTTCCCTCCCCTCACTTTCTTGTTGTCAAGGTGTTCCCTCCCTCACTTTCTTTTTGTCAAGGTGTTCCCTCCCCTCACTTTCTTGTGTCAAGGTGTTGCCTCCCCTCACTTTCTTGTGTCAAGGTGTTCCCTCCCCTCACTTTCTTGTTGTCAAGGTGTTCCCTCCCCTCACCTTCTTGTTGTCAAGGTGTTCCCTCCCTCACTTTCTTTTTGTCAAGGTGTTCCCTCCCCTCACTTTCTTTTTGTCAAGGGTTCCCTCCCTCATCTTCGTACACAGTGAGAGACGTTCCCTCATCTTCGTACACAGTGAGAGACGTTCCCTCATCTTCGTACAAAGTAAGAGACGTTCCCTCATCTTCGTACAAAGTGAGAGACGTTCCCTCATCTCCGTACAAAGTGAGAGACGTTCCCTCATCTCCGTACAAAGTGAGAGACGTTCCCTCATCTCCGTACAAAGTGAGAGACGTTCCCTCATCTCCGTACAAAGTGAGAGACGTTCCCTCATCTCCGTACAAAGTGAGAGACGTTCCCTCATCTCCGTACAAAGTGAGAGACGTTCCCTCATCTCCATACAAAGTGAGAGACGTTCCCTCATCTCCATACAAAGTGAGAGACGTTCCCTCATCTTCGTACAAAATGTAAAAAATACAAATAAATCACAAAATATTGTGCCACAATTCCCTAGATAGATCCTGTAATATCCTGGCCATCCTACATTTTTCCTGGCGTATGCTGCCCCATCCTAGTTATCCTATAATATCAGAGACCAACCCTGCCTTTCCTGGCTATCCTAAAATATCCGACATTGTTTCTACCATTTCCTGGCCATCCTTCAGATCCCGAAATTGATCCTGACAATCCTTCAGATCCCGAGATTGATCCTGACATATCCTGGCCTTCCTACAGTCCCGAAGATAGACACTATAATATCCTTCCTAATAAACGATGCCCGAGAGTAACCCTTTCCTATCCTAGAGTTAACATATCAATGTTAAAGTGATTATGACATATAATCATCTTGTTATAGCAGAGATGGATCCTTGCATATTCCAACATCCTGCCTTATCATATCATACGCCTTCTATCCAAGAAAAATCATGCCATCTCTAAACCATCCTGTATTACCCATAAGGAATCCTGCCATAGTCCAACATAATTTCTTATCCCAGCATAATCCTGGCATATCCCAGCAACCTGCCGCTATACTCTCGTGAAGGTGACCCTCAGGTGTGTTGACAGGTTCATGGGGACCAACAACGTGGAGAAGGACGGTCCGTGTTGCTGTGGCTTGATGATGACCAAACACCAGGCAACCCTCATCCCTGCCAGTCAGGCGCCCTCACCTCATGTGAGTTGACTGGTCTGTCTGTCATCCCTGCCAGTCAGGCGCCCACACCTCATGTGAGTTGACTGGTCTGTCTCTCTGTCATCCCTGCCAGTAAGGCGCCCACACCTCATGTGAGATGACTGGTCTGTCTGTCTGTAACATCATCCCTGCCAGTCAGGCGCCCTCACCTCATGTGAGTTGACTATGGACATAGAGGATATTGCAGAGAGGGTTATTGGAGAAGGGTCAGGTCAGGTAAGGTATTGGAGAAGGGTCAGGTAGGGTAATGGAGAAGGGTCAGGTAGGGTAATGGAGAAGGGTCAGGTAGGGTATTGAAGAAGGGTCAGGTAGGGTATTGAAGAAGGGTCAGGTAGGGTATTGAAGAAGGGTTACAAAGGGTATTAGAGAGGGGTCAGGGAAGGTAATGGAAAAGAATTTCAAGGGATATTGGAGAGGGGTTACAAAGGATATTGGGGAAGTATCAGGTAGGGTAATGGAGAAAGGTCAGGTAGGGTATTAGAGAGGGGTCAGGGAGGGTATTGCAGCGGGACTAGGGACAGTATCAGAGAGGAGTCAGTGAAGCTATTGGAGAAGATTCCAGGAGAATATTGGAGAAGGTTCCGGGAGAATATTGAAGAAGGTTCCGGGAGAATATTGGAGAAGGTTCCAGGAGAATATTGAAGAAGGTTCCGGGAGAATATTGGAGAAGGTTCCGGGAGAATATTGGAGAAGGTTCCGGGAGAATATTGGAGAAGGTTCCGGGAGAATATTGAAGAAGGTTCCGGGAGAATATTGGAGAAGGTTCCAGGAGAATATTGAAGAAGGTTCCGGGAGAATATTGGAGAAGGTTCCGGGAGAATATTGGAGAAGGTTCCGGGAGAATATTGAAGAAGGTTCCGGGAGAATATTGGAGAAGGTTCCGGGAGAATATTGGAGAAGGTTCCAGGAGAATATTGAAGAAGGTTCCGGGAGAATATTGGAGAAGGTTCCGGGAGAATATTGGAGAAGGTTCCGGGAGAATATTGAAGAAGGTTCCGGGAGAATATTGGAGAAGATTCCGGGAGAATATTGGAGAAGGTTCCGGGAGAATATTGAAGAAGGTTCCGGGAGAATATTGGAGAAGGTTCCGGGAGAATATTGAAGAAGGTTCCGGGAGAATATTGGAGAAGGTTCCGGGAGAATATTGAAGAAGGTTCCGGGAGAATATTGGAGAAGGTTCCGGGAGAATATTGAAGAAGGTTCCGGGAGAATATTGGAGAAGGTTCCGGGAGAATATTGGAGAAGGTTCCGGTAGGGGCCAGGGAAGGTAATGAAGTGGGGTTAGGATGGGTATTCGATTGGAGCCAGAGAGGAGGCAGGAAGGGTATTGTTACAACCTCCCTCTGGGCCTCGTAGCCTGGTGGATAGCGCGCAGGACTCGTAATTCTGTGGCGCGGGTTCGATTCCCGCACGAGGCAGAAACAAATGGGCAAAGTTTCTTTCACCCTGAATGTCCCTGTTACCTAGCAGTAAATAGGTACCTGGGAGTTAGTCAGCTGTCACGGGCTGCTTCCTGGGGGTGGAGGCCTGGTCGAGGACCGGGCCGCGGGGACACTAAAAAGCCCCAAAATCATCTCAAGATAACCTCAAGATAACCTAACCTGCTTCAGCCAGTAACCGGGTTCCTGCTACTTATGGGGCCTTGGAGCCTCTTCTTCTATGATCCTACCCCCCCCCCCCCCCAAGTTAACGATAAATTCAAGAACTGGCGGCAGCAAGTTAAGAGTGCACAGAAAAGTTTAAACAAGATGCAGTTACACCTTCACAAATATATTATCTATCGAAGAATAACTACACTTATGAACACAGTGTCGCTTTCACCCAGGACACTCAATATATCTGAAGTGTTCTTCAAAACCCAGTGAGTCCACTTTCTTCAAGTATACATCGTCGACGCTCATTGGTAATGACCGGCGAGTTCACCTACCTCAACATGAGCCAGTCTACACACCGTATCGTCACGATGTCCAAATACCCTACATCGGCTCTCCAGAAACACTGGCAGAGGACTTCAGCAACACGCGGACAGGGGTCATAAATAATACGTCCTGGAGTCACTACTAACTCCTTGGCAGAAGCCTACGTGCTGGCAGCACTTATCAACAGACAGCCATTACTGTCGTCTTGTAACTGCTCTTGGCACAATCCCAGGTACTTCGGTCCACACAATCACTGCACAGGTACAACAACTAAAACACTGTCTACTGCCGACGGCGGCCACGTGTCCTCTCACAGGAACAAGGCAGTAGTTTGGGATTGCCCAAGATGAACTGATTTACACAGTGCAATAGACTCTCCACGTCACCTCTGTAGACATAATAGTCATTAGCGGAACAGGAAGTAAGCACGAAGAACATAGGATGCCAATCCTTCACCGGGAACTGTGAAATGTAATCGGATGCACAATCTAGATGGCGTTTATATCGTTACTTCACTCCCAACCACCTAGGCTGTAAGGTAAAGTGACGGTCTCCCTTCACAGAGGTCGGCGCTCAATCTCCGACAGTCCCAGAAGTTGGGCACCATTCCTTCCCCTCCCCCGTCCCATCCCAAATTTTTTTCCTGACCCCTTCCAAGTGCTATATGGTCATTATGACTTGGCGCTTTCAAATTGATGAATCGCTTTCCTTCACCAGAGGTCATCCTCATCGACCTCACCTCCTAACTTGGATATGAAACAGGAGCCATTCACAGATGCCACACCTCCGCCAACGGATAGCACTGTCTTCGTCTCACTTAATGCCTTGGAGTTGGAGTGCAGGTCCATAGATGGCGTCGATATCACCTCACCTCACGCCATAGAAAGTGATGATGTTATAACAGATTAGGGTTAGCGTGTGGTTACCTTACCTTGAGGTTACCTTGAGGTGCTTCCGGGGCTTAGCGTCCCCGCGGCCCGGTCGTCGACCAGGCCTCCTGGTTGCCGGACTGATCAACCAGGCTGTTGGACGCGGCTGCTCGCAGCCTGACGTACGAGTCACAGCCTGGTTGATCAGGTATCCTTTGGAGGTGCTTATCCAGTTCTCTCTTGAACACTGTGAGGGGTCGGCCAGTTATGCCCCTTATGTGTAGTGGAAGCTTGTTGAACAGTCTCGGACCTCTGATGTTGATAGAGTTCTCTCTCAGAGTACTAGTTGCACCTCTGTTTTTCAACGGGGGTATTCTGCACATCCTGCCATGTCTTCTGGTCTCATGTGATGTTATTTCTGTGTGCAGGTTTGGGACCAGCCCCTCTAATATTTTCCACGTGTAAATTATTATGTACCTCTCCCGCCTGCGCTCAAGGGAGTACAGTTTTAGGCTCTTTAGTCGGTCCCAATAGTTTAGATGTTTTACTGAGTGGATTCTAGCAGTAAAGGATCTCTGCACGCTCTCCAGTTCAGTAATTTCTCCAGCTTTGAAAGGTGCTGTCATTGTGCAGCAGTACTCCACTCTAGAGAGCACAAGCGTTTTGAAAAGTATCATCATCGGTATAGCATCTCTAGTGTGAAAAGTTCTTGTTATCCAACCTGTCATTTTTCTTGCAGTTGTGACGGCTACTTTATTGTGTTCTTTAAAGGTAAGGTCTTCCGACATGAGTACACCCAGATCCTTTACATTGCCTTTTCGTTCTATGTTATGATTTGCCTGAGTTTTGGCAAATACAACATTTACTCATCTATATATCATTTAGCCTCATGTATATTCTACTTGTATAATCTATATTTCTGCACCCAAACCTTTGATTGTAGGGTGCAGATTGTTGGGTGCTCTCCTTGAGCTTCATTATATCAATTCTCTCTTTAGTTATACTCAGTAAAAAGTCAACTGACTCACCCTATCCCAACCTAAGCTATCATTTCCTTCCTAATTGGGCAAAAATCATTAGTATATGATGGAGGAAGACGTATTATTTTACTTTAACGCTCCCGAGTGAAACGTCGTTGGTCAATAAACACATTTTTAGGGGAGTAGTGGTCATGTGTCACTTCCCTCATATGTCTCTTCTTCAAGTGATTAGCAGCATTTAAATTTCTTATTAGTCCATCGCGTGTGTGTGTGTATGGACATTATTAATACGTCGCGTGTGTGGGAATGGGTATCGGGGTAGTCTGTCGGGGTATTATTAGCCCATCGTGTGTATTCACTCAGTTGTGTTTGCGCGGGGTTGAGCTTTACTCTTTCGGCCCGTCTCTCAACTGTTTACTAACTACTTTTTTTCCCACACCACACACACACACACACCAGGAAGCAGCCCGTGACAGCTGACTATCTTGAGGTTATCTTGAGATGATTTCGGGGCTTTTTAGTGTCCCCGCGGCCCGGTCCTCGACCAGGCCTCCACCCCCAGGAAGCAGCCCGTGACAGCTGACTAACACCCAGGTACCTATTTTACTGCTAGGTAACAGGGGCATAGGGTGAAAGAAACTCTGCCCATTGTTTCTCGCCGGCGCCTGGGATCGAACCCAGGACCACAGGATCACAAATCCAGCGTGCTGTCCGCTCGGCCGACCGGCTCCCCCCAGGCCGACTAACTTCCAGGTACCTATTTACTGCTAGGTAACAGGTGCATAGGGTGAAAGAAACTTTGCCGATTTGTTTCTGCCGGGTGTGGGAATCGATCCCGCGCCACAGAATAAAGAGTCCTGCGCACTATCCACCAGGCTACCAGGCCCCATTTTGTGTGTACTCACCTAGTTGTGTTTCCAAGGGTTGAGCTCTGGCTCTTTGGTCTCGCCTCTCAACCGTCAATCAACAGGTGTACAGGTTCCTGAGCTTATTGGGCTCTATCATATCTACACTTGAAACTGTGTATGGAGTCAGCCTCCACCACATCACTTCCTAATGCATTCCATTTGTCAACCACTCTGACACTAAAAAAGATATTTTTAATATCTCTGTGGCTCATTTGGGCACTCAGTTTCCACCTGTGTCCCTTTGTGCGTGTGCCCCTTGTGTTAAATAGCCTTCTTTATCTACCCTATCAATTCCCTTCAAAATCTTGAATGTGGTGATCATGTCCCCCCTAACTCTTTTGTCTTCCAGCGAAGTGAGGTTTAATTCCCGTTGTCTCTCCTCGTAGCTCATACCTCTTAGCTCGAGTACTAGTCTGGTGGCAAACCTTTGAACCTTTTCCAGTTTAGTCTTATCCTTGACTAGATATGGACTCCATGCTGGGGCTGTTGGAAATTTCCAACATAATACAACACTGTTGTATTATTATTAATTATTACTAAATCTACTAATCATTGTAGTAATTAAAATTAACCAAACGTAGAGTTCACATGTACTAATAATTACATCTGTACAATAAGGCTAGAATTCTTACGTCACCAGACGCCAGTATTGTGTCAGATTCCATTATAATAAACACAACTATATCCAGTGTGTCTGAGAATTGAGTTTGATTCTCTATAAAACAACGGTGTTCTGTGTGATAATTATTTACAGATAAACTGATCCCCAACTAATGCCAAATAGAGCGTTATAGTTATAACTGTTATCTGGTAATAAATTTAACGTCACGCGTGAATGCCCTGGAGAGACTTTAATTCCTCTCCATTGCTTGTTTACCATCGTAAAATGGGCAAATAATAATATTTAACTCCTCTGAATAATAAACCCATCCTTATCCGAGCATTTCAATCACAACTGCGAGAAATGATAATATTAATATTCGTAGTAAATAATTTGTGTATCAAATGCGGGACGCGGAGCGGGGCAGGGGAGACGCGAGTACACGAGGCGACGCGCTCAGAGAGAGACGCCATTACCCAAGCCACCAGGGTAGACGCCACCAAAAGCTCCAGACGAAAGTCGCCACTGTGAGGTGTGAAGAACCTTTGCAGACAACAACTTAGCTGGTGTCAGTGTCACTTTATACATTGTGTTGAATGGTCAAGAGATTTAATTTGACATTCAGCCAGGAACCTGTTAAATTTGTTCCGTGTAACACAACGTGACCGGCCAGAGAAGCGCGTCAACATCTAGGCTAGGCTCGACACCACGTGTTCGTTACAATGACGCCTGAACCTAGGACGCGAACTTCGGCAAGCCTTAACTTACACAGTGCCCTATTAGCTAAGTACCTTTATTCCCATTTGATGCATCATTTAGGAGGGGGTTATAGCTGGGTAGCTTTTCGTCACGCAGAGCGATTATAAAAAACCACAGGTTATTATCTGCCTCCATTCTTTAATTTAATTTTCTTGAACATAGATGTCTAGCAGCTTAATCTGTTGCTACTGAATATAATTTGATTTGCAGCGTGTGTGAAGAATTCCCCGAGCTGTCATTTCCCGTGTTAATCATCTCCCAGTGTTCCATGATGAGTCCAGGAGATTCCGAGGATGAGTCATAACCGATGTCTTGGAAATCGTCTTCAAGCTAAGACCCTTTCCGTATTCCTTAAATTCCATTATCTGTAGTATTATTCATGCAGAGCACTGTTTTTTTTGGATTGACATGTGTTTATTATAATTATTAATTTCTCATGTTTATAATCTATGTTCTTATTGGTGATAAATATAATGATTCTATAATTGGTCATAGGATTAGATTATTACATAATGAACTGGTGCACGAACCACACTAGTTCCTGGACATATATGAAGTTCCAGTAATAACCCCCCAATGTAGGTGTTTGAGGCTTTGATTCAGTTAAATTATACAGCCCATTAATTATATAAGTGATCATATTCTCTAGTATTTTATCCATAGTTACTGGTTCATCTAGGAATTTTCTAATGATCATATTTTATTAGTTTCCCTCTTTACTATAAAAGCGGGTGGTCCTTCGTAATTAATTTTCATTACATTTATATTTAAATAAATAGAGTCAAGCCCTAAATGTCCCACATTATGGTCTTATCGAACCGGATAAACATAAATTATAATTATAAATACTAATTAGTAATAACTAATCCTTGTGTGATGTTATCTAGACTAACCATTTAATTAATTGTGTCTGACAACAGCGTAACACATCAGTTAGTCTAAGTCACACCAATTCATTGCTACTTGCACCTCATGTACAAGGTAGCACTAGTGGGACACAGTTAATTGCCCACAACACTTAGGCCTACACTTCATACTGAAGTAAGAATCTTTAAGTCACCAGGAGCATCAGCTCATAACCTTTATATGTTTTCACTTGTGTGTGCAAGTGCACCCTTATAAACTATAAAAACAAAAAACTCAAAAATACAGCACAATTATATTCACCTTACTGCACCACAATAATCTTTACCAATTTTATTAGGTAGAATTTAGGCTGAGATTGTGCTGAATTTGGTACAAGCCCAGACTAAATAAATTTATAGTTCTTAGGAATTATCACGACTAGACTTGAGCTAGTCAGTAGTGTATGTATTATACTATTTGTGCTGACCCTATACAGGGTGGGATTAAAATTTGAGATAACTCTGATTGGAGCGTCTCCATAATATTTCATCTTGTACTCATTATTTTGTATGTATCTATTTTGTGTATTGCTGGATGATCCCCATTACCTCTAATGGTGATATAGAAGAGCTAACCGGACGAGAACTAATGGTGAAGTTCAGACAATGCACAAAATATCTAGCTACTTGTTGTTAGGTAGGTACATTTAACCTCAAGTGAGGTAGAGTATAAATTAGCCACATTAAATTATGCTACATTTAATGTTACTTGTCAACTAATGAACAAGTACCCAAGCTTCATTAGTAATACATATACTAATCCCATGAAGTTTGGACCCAAGCCCAACATGGCTACTCCTGAGCAATTAAGGAGAACCTATATTGGCCTTAAAGGTCATTTGATCAGATTAATTAACAAGGCTGAGGGCTTATCTAAAGATACTCCCATTGACTCTTATCACTTAGAGACATCAGTAAGAGTAGCTGAACTGAAATTTGATCAGGTTAGATCTACCAGTCAGTCTTATCTTACTCTACTGAATACCACAGAAACTGATCCTGATGAAGTAAGTCAAATTGTAGACGGTATCTCCCAGTATGAAGATGAGACTCAAGATAAACTTTACATGCTATCTAAATTAGCAAAACAATCTGGATCCAATACCAGTAACACAGGGTCTCAATTCAATACCCAACTACCAGAGGTTCGTTTACCTACTTTAGACTTACCTACATTTTCAGGATTAGATACAGAAAATTGGGACAATTTTTGGACTTCATTTGAAGTTCATATACACAAGAAACAGTCTCTTGACAAGGTTTCTAAATTCTCATACCTGCTTAGTCTTCTCAAAGGAGAAGCTAAAAAGGTCATACATAACCTAACTCTCAATGAGAGTAATTATGAGGAAGCTATAAAACTTTTGAAATTGAACTATTGCAACAAAGAGTTAAGTATAGCTACCCTCTATTACCAATTGCTAGATCTGAATGCACCAAATAGTAGACCAGAGTCACTTCAAAGCTTCAGACTAGAAGTAGAGTCTCTAGTAAAGGCCTTAGGTACTAAAGTTGATATACCAGCTTCAGAATGGTCAATCAAGTTACTTTTGCAGAGGAAATTACCTCGAAATGTCTTAACAGAGCTCTGCTCACACTATAATACCGAGTTTCTCACTCTTGACCAAATATTCGAGGGACTGAGAATAACGGTTAACAGGTTGAAGACTCATGATAAAATTAAACCTGAGTCTAAACCAACTAATACTGACACTTCAGTCATACCCAAACAGACTTTGAATAAGTCTAGTAAATATAAATCCAAGACTACTCCATCCACTGGGAAAAGAAGTGGAAATGTAAGTACTTATTCGGTGTCTCCTTCTGAGATAACCAATGACTTGTCCACTAAAGAGACCAAGTCAACTAACCAGAGAAGGTGTCTGTTCTGTAATCAAGGACATGCCACTTACCAGTGCTCTGTTTATCCTACTTATAATACTAGGATTAAAAGGTTGAAAGAAATACACAAGTGCATGGGCTCTCATGATCCCAAAAAATGTGTAGTGCAGCTACGTTCCTGCAATAGATGCAACCAAGGTGTACATCACTACGCCTTATGTAGAAAATCTTCTACACCAACCATGACCACTGGGGAGAATTCCACGAATTCTACCACAGTGCAATATTGCAAAGTGAATCAAGAAGTAAATGTACTTGCTACTGAGTCAGGCAATAATACCACTCTGCCTACAGCTCAACTTAGACTAATAAACCGAAGATCTAGAGTTAACACTAGACGTCTTTTTGATCAAGGATCACAGAAAACCTTCATTACACAACAGTTAGTAGATAAGTTAAATTTAAAACCTACCAAAAGTGTGAGGTTAAATATTTCTGGTTTCTTGACGAATAGTGGACCTCGTGAATACCAAGTAGTTAAGGTATTAGTGAGACTTGGATCTTCCACTAGTCCAATACAAGCGGTAGTAGTAGATAAACTTCCTACAGACCTGCAAGTCACAGGGTTAGCTCGCACTGCGAGACATCTTAAACGAAACCGCATGAGGCTAGCAGATTACAAAATAAATTCTGACTGCCTCACTGATGTTGGAATACTTATGGGCGCGGATCATTATTACAAATTTATAACTGGATGCACCAGACAACACGGAATGAATTTGTTGTCGTCTGCTGGAGGCAAATTGCTTACTGGACCGGTGCTTTTCCGACAAAATCCAGCGTCAACAAACCAACAGTCTAATAACATAATAGTGGCGTGACTAGGCTTGGAACAGTCACCCCTACGTTTCAGAGAGATATCTGAAGATATTGAGTCTGATCCACCTGTACATCGTTTGTGGGATTTAGACACTTTAGGTATTGTCCCTGAACAACCAAGCCCTGATGATATGTGGACTTACCAGCAATATCTGGATACAGTTGTCTATAAAAACAAACAATACTGGGTAAGACTCCCATGGAAGTTGAATCATCCACAACTTCCAGTTAATTATTTTATGGCAGCCTCACAATTGCAGTCTCAATTAGCACGACTACAGAAGCAGCCAGACAAACTGAACATGTATCATCAACTCATCCAACAACAACTTAACAGTAAATTTATTGAAGTTGTTGATAACGATGACCGAAAATTAGGTCATTATTTACCTCATCACGCTGTGGTGAAAGACTCATTGACAACACCTATTCGTATTGTCTTTAACTGTAGTGCTAAAGTAAAGCCAAGCAGTGTGTCTTTAAATGAATGTCTCCAAACGGGACCTAGCCTAACACAAAGGCTACATGATGTGCTGTTACGATTTCGCACTGGTATTTTCGCCTATACTGCTGATATCAGCAAAGCTTTTCTCCGAGTAGGTTTGCAGCAGGAAGATCGTAACTACACAAAGTTCCTCTGGATTAAGGACCCACTGGATCCTAACAGTGATATCATCACATATCGTTTTGCCTCAGTATTATTCGGAGCTACGTCCTCGCCGTTTCTTTTGCAAGCAACATTAGACACACATTTGAGGAAATCAAATAGCCCTTATAAGGCAGACATTAGCGACAACTTGTATGTCGACAATTTCCAGGGAACAACTAATGATCAAACTAATTTGGTAGAAATCTACCATGAGGCTAACCGTGAGCTATTAGGAGCCAATATGCCACTACAGTCATGGGCCTCAAATAATGAATTACTAAACCAGGTAATCGAGAAAGAATTTCCAGGTTATCAGGTACCCACTCAATTAAAGGTTCTAGGTGTGGAATGGAACACAAGTACTGACGAGATGAATGTCAAGTCAGTACAAACCGATAACTCAACCCTTACCATGAGAACATTGCTCTCGTTTGTCAGTCAACCATTTGACCCTTTAGGCTTACTTAGTCCTATATTAATAAGGGGCAAACTCCTAATGCAGGAGTGCTGGCAGAAACATATGGGATGGGATGATCCGTTACCAAGTGAGTTACAAGCTAAATGGCAGATACTCACAACGGATTTCAATCAGTTAGGTGTTTTGAAATTTCCTCGTAATGCTTCAGGACCAAACTTACCCACCAATTTGCACGTTTTCCGCGATGCCTCTGGCAAAGCATATGGCGCTGTAGCCTACTTAGTTAATAGTGCACAATCAATTTTGCTCACATCTAAAGCAAGAGTTGCTCCCATTAAGAAGAGATCTTTGCCTCAAATGGAGTTGACTGCATTGCTGGTGGGAGTAAGATTGGCTCATTGCCTGACAAAGACACTCAATAATATTCACTTTGGTGAGATTGTCGTGTGGTCAGACAACGAGGCAGTCTTACAATGGGCAAGAAACAACAACAACAAGACTCCCTACGTCAGTAATCGTGTTAGGGAGATTCATGAGTTATCTGTTGGATATAAATTCAGACATGTTCCTACTAAGGACAATCCTGCAGATTATTTATCTTGAGGATTAACGATAAAACAACTTATCAAGTCTTCGTTGTGGTTCAATGGACTTTCATGGCTTGTTGGTGGTCAGTGGCCCAAACAAAAGCCACAAGTCATAGTGACCAATATCACCACTCCCATGAAAGAACCAGAACCTCAACGAATCTTAGCCATTGATCCTCACAATTATTCTAACTTAAGTAAGTTATTAAGAGTGACTGCACATGTGTTTGACTTTCTTGCTAAGATAGGAATTCGACATAAGTTTCCCAATCCTATCCTCTACTGGATCAAACGTGCACAACAAGAGACATATGGAAGCGAATATGAAAATCTTCCAGATAAATTAACTAAGTCTCTAGGTATCTGGTATGATGCCAACACTCATAATATACTAAGATGTGGAGGACGTTTGCTTCATGCAAAAATTGATCTGGACACAAAGAATCCAATTCTTCTACCACGTCACCACATCATCACTAAACTTCTTGTTTTACATCACTATCAATATGGTACTTTACATGGTGGAGTGTTAGATACTCTCACCGACCTTAGACAAAAGTACTGGCTTCCTCAAGGTCGTCAGACTGTCAAGTCAATAATTAAATTCTGTGTAATCTGTAAAAGATACGATGCTAGAGTATGTCCTTACCCAGGACCTCCTCCACTCCCTGAAGAAAGAGTGGTTCATCTTCGTCCCTTTGAAACCACTGGTGTTGATTACACAGGAGCCTTACTTCTCACTGGCAACCCAGACAAGATACCAGTGAAAGCATACATTTGTCTCTTTACGTGTGCTACAACCAGAGGCGTACATTTAGAAGTGACTTCAGATATGAGTGCTGAAGCCTTCCTCCAGGCTTTCCGCAGATTTGCAGCTCGCAGATCTTGTCCCAAACTGATGATATCGGACAATGGTTCCAATTTTGTGGCAGGAGAAGCCTGTCTGCGAGAAGTCTGGAATCACCCAGAAGTACAGTCAGTCCTGCAGAGACGACAATGTCACTGGAAATTTATAGCACCAAGAGCCCCTTGGCAAGGTGGGTTCTATGAGCGAATGATAGGCACAGTCAAGAAGTGTTTAAGAAAAACTTTACACAGACAAAGGGTCAGTTACTCCGAGCTCCAAACCATTGTTGTGGAAATCGAGGCGCGAGTCAATAACCGCCCATTAACCTACCTGTCTGATGATTTCTCCCAGAGAGAACCTCTGAGTCCCTCACACTTGATCCATGGAGGTCTACTGAGCCCTCTCATCCCTTTAGTCGAAGAGGACCCTGCAGACCCGTCACGTGTGACCAGAGGTGACTTGGTGGAAAGCTACCAGCATCTCTCAGGGGTTATTAACAGGTGGAATGAGGTGTGGACTCGAGAGTACCTCCCAGCTCTACGAGAGTACCACTACGGAGCTTCGAGTCCTTATAATAAAGTGCAACTTAAACCAGGGGACCTAGTACTAGTCGACAGTGATGGACCAAGGTCAGAGTGGCCTATAGGCAAAATTGTTGCCATTCATCCAGATCATCAAGGTGTCCTGAGAGTAGTGAAAGTTTTATGCCGAGGCAACACTACTCTAAAAACTTTAGAGAAGCTGGTTCCTCTCGAATTGGCTGAACGAGAGTATCAACCAGAACTAGCTTCCCCAGTAGTTTCCGAGGACAGTAATTCTGATCCTCCGAGCAACCGCCCCACTAGAGCTGCCGCTCAACAATGTAAGCGGAAACTGCAAGCCTATTACAGCTCTGATCAAGAGTAATTCCTTTTACATCCAATTTAGATAACTATGATGATACTGTGGTGTGAAGTCAAGTAACAAACCATTACAAGTCACTATGACCCAGGACATTCTCATCACCGTAGATTCTGTTGTTTGAATTGTATGATTTAAATCTTTAATTGTTGTATAGGCTATAAATAATATTATTTATCTAGAGTATCTGAGAGTTTGCAGACTTTGAGATTTTGTAACATACACATTACATGTCATAACGACACCAGTCACAGAGTCTAGGGTAAGTTCTTAGTTATTAGCTTTAGGTAATTCTTAATAACATGTTCCATTTAACATGAAATCAGCAAGACTTAAGTTTCTTGTATGTCCTTGACAAATACGGGACATTCGTTATGTGTGTACTAACATACTAACATACTAATATACTAATATTAATATTAACTTCGGGATGGGTGTGTCAGTACTCCACATTACACTGCAACCCTAAAATTCTCCCCCCGGAGTTATGTTGGAAATTTCCAACATAATACAACACTGTTGTATTATTATTAATTATTACTAAATCTACTAATCATTGTAGTAATTAAAATTAACCAAACGTAGAGTTCACATGTACTAATAATTACATCTGTACAATAAGGCTAGAATTCTTACGTCACCAGACGCCAGTATTGTGTCAGATTCCATTATAATAAACACAACTATATCCAGTGTGTCTGAGAATTGAGTTTGATTCTCTATAAAACAACGGTGTTCTGTGTGATAATTATTTACAGATAAACTGATCCCCAACTAATGCCAAATAGAGCGTTATAGTTATAACTGTTATCTGGTAATAAATTTAACGTCACGCGTGAATGCCCTGGAGATACTTTAATTCCTCTCCATTGCTTGTTTACCATCGTAAAATGGGCAAATAATAATATTTAACTCCTCTGAATAATAAACCCATCCTTATCCGAGCATTTTAATCACAACTGCGAGAAATGATAATATTCGTAGTAAATAATTTGTGTATCAAATGCGGGACGCGGAGCGGGGCAGGGGAGACGCGAGTACACGAGGCGACGCGCTCAGAGAGAGACGCCATTACCCAAGCCACCAAGGTAGACGCCACCAAAAGCTCCAGACGAAAGTCGCCACTGTGAGGTGTGAAGAACCTTTGCAGACAACAACTTAGCTGGTGTCAGTGCCACTTTATACATTGTGTTGAATGGTCAAGAGATTTAATTTGACATTCAGCCAGGAACCTGTTAAATTTGTTCCGTGTAACACAACGTGACCGGCCAGAGAAGCGCGTCAACATCTAGGCTAGGTTCGACACCACGTGTTCGTTACAATGACGCCTGAACCTAGGACGCAAACTTCGGCAAGCCTTAACTTACACAGTGCCCTATTAGCTAAGTGCCTTTATTCCCATTTGATGCATCATTTAGGATGGGGTTATAGCTGGGTAGCTTGTCATCACGCAGAGCGACTATAAAAAGCCACAGGTTATTATCTGCCTCCATTCTTTAATTTAATTTTCTTGAACATAGATGTCTAGCAGCTTAATCTGTGCTACTGAATATAATTTGATTTGCAGCGTGTGTGAAGAATTCCCCGAGCTGTCATTTCCCGTGTTAATCATCTCCCAGTGTTCCATGATGAGTCCAGGAGATTCCGAGGATGAGTCATAACCGATGTCTTGGAAATCGTCTTCAAGCTAAGACCCTTTCCGTATTCCTTAAATTCCATTATCTGTAGTATTATTCATGCAGAGCACTGTTTTTTTGGATTGACATGTGTTTATTATAATTATTAATTTCTCATGTTTATAATCTATGTTCTTATTGGTGATAAATATAATGATTCTATAATTGGTCATAGGATTAGATTATTACATAATGAACTGGTGCACGAACCACACTAGTTCCTGGACATATATGAAGTTCCAGTAATAACCCCCCAATGTAGGTGTTTGAGGCTATGATTCAGTTAAATTATACAGCCCATTAATTATATAAGTGATCATATTCTCTAGTATTTTATCCATAGTTACTGGTTCATCTAGGAATTTTCTAATGATCATATTTTATTAGTTTCCCTCTTTACTATAAAAGCGGGTGGTCCTTCGTAATTGATTTTCATTACATTTATATTTAAATAAATAGAGTCAAGCCCCAAATGTCCCACAGGGGCTGCATACTCCAGGATTGGCCTGACATATGTGGTATACAAAGTTCTGAATGATTCTTTACACAAGTTTCTGAATGTCGTTCGTATGTTGGCCAGCCTGGCATATGCCGCTGATGTTATCCTCTTGATATGGGCTGCACGAGACAGGTCTGGCGTGATATCAACCCCCAATTCTTTTTCTTTCTCTGACTCCTGAAGAATTTCCTCTCCCAGATGATACCTTGTATCCGGCCTCCAGCTCCCTACACCTATCTTCATTACATTACATTTGGTTGGGTTAACCTCTAACAACCATTTGTTCGACCATTCCTTCAGTTTGTCTAGGTCTTCTTGAAGCCTCAAACAGTCCTCTTCTGTCTTAATCTTTCTCATAATTTTGTCATCGTCCGCAAACATTGAGAGAAATGAATCTATGCCCTCCGGGAGATCATTTACATATATCAGAAACAAGATAGGACCGAGTACAGAGCCCTGTGGGACCCCACTGGTTACTTCACGCCAATCGGAGGTCTCACCCCTCACTGTAATTCTCTGCTTCCTATTGCTTAGGTACTCCCTTATCCACTGGAGCACCTTACCCGCTACACCTGCCTGTCTCTCCAGCTTATGTACCAGCCTCTTATGCGGTACTGTGTCAAAGGTTTTCCGACAATCCAAGAAAATGCAGTCCGCCCAGCCATCTCTTTCTTGCTTAATCTTTGTCACCTGGACGTAGAATTCTATTAAGCCAGTAAGGCAAAATTTACCCTCCCTGAACCCATGTTGGCGATTTGTCACGAAGTCCCTTCTCTCCAGATGTGTTACCAGGTTTTTTCTCACGATCTTCTCCTTCACCTTGCATGGTATATAAGTCAAGGACACTGGCCTGTAGTTCAGTGCCTCTTGCCTGTCGCCCTTTTTGTATATTGGGACCACATTCGTCGTCTTCCATATTTCTGGTAGGTCTCCCATCTCCAGTGACCTACTATACACTATGGAGAGTGGCAAGCAAATTGCCTCTGCACACTCTTTCAGTACCCATGGCGAGATCCCGTCTGGACCAACAGCCTTTCGAAAGGCTGTTGGTCCAGATCTAGATCCAGCAGGTGTCTCTTGACCTCCTCTCTCGTAATTTCGAACTCTTCCAAGGCCGCCTGGTTTACTTCCCTTTCTCCTAGCACAGTGACCTCACCTTGTTATGTTGTGAAGACCTACTGGAACCTCTTGTTGAGTTCATCACACACACCTCTTTGTCATTCTCTGTATACCTGTCCTCGCCTGTTCTAAGTTTCACTACCTGTTCTTTCACTGTTGTTTTCCTTCTGATGTGACTGGGGAGTAGCTTTGGTTCGGTCAAGGCTTTGTTTGCTATATCATTTTCATATCTTTTCTCTGCTTCTCTTCTCACCCTGACATACTCATTCCTGGTTCTCTGGTATCTCTCTTTGCTTTCTGGTGTTCTGTTATTCCGGAAGTTCCTCCACGCCCTTTTGTTCCGTTTCTTTGCTTCCATACATGCCTTATTATACCATGGATTCTTCTTTTGCTTCTCGGATTTTTCCTTTTGGGCCGGGATGTATCTGCTTACTGCCTCCTGACACTTTTGGGTGACATAGTCCATCATATCTTCTACAGACTTAGCTCTGAGGTCTGTGTTCCAAGGTATTTCCCTAAGGAAGCTTCTCATCTCCTCATAATTTCCCTTTCGGTATGCTAGCCTTTTGTTTCTTAGTTCTTTTTCGGGGGGGATAATTCCTAGCTCCACCAGGTACTCAAATTTCAATACACTGTGATCACTCATTCCCAAGGGTGCTTCCATCTTGACTTCCCTTATATCCCACTCATTTAGGGTGTGTGTGTGTGTGTGTGTGTGTGTGTTCTCACCTAATTGTACTCACCTAATTGTGCTTGCGGGGGTTGAGCTTTGGCTCTTTGGTCCCAGCTCTCAACTGTCAATCAACTGGTGTACAGATTCCTGAGCCTACTGGGCTCTATCATATCTACATTTGAAACTGTGTATGGAGTCAGCCTCCACCACATCATTTCCTAGTGCATTCCATTTATTAACTACTCTGACACTGAAAAAAATTATTTCTAACGTCTCTGTGACTCATCTGGGTACTAAGTTTCCACCTGTGTCCCCTTGTTCATGTTCCACCCGTGCTGAAGAGTTTGTCTTTGTCCACCCTGTCAGTTCCCCTGAGAATTTTGTAGGTGGTTATCATGTCTCCCCTTACTCTTCTGTTTTCCAGGGATGAGAGGTTTACCTCCTTTAGCCTTTCCCCGTAGCTCATTCCTCTCAGTTCCGGGACGAGCCTGGTGGCATACCGCTGAATCTTCTCTAGCTTTGTCTTGTGCTTAACTAGGTATGGACTCCAGGCTGGAGCTGCATACTCCAGGATTGGTCTTACATAAGTGGTATACAGGGTATATGTGTGTGTGTGTGTGTGTGTGTGTGTGTGTGTGTGTGTGTGTGTACTCACCTATATGTGCTTGCAGGATCGAGCATTGACTCTTGGATCCCGCCTTTCTAGCTATCGGTTGTTTACAGCAATGACTCCTGTCCCATTTCCCTATCATACCTAGTTTTAAAAGTATGAATAGTATTTGCTTCCACAACCTGTTCCCCAAGTGCATTCCATTTTTCTACTACTCTCACGCTAAAAGAAAACTTCCTAACATCTCTGTGACTCATCTGAGCTTCCAGTTTCCACCCATGTCCCCTCGTTCTGTTATTATTACGTGTGAACATTTCATCTATTTCCACTTTGTCAATTCCCCTGAGTATTTTATATGTCCCTATCATATCTCCTCTCTCCCTTCTTTTCTCTAGTGTCGTAAGGTTCAGTTCCTTCAGCCGCTCTTCATATCCCATCCCTCGTAGCTCTGGGACAAGCCTCGTCGCAAACCTCTGAACCTTCTCCAGTTTCTTTATGTGTTTCTTCAGGTGGGGGCTCCATGATGGCGCGGCATACTCTAAGACGGGTCTCACGTAGGCAGTGTAAAGCGCCCTAAAAGCTTCCTCATTTAGGTTGTGTGTGTGTGTGTGTGTGTGTGTGTGTGTGGGTATTATTAGTCCATCATGTGTGTGTCTATATGGGAATTATTAGTCCATGTGTGCGCGTGTATGAGTATTAGTAGTCCATCGCACGTGTGTGTGTATATGGGAATTATTAGTTCGTCACATGTGTGTGTGTGTGTATGGGTATTTTTATTGAGTAACTCATCCTTCCGATGAGGCTTAATTCGAACAAACGTAATCTCTCTCGCTCTATTACTTTTAACGGGGAACGATTGTAGTTCAGTTTTTATGCCGAGTATGTCTCGCCTTATTATTTCACAGTTTATTTCTGCTGTCACCTTTTAGCGTACATATTTTGTCCCTAAGATTATCATTTATAGACCAAGCATTAACAGGAAGGGAAGGGAACTATCAGGGGAAAGCGCGAAACCATTACAACTATGTAACACTTGGATGGTTCAGGATAAGGATTTGAAATGGGACTGGGGGGGGGGGGTAAGGAATGATAGTGGGTTGGAAATCATTTTTCATTGCGCATTTATTTTAAAAAATACTAAATAATTAACTAAAGTTACTCATATGCATTCTCCTTCATTCTAGCAATCCTTTCTAACTCGATCCTTTCATTTTCCTGCTCAGTCTTAACATTATCTTCCATTATAACAGGAAACATTTTCTCTCGCCAATAAATGAAGGAGGAGTCAAATCCTAGTTATCTATAGTAGTACAATCACCACCATATTTACCAATGTAGAGTTCCTTAATAAGGTTCATCGCTCTCATATTTTCATCATATTCATAACATTCATTCTCCTCATAATATTTTTCAACATCGGCCAATGATTTAACCTATTAGACGAAGTTCGGAATATTATTATATTATTCTTCAACCAGCCCAAACCCTAATTCTACAAGTAACTTAATTTCTGATTCAATGCGAAGACCACTGCACAACCGTTTAATTGATTACATTTTTGTTTGCTCTTTATTGACGTACATTCCCGTTTTCTAAATCCTCTCCATACTGCTTTTCAGTTGCCGCCTAAGCATTTATGCGAGCAATCAATGTACGAATTTCCTGGTATTCCACGACACTTGGACCGTGGGCAATAAACACTCAGCAGCGGTTACACCAGATCTCATTTACCCTCCACCACATCACAACTGTTCTCCTCTAAAAAAATAAAGAAAAGTATTAGATTAGGTGCTCATTTCCAATAAAAAATCAAATAGCATTTACTACACTTAGAAGTCTATTAAAGACAATACTCACCATTCTTCATCGTCGCCTGTGTGGGATATCTCGCTAGAGCATAACTGAGCTAGTAAACCACAAAGTCGCCTACCCTACCAACACATGTTGCCAGTTCTTCCTCTTAATTAGTAGCCGTTATAGCTCCTAATTTTTAATAATACGTGTTTTATCATAATCTTTTAACTAAAATCCCTACCCAAATTTCATGTAAGAATGTTTGTCCACTGTGTGACAGAAATCTTTTGTTTCTGTACATGATTATTCACCAGGTACTCTTAACTAATCATGTAGTAAACTTGGGTGAGTGTCTTATTACATACACTCACATAATCTCACACAAATCACTTTCGAAACATTCACAACCTCTATGCACACTTCCACATAATGTTCAGTTAATTCCCTGCGTATTTCATCTGAGTTTACTAATAAAGTCACCATTTCCATCATATTTCATCTCGCCTAGTAAGGGTTAAATAATCATTTCAATGCAAGATTTGAAACATCAAGTTCTTGTAGGTTTATCCTTGTGTGTATTTTTCACAGAAGGAGTTCTTCCCATTACCTCACATACGTTAAGAAATCCCTACCGATCCTAACCTGACCTAGGGAGATTCGTTCATCGTTATGTCCATTATTTCATACACACACCAAGACAGCTCTCCTAAGTAAGACGTAATGTTTTGAGTACACTCTACACTCACTCATTTGGTAGCAAAGCTCACCAAAATAGCTAGTCATTCATTGTGTTTCCATATTATTTAATGAAAAGGGAAGGTTAGGTGAAGACTGAAGATATGTATAAATATTTCAAGTCTAACAAATATAATATCAGTGATGGATAAACCTAGATGTAACCTCTGTACGTACTGCTTGTGTGATATTTTACTTGGAAAACTAGTGGCTTGATAGTTTTTAACCGACCTCACCAATAACTAACATTGGTCTTCCTAATACTCTTACATTTGAAACTATTCTCTTTTCATCAATGCATTAAAACATTATCAGTTCAATAATTAGTCATCTATTTGTATTTCTTCTCTCTCAAAAGACCAAATTGTTATTTCAGTAGTCAGTTTAAATAAACATTTGTGTGTTATGTTTCTCTACGAAATGCAAGGGGAAATCACTTTTAGTTGTGTTTTCAATGAATCGATGTTCCTATTCATTAAAAGTCGGACATTTTAAAAAAGGTTACCTTTAGCCAAGATTTGACCATCTATTATTTTATGGAGTTTTTAAATAATCAATCAGCTTTCTTCCTTTCCAGAGATCAGTTTTTCTGCGTATTTTCTGCTAGAGAGCAGTTTAGGCTTAACACAAAGCACTGCACCTAACCTTGTATTTTGTTTTGCTTTATCTCAATTCTCTGTACATTTATTACTTTTACACTGTATGCTCCCTATTAGTTCATCGCCTTACAACTTCTAGCCCCTACAGTCAATCTTAATACCTTTTCCATTGTATTAGCGTCGTCTCTTAGAACAGCTTACTTGTAATATCATAGGGACTCATTCTCCTGCTTAGCCAAAACCCTTCCTTAACCTATGTGAGAGTTTGTTATTCACTTATTACTCATCTTAGCAGTTGTTATACATTTTGTGTAGGACATTCATGATTGTCATTATATGATTTAACTGCAATTTAGCACGCTTTATTTCACTTACATTTTACATTTTCAAATTACATTTAGTAAAGATAGAAATTTAAGCACCTTGTGCATTATTACTAAACGTTTGTCGTCTCTTGCATATGTCTCTCACACTGTTTATAAGTATTGGAGGTTAAGATTTTTTGTTTAGTGCTTAATTTCTGCTATTCTTTAATTAAGCAATATGTTCCTTACATTATTTATGTGCCTTGTTCTCCTTTAAACCCTTTTCTGATCTCTATGTATTTGTGATGGGGTATTTTGTTCTTATTCTATTATCATTAAATCTAACCTGACAGTAGTAGTTTATTGTTATATTAATGTGATATCTTACATTTTCCTCTTATTTACTCAGATATACCCCTCGTATCCTTACTTTAATTTTCTCCCTTTTTATCATGTCTTTCACTGATTCAGCCTCTCTTTTGCTTTTTTTCTTCATGGTAGATAATGTGGTAGATGAGGGAAGATGAATGAGGCACTGGTAGATGTTAGTGATAGGTATTGAGGGTGATAGATGGTGGATGGTGGTGATTATCATGGGTTCTAAAGGGTAGTGGAAGATGATAGTGGTTATCATGGAGTACAGGTGGAGAGTCATGGTGGTGGTTAACTGGGAATACTGAGGGGTGCCGGTTGATGATGGTAGTTATCAGTCATAACTGGTAGAAAGCAATAGTGGTTGACACACTTAAAACATGAGATTACACACTTGAAACATGAGATTAATTCTACACCATTTGTTCATCTCTATCATCACTATCCAGTGGGACAGTGAATATAATAACTATCCTCACTGTCCAGTGTGACAATGAATATGATTACAATCCTCACTGGCCAGTGTGACAGTGAATATCAACCCATCCTCACTGGCCAGTGTGACAGTCAGTACCAACCCATCCTCCTGCTTAAATAGTAGTTTTTCGAACCATGTGCGCCATAGTTCAAAGATTGACGTACTAAGTATTTAGGTAGTAAACGTTCGTACTATTTACTTTATAGAGTCAGACTAAATTAAGCTAAAAAACTAACTAAAATACTCCTAGACCTAGTATAGCACACATGTGTACTATAATAGGCCTCAGATGTCGTGTGTTAGGTCTAGGAAGGTCAGGTTATGAGAGTTTAGTTTTTCTTAGCAACATAAATAACAAATCTCTTCCAGTTTGTTCCAAATTCATTGGTTCCAATTTCCACTTTCCAATTGTGTTATATCTGTATTATGGTCCTCATCAATACTGTAAGTACTTCCAAAACAGGAGGATGGGCTGAAATATGATACCACTTCTTAGTGTCCAGTGAAACAGTTAATATGATAACCATCTTCAGTGTCCAGTGTGACAATATGATAACCATCCTCAGTGTCCAGTGTGACAGTTAATATGATAACCATCTTCAGTGTCCAGTGTGACAGTTAATATGATAACCATCTTCAGTGTCCAGTGTGACAATATGATAACCATCCTCAGTGTCCAGTGTGACAGTTATTATGATAACCATCTTCAGTGTCCAGTGAGACAATATGATAACCATCCTCAGTGTCCAGTGTGACAGTTAATATGATAACCATCTTCAGTGTCCAGTGTGACAGTTAATATGATAACCATCTTCAGTGTCCAGTGTGACAGTTAATATGATAACCATCCTCAGTGTCCAGTGTGACAATATGATAACCATCCTCAGTGTCCAGTGTGACAGTTAATATGATAACCATCTTCAGTGTCCAGTGTGACAATATGATAACCATCCTCAGTGTCCAGTATGACAGTTAATATGATAACCATCCTCAGTGTCCAGTGTGACAGTTAATATGATAACCATCTTCAGTGTCCAGTGTGACAATATGATAACCATCCTCAGTGTCCAGTGTGACAGTTAATATGATAACCATCCTCAGTGTCCAGTGTGACAGTTAATATGATAACCATCCTCAGTGTCCAGTGTGACAGTTAATATGATAACCATCCTCAGTGTCCAGTGTGACAGTTAATATGATAACCATCCTCAGTGTCCAGTGTGACAGTTAATATGATAACCATCCTCAGTGTCCAGTGTGACAGTTAATATGATAACCATCTTCAGTGTCCAGTGTGACAGTTAATATAATAACCATCCTCAGTGTCCAGTGTGACAGTTAATATGATAACCATCCTCAGTGTCCAGTGTGACAGTTAATATGATAACCATCCTCAGTGTCCAGTGTGACAGTTAATATGATAACCATCCTCAGTGTCCAGTGTGATAGTGAAAATGATTACCATCCTGAATGAAATATCAACTTATTGAATTACTAGCAATATACCGACTTTCAAATAATAGGTGGGGCCTGACCCCCAGGAGTCGACCTCAGAGGGTCCAGGGAGCTGCCCGGCCCACCTCACCTCCCTGCCCACCAACGCCTACGGCTCCCTCACCTTCCTCAACGAGAAGTCAGGTTGGATTTTGAGTCGTGTGTCTCATGTTGTGGTGTGGGTGTATCGTGAGTATGGTTTGGGTGTGTGTATTGTGTGCATGTGTATTGTGTGTGGGTGTATTATTTTTTATGTATATTGTGTGTAGGTGTATTGTGTGTGGGTGTATTGTGTGTACTGCATGTGGGTGAATTATGTGTAGGTGTAGTGTGTGTGGTGCATTGTTTGTAGTTTTAGTGTGTGTTGTGTATTGTTTGTAGGTGTAGTGCGTGTAGTGTATTGTTTGTAGGTGTGGTGTATTGTTTGTAGGTGTAGTGAGTGTGTGTTGTATTGTTTGTAGGTGTAGTGTGTATGGTGTATTGTTTGTAGGTGTATTGTGTGTTGTGAATTATTCTTAGGTGTAGTGTGTGTGTTGTATTGTTTGTAGGTGTAGTATGTGTTGTGTACTGTTTATAGGTGTAGTGTGTGTGTGTGTGGTGTATTGTTTGTAGGTGTAGTGTGTGTGTGTGGTGTATTGTTTGTAGGTGTATTGTGAATTGTTTGTAGTTTAGAGTGTGTGTGTGGTGTTTGTAGGTGTAGTGCGTGTAGTGTATTGTTTGTAGGTGTGGTGTATTGTTTGTAGGTGTAGTGAGTGTGTGTTGTATTGTTTGTAGGTGTAGTGTGTGTTGTGTATTGTTTGTAGGTGTAGTGTGTGTGGTGTATTGTTTGTAGGTGTAGTGTGTGTGGTGTATTGTTTGTAGGTGTGTGTATGGTGTATTGTTTGTAGGTGTAATGTGTGTGTGGTGTATTGTTTGTAGGTGTAGTGTGTGTGGTGTATTGTTTGTATGTGTAATGTGTGTGGTGTATTGTTTGTAGGTGTAGTGTGTGTATGGTGTATTGTTTGTAGGTGTAATGTGTGTGTGGTGTATTGTTTGTAGATGTAGTGTGTGTGGTGTATTGTTTGTAGGTGTAGTGTGTGTATGGTGTATTGTTTGTAGGTGTAGTGTGTGTATGGTGTATTGTTTGTTGGTGTAATGTGTGTGTGGTGTATTGTTTGTAGGTGTAGTGTGTGTATGGTGTATTGTTTGTAGGTGTAATGTGTGTGTGGTGTATTGTTTGTAGATGTAGTGTGTGTGGTGTATTGTTTGTAGGTGTAGTGTGTGTGGTGTATTGTTTGTAGGTGTAGTGTGTGTATGGTGTATTGTTTGTAGGTGTAATGTGTGTGTGGTGTATTGTTTGTAGGTGTAGTGTGTGTATGGTGTATTGTTTGTAGGTGTAATGTGTGTGTGGTGTATTGTTTGTAGATGTAGTGTGTGTGGTGTATTGTTTGTAGGTGTAGTGTGTGTGGTGTATTGTTTGTATGTGTAATGTGTGTGGTGTATTGTTTGTAGGTGTAATGTGTGTGTGGTGTATTGTTTGTAGGTGTAGTGTGTGTATGGTGTATTGTTTGTAGGTGTAATGTGTGTGTGGTGTATTGTTTGTAGGTGTAATGTGTGTGTGGTGTATTGTTTGTAGGTGTAGTGTGTGTGGTGTATTGTTTGTAGGTGTAGTGTGTGTGGTGTATTGTTTGTAGGTGTAGTGTGTGTGGTGTATTGTTTGTAGGTGTAATGTGTGTGTGGTGTATTGTTTGTAGGTGTAGTGTGTGTTTTGTATTTTTTGTATCTTGAGGTTATCTTGAGTTGATTTCGGGGCTTTGTTTTTAGTGTCCCCGCGGCCCGGTCCTTGACCAGGCCTCCACCCCCAGGAAGCAGCCTGTGACAGCTGACTAACTCCCAGGTACCTATTTACTGCTAGGTAACAGGGGCATTCAGGGTGAAAGAAACTTTGCCCTTTTGTTTCTGCCTCGTGCGGGAATCGAACCCGCGCCACAGAATTACGATTCCTGCGCGCTATCCACCAGGCTACGAGGCCCCCGGTAGGTGTAGTGTGTGTGGTGTATTGTTTATAAGTGTAGTGTGTGTTGTGTATTGTTTGTAGGTATAGTGTGAGTGGTGTTTTGTTTGTAGGTGTAGTGTGAGTGTGTGGTGTATTGTTTGTAGGTGTAGTGTGTGTGGTGTATTGTTTGTAAGTGTAGTGTGTGTGTGTGTGTGTGTGTGTGTGTGTGTGTGTGTGTGTGTGTGTGTGTGTGTGTGTGTGTGTGTGTGTGTGTGTGTGTGTGTGGTGTATTGTTTGTAGGTGTAGTGTGGTGTGGTGTATTGCTTGTAGGCGTAGTGTGTGTGTGGTGTATTGCTTGTAGGTGTAGTGTGTGTTGTGTATTGTTTATAGGTATAGTGTGAGTGGTGTTTTGTTTGTAGGTGTAGTGTGAGTGTGTGGTGTATTGTTTGTAGGTGTAGTGTGTGTGGTGTATTGTTTGTAAGTGTAGTGTGTGTGTGGTGTATTGTTTGTAAGTGTAGTGTGTGTGTGGTGTATTGTTTGTAAGTGTAGTGTGTGTGTGGTGTATTGTTTGTAGGGGTAGTTCGCGTGGTGTATTGTTTGTAGGTGTAGTGTGTGTGTGTGTGTGTGTGTGTGTGTGTGTGTGTGTGTGTGTATGTGTGTGTGTGTGGTGTATTGTTTGTTGGTGTAGTGCGTGTGGTGTATTGTTTGTAGGTGTAGTGTGTATGTAGTGTTTTGTTTGTAGTTGTAGTGTACTCCCCTAATTGTGTTTGCGGGGGTTGAGCTCTGGCTCTTTGGTCCCGCCTCTCAACTGTCAATCAACTGGTGTACAGATTCCTGAGCCTATTGGGCTCTATCATATCTACAATTGAAACTGTGTATGGAGTCAGCCTCCACCACATCACTTCCTAATGCATTCCACCTGTTAACTACTATGACACTGAAAAATTTCTTTCTAATGTCCCTGTGGCTCATTTTGGTGCTCAGTTTCCACCTGTGTCCCCTTGTTCGCGTACCACCCGTGTTAAACAGTTTATCGTTTGTTAAAACCCGTGTTAAACAGATAACAGTTTAACCGTTAACAGTGTGTAGTGTATTGGTTGTAGGTGTAGTGTGTGTGGTCTAAGGTTTGTATGTGTAGTGTGTGTAGTGTATGATTTGTAGGTGTAGTGTGTGTGGTGTATGGCCTGTAGGTGTAGTGTGTGTGGTGTATGGCCTGTAGGTGTAGTGTGTGTGGTGTATGGCCTGTAGGTGTAGTGTGTGTGGTGTATGGCCTGTAGGTGTAGTGTGTATGGTGTATGGCCTGTAGGTGTAGTGTGTGTGGTGTATGGCCTGTAGGTGTAGTGTGTGTGGTGTATGGCCTGTAGGTGTAGTGTGTGTGGTGTATGGCCTGTAGGTGTAGTGTGTATGGTGTATGGCCTGTAGGTGTAGTGTGTGTGGTGTATGGCCTGTAGGTGTAGTGTGTGTGGTGTATGGCCTGTAGGTGTAGTGTGTATGGTGTATGGCCTGTAGGTGTAGTGTGTGTGGTGTATGGCCTGTAGGTGTAGTGTGTGTGGTGTATGGCCTGTAGGTGTAGTGTGTGTGGTGTATGGCCTGTAGGTGTAGTGTGTATGGTGTATGGCCTGTAGGTGTAGTGTGTGTGGTGTATGGCCTGTAGGTGTAGTGTGTGTGGTGTATGGTTTGTACATGTAGTGTGTGTTTTGTATTGTCTATATGTGTAGTTTATGTGGTGTACAGCACACATGTTTTCGTGTTTGGGTGGATTTGCATGTGTGAATTGTGTACTCACTTTGTTTTACTCACCTAGTTGTACTCAAATAGGTGTGTTTGTGCAAATGGAGCTTCGGCTCTTTCCTCCCGCCTTTCAACTGTCAATCAATTAGTAGACAGATTCTAAAGCCTATTTGGCTCTATCATATCTACCTTTGAAACTGTGTATGGAGTCTGCTTCCAGCGCATCACTTCCTGATGCATTCCATCTGTTTACAACTATGACACTGAAAAAGATCCTTCTTATTTCTCTTGACTCATTCGGGTATTCGTCTTCCACCTGTGTCCCTTTGTGGGTGTACCACTTGCGTCCCCTTGTGCGAGGACGTGTTAAATAATCTGTCCTTATTTGCTCAGTGAACTCCCCTGAGAATTTTTTATATGTTGATTATGTCTCCCCGAACTCTTCTATTTTCCAGTGACGTGAGGTTCAATTCACGAAGCTATTTACTTTACTATTCGTTAACGTTAATTCACTATTTCTATTTACTTTTTGTGCCAAACGGACAGAGCTGCTAATTCTTGGCCCCATCCACTCTTACTGTCAGGTGTCTAATATACTGACTCCCGACCGTAGAGTATTTTTTCCTATTAATTTTCTTCTGTTTGCTTCCAGATTGTACATATTGATCAATGGGAAAATGCTCTTCTTGATTTCCATATCCCATAATTGTGGTATGAGTCTTTCTTTAGTTACTTTGAGTTTGTACATTACAAAGTCCATCGCGCCCTGTGCTGATTTTCTCTGAGTTGTCTTTCTCAAACAATCCGCTCCAGGACTTTGTTGTCCCCAACTTACCTCTTTCCGTGGTCTTCATTATCACTATATATCTGAAGACTAAATCATAGTAATTACTACTTCTTAGTGGCATTTAATGGTCAATATTTTCTATGCCCTCTCATTGTGTGTGAAGACCAGGTCAAGCCAAGCAGGTTGGCCACCATTTATTGTTTCTTTCCTGATATGTTGCACTAGGAAGTTCCTCCCTCCCACTATATCACTTTGGCCATGTTTGAAGGCTTCCATTACTAGATGTTTGCTCTCACTTGATGGGCTGTCTGCTGCGTCTTGAGGGACATTTATGCATACTTTGTTTGTAATTGCTTTTTCTTGTCTGAGAACCATGCCTACTCCTCCTCATTTCTTTCTTTCTTTGAGGTCATCTTCTTATTAGAGAGTTTGTCATCATTAATGTACAGGTCTTAATAGTCTTCATATTGTCCTGTCCTGTGGGTGTGTAATTTTCACTTATGTGATGGTTTCAGGTTAGATTTGTGTGAAATGGTAGGTGGAGTGAGAGGTAAGATTTATGACATGAGAGAGAGAGAGAGAGCAGGGGGGTGGATGTCCATGGGACAGTGGACTGGAGTGTGGAGTCTGGTGTAGTGGAACGTGTAACACATGATATCTGGGATTGGGAAATAGTTGTTTGGAACGGAAAGGAATGTATCAGGAGAAAATGCCGAACCATTAAGAGTGTATAACATTTTGAAGGGATCGGATAAAAATTTGGAATGGGGTGGGGAGAAGGAATGGTGCCAAACCACTTGGAAGGGCGGTGATTGAACACCGACCTGCATGATACGAGACCGTCGTTCTACCGTCCACCCCAAGTGGTTGGGCATCATTCCTTCTTCCCCTCCCCATCACAAATCCTTATCCTAATTCCTTCCAAGTACTATATAGTTGTAACGGCTTGGCGATTTCTCCAGATAGTTCCCCCTTTCGTTCCATACAACTACTTTCCACCTCCAGACATCAAGTGCCACACATCCCGCCTCCAGACCCTACACTCCAGTCCACTGTCCATGGACATCCAAACCCCCCCACCACCCCTGCTCTCTCCAATATCATAACTCCTACTATCCACTGTGTGGCGTCCCCACAGGAGCGAGGGAGCCAGCGCCGTACATAAGGATGGCGGCCGACACCCCCATGAAGAGCGTGCTGACGCTGCTCTCCGACTACTGGAAGGTTCTGGACCCCAAGCCCGAGCTGGTCATCTCCGTCGTCGGAGACGCCAGGAGCCTCCAGCTAGACGGCAGGAAGAAGGAGACCTTCACCTCAGGACTCATAAAGGTCAGTCAGGGGCTTTCTTTCCCTGTAATCAAGTTTAGTTGTTTTAAGGTTTGTTGTCGCATTATTAATCTGAGTTTTTCCTCGTATTAGTCCTCTCGTATAGAGAGGACAAAGTTTTCTTATGACATGTCGATGGTTCCAGCATTTCTCTCAAACTTTATAATCCTAACTGAGTCTGTGTCCTTGAACTGTGTCTAGACTGTGTCTGTGTCCTTAAACTGTCTCTGGACAGTGTCTGTGTTCCTAAGCCATGTCTCCAGAATGTGTCTGTGTTCCTAAACCGTGTCTCTGCACAGGGTCTGTGACTCTAAATTGTGCATCTAGAGAGTATCTGTGACTGTAACTCTAGCTGTAACCTGCAGATAGGGTAAAGACCACCTCTGAGAGCAATTCTAAAGTGTCGTGAGGCTGAACCCCGGTTCATTTCGAACACAGCGATTACACAACACATAACACCTTGCCTCAGCAACCGTTACTACCACCTATACTCCTACACACACCAGACCCTTGAGGCGTACCACTCGGTTTGTACTGGAACACAACGAGTGAACATATGGAAGGTATTTAAAGGCCGTCGGGTTTTGTCATTTAATTACAAAGAATAGACTCTGACAAATAATTACATATTAACATACTCTATTAGGTCAATACACTTCCAATACCCATAGACCACTTGACCTCCGCAATCACCACACACACTCGTAACTTCCGCCTAAGTCCCTAATACGGAATGATTACTACAACGCTCCACACCCGGTTAGTCTTTCATTCAATACTCACATACTGCAGATTTAACTTGGTCACTAAGATCACATCAGGTTCTCGCATAGCTGTCTGCTACACTTAGCTGCTGCCACAACGGAGACCTCGGAGGACTTGCCAGTTCCACTCCCACAACAAGACTGCCTCCAGTCAGCCATGGCCTCAAACATTTCACCCCCCCTCTCAAGGAAGGTATAATCCGATTAACCTTATCCCTAGAGCGGTAACCTTGATCCTAGAAGCCTGACGAGAATAATTCCTCTTTCCAGGAATTATTAATTTGGCTAAACAGCTTCGGTCTTAATCCATTGACCTTTCTTAGATATGTGATCCATAGTCTGTCTACTTACATGTACTTCCAATCATCATTCGTTAAGTGTTGTAGTAATGATCCTCTAGCTAATAATTCCTACTAACTTGTGGATTACAACACCACTCCCCTCCTTAAACACGCATATGTCCCCATATGCATCATTGCAAGGGTTCCATTAGTGCAAGGACCTGGAGGATGCACCCACCATATGTGTACAACTAAGAAATCATCCAATAAGTTCATTATACACACGATGAAATAAATTAAAATTTTCCCCGACATGACTCACAACACTTCTCCAACATATACATTTTATTCACATCATATCACAGGTTAAATAGTCTGTAATAATTTTTCCCATCTCCAACAATGCACATATACCTAAACTGCTGACATATAATTACATACAAACATAAACATAAAATTACATTGACCAGAATGCTGGCCCTTAAACAGAAATGACACTAGTCATAAATATATACACAAGACATATATATCTAAGGTTCTTCATCCTTAGCAACAAGTTAATAAAAATTTAACATCTTGCCCTGTACTGTTGACATAAGGGCTTACAATGATCACAAAATGTTTCACTGGCCTCCTCCACAATTGGCAGCAACACTTCTCTTGTCTTCGTGTCCCATGGTTGCTAGGTCATAGATCCTCCATGACCCAGACAAAACCCAGGCTGTCCAGCCTGGTGAATGTTGTCAATGTCCCATCGTTGCTCTGAGCTAACGTGATCCTGGCCTCCAGAGCAACGGAGATTCCTACCCCAGGGTCATGTTCCCTCGGGTCGGTGCTGACGTCTCGTTCCAGGGCACCAATCCCAGAACGCTGTAGATACCTCACAGCTCTCTGGTCATCCTTCCTTGCTGTCCTCACCACAGCTGTAGCACATTACTCTCGGCCCATCCGCCCAGAGTGTGTCCACCTGTATTCACACCTTCCCGACCGCTGTACCTACAAAATATTCCCTCGGAGCCCCCTGGCTCGATCCCATTATTACATGACACCCCTTCGGCTCCTTACTCTCTCCCCGTATATAGCCTGAGCGCAGCTGCAAAACCATTGCAGCTGGCCCTTATCCCTGCTTTGATGTCAGGGGGCGAATTTCGCCTATAACGTCACGTTGGCTTCACTTCCTTCCCCCCGTTTTTTTCTAGAATTACTGAGTGTAGCCTCATAGCTTCCCTTCTACTCTACCTGAAGCTCTGTGACATGATCCCGGGGGACCTTCTCAAGCCTAACACTCAGTAATGGTGCCGATGAGGTAATATACAGTAAATACATACACATACATTATCACAATAAATACCTCATTAAAATAATTTCACAACTAATGTCACTAAAGCATCATACTGCCACTGGCTCGCCTCTAGCGAGATTCCTGTAACAACTTAATTAATGAGAGATTAGTATATGTACTTGGCTCGTCCACTGCAACCACCAACACCTGAAATTTGAAATTCTACCTTATAATCTTATCCATAAGACTTACCCACTCCGACTTAATTAATGAAAATTTTAATGAAAATAATGAATTTTTATTAGTCGTTTATGAGTCTTGCTAGATATATCGACTTGGCTCGCCTACTGCAGCCACCAACTCCTGCAATTATCCACATTTCATCTTATCCATAAGACTTACCCACTCCGACTTAATTAATGAAAATTTTAATGAAAATAATGAATTTTTATTAGTCTTTTATGAGTTTTGCTAGATATATCGACTTGGCTCGCCTACTGCAGCCACCAACTCCTGCAATTATCCACATTTCATCTTATCCATAAGACTTACCCACTCCGACACACCATTACCACTGGTCATCCCAACCACTGATGACCTCAATATAACGCCACACATCCCTACAACCACTTCCTGCGTTCTAACGCACCGACCTTGCTACGCCAATACTCACCTTACCGACCACTACCTGGCGCCCCTGCGCCACCATATTTTTTTTTTTTTTTTTTTTTTTAGATATATACAAGAGTTGTTACATTCTTGTACAGCCACTAGTACGCGTAGCGTTTCGGGCAGGTCCCTCGAATACGATCCCCTGCCGCGAAGAATCGTTTTTTCATCCAAGTACACATTTTACTGTTGCGTTAAACAGAGGCTACAGTTAAGGAATTGCGCCCAGTAAATCCTCCCCGGCCAGGATACGAACCCATGACATAGCGCTCGCGGAACGCCAGGCGAGTGTCTTACCACTACACCACGGAGACTGTACTTACCTGTACCTGACTGACTTATATACTCCACAACACCACACTCCATACCAGGCGTCCAAACGCCACTACACTACACCACCCAATGGCGTTCCCAACGCCCTCAACACAACACCCGGCGTCCCCCACGCCCTCAACACAACACACGGCGTCCCCAACACAACACACGGCGTCCCCAACGCCCTCAACACAAAACCCGGCGTCCAAACGCCCTCAACACAACACCCGGCGTCCCCAACGCCATCAACACAACACACGGCGTCCCCAACGCCCTCAACACAACACACGGCGTCCCCAACGCCCTCAACACAACACACGGCGTCCCCAACGCCCTCAACACAACACACGGCGTCCCCAACGCCCTCAACACAACACACGGCGTCCCCAACGCCCTCAACACAACACACAGCGTCCCCCAACACCATTACCACCACAGGCATATGCCTTGCGCCAGAGCGCATCAAAACACCACGAGACATCACCACCAATCAGTAACCAGACGCCACACACACTCCCTTTTCTCTCGTAATCCGTTAATTACCTGACCAACACTCGTCAGGCATAATTTCTTGTGTAGTGGCCACCCGCCACACTCTACCACCTGCGTTAACATACTTCAACGCTAATGTCTACAATACACCCGGTGTTACAACAACCAGTTATGCTACACATGCTACACCTTGGCGCTACAATGCCAACAATTTTTTTTTTTTTTTTTGAGATATATACAAGAGTTGTTACATTCTTGTACAGCCACTAGTACGCGTAGCGTTTCGGGCAAGTCCTTAATCCTATAGTCCCTGGAATACGATCCCCTGCCGCGAAGAATCGTTTTTTCATCCAAGTACACATTTTACTGTTGCGTTAAACAGAGGCTACAGTTAAGGAATTGCGCCCAGTAAATCCTCCCCGGCCAGGATACGAACCCATGACATAGCGCTCGCGGAACGCCAGGCGAGTGTCTTACCACTACACCACGGTGCCTGCCAATGTCATGCACTATACTACATCCATAATATCAACAGTCAAAACATGCACATTTCACTACAGTAAATACTATGCATTACGCTGGCGTTTAATAAGCCACTACACATGCATTACACTACTCACCCTCGTCCTTCCGCCAATATACAATCATGCACTACGCTCGGCGTACAAACACCAATACACATGCACTGCGTCGCCACCTCCCAACGTCACACACCCTCACCAACGGGACACGCTCCCTGTGTCCCAAGGTAACACTCTCCATAATGCTACCTGCACCCATTAAAAATCTCCATGGCCCTCTCCAGGGTACACTAGACGGCGAACCCCAGACGGCAAATTACGCGTCACTCGCTATGCCAAGGCGTCCATAATTCACTGCGTCTATTTTCTGTATCTACGTCTGACAACGCCGGAAATCGCTCAAATCTTTACGTAATATTTAATAATATTTAAAATATTCGATCTACACTTTACATGATATTTAATTGACTTCAAATTACGTAGATTTCACGCTTGATTTGTCCTTAGCAACGGTTTCTCACTATTACCACCATACCGACGATATAAAACAAACTCCATGGTGCGGCTCGCTTGGCCCACCCATCGCTTGGCCTGCACATGGCCGCACATGGCCCACGCTGGCCCACATTCACCCGCGCTAGTTTACCTCGCCACTCTGTATAATCCGCACTACGAACACTGTATAATCCGCACTACGAACACTGTATAATCCGCACTACGAACACTGTATAATCCGCACTACGAACACTGTATAATCCGCACTACGAACACTGTATAATCCGCACTACGAACACTGTATAATCCGCACTACGAACACTATATAATCCGCACTACGAACACTGTATAATCCGCACTACGAACACTGTATAATCCGCACTACGAACACTGCACTTGTTTTGGATCCCGATGCTTCAGTGGTCCAGACTTGCCTCTTAGCCGTCTCTCGTTGCGGGAATCTGGAAAGAAAGAAATAAACCCCACATGTGCCCCACAATGGTCTAGTCCCTTTAATTAACTAACTCCTCTGCCCTGGTCTCACCTGACCCTTCTTTCCCCCGTCTACTAACCCCCATTCTCACCACAACCCGACGTCTACCATTTCCCGAACATTCCCTCACCAACTAAACCAGAACCACACTTCCTTCATCTCGCAGTGTTCCAAAACCTGTTTGCGCTGCCACCAAATATGTCTTCTACCAATTCCCTAACATTCCCTCACCAACTAAACCAGAACCACACTTCCTTCATCTCTCAATGTGTTCCAAAACCTGTTTGCGCTGCCACCAAATATGTCGTGTACCAATTCCCTAACATTCCCTCACAAACCAAACAAAGAACACTAAGAGGGGACAGATGGAAAGTCTTTGAAGGCCGTCGGGTTTTGTCATTTAATTACAAAGAATAGACTTACATATTAACATACTCTATTAGGTCAATACACTTCCAATACCCATAGACCACTTGACCTCCGCGATCACCACCGACACTCATAACTTCCGCCTAAGTCCCTAATACAGAATGATTACTACAACGCTCCACACCCGGTTAGTCTTTCATTCAATACTCACATACTGCAGACTTAACTTCGTCACTAAGATCACATCAGGTTCTCGCATAGCTGTCTGCTACACTTCGCTGCTGCCACAACGGAGACCTCGGAGGACTTGCCAGTTCCACTCCCACAACAAGACTGCCTCCAGTCAGCCATGGCCTCAAATATTTCACCCCGCCTCTCAAGGAAGGTATAATCCGATTAACCTTATCCCTAGAGCGGTAACCTTGATCCTAGAAGCCTGACGAAGAATAATTCCTCTTTCCAGGAATTATTAATTTGGCTAAACAGCTTTGGTCTTAATCCATTGACCTTTCTTAGATATGTGATCCATAGTCTGTCTACTTACATGTACTTCCAATCATCATTCGTTAAGTGTTGTAGTAATGATCCTCTAGCTAATAATTCCTACTAACTTGGAATTATTATTAATGTGGATTACAACAAAAGTGCTTGGTTAGACGTATGGACGTGTCAATCTTTGCAAAGAGTGCCCAGTAAACAAGCATCTTTTGTTAGAGGCAAGACGCCTTCGATAGGTTCACCTAGCAGAAAATGGGTACCCGGGAGTTAGGAAACTGTTGTGGGTTGAATTTTACGGATAGGTCAGACGTTGGTCTAAAGGAATAAGCCCAACAGGATTTGAGTCACTTGCATTTGTAAACAAACGTAGACACGACACACACACAAACACACACACATTCCGACACACACACACACACACACACACACGCACACACACACACACACACACACACACACACACACACACACACACACACACACACACACACACACACACACACACACACACACACACACACACACACCCACACACACACACACACACAGGCTGGCAAAGACTCAGCCTAAATTGCTGCATAGCCATATCAGGAGAAAAACAACAGTAGAGGAACAGGTTATGAAATTAAGGATAGGGGCAGAAGGATTCACTACAAACGACAAGGAAACGTGTGAGGAACTGAATAAGAAATTCCAGGAGGTCTTCACCTTAGAGCAAGAAGAAATTCCAGAGATAAGAGAGGGAATAGTTAACCAGAAACCACTGGAAGAGTTTGAGATTACCAGCGGGGAAGTAAGGAAGTGCTTACTAGAGTTGGATGTGACAAAGGCTATAGGCCCAGATGGAATCTCCCTTTCGATACTAAAGGAAGGAGCAGAAGAACTGTGCCTGCCACTCTCCATAGTGTATACCAAATCACTAGCAACAGGGGAAGTGCCAGAAATTTGGAAAGAAGCTAACGTAGTCCCGATATACAAGAAAGGGGATGCCCAGGAGGCACTTACCTACAGGCCAGTGTCCCTAACTTGCATACCATGGAAGCTGATGGAGAAGATTGAGCAAATAAAGCTAGTGGGACATCTGGAGTGGAGGAACTTTGTAACACAGCATCAACATGGGTTCAGGAATGGCAGGTCCTGCCTCACAGGGTTACTTGAATTCTACGACCAGGCAACAAAAATCAGGCAAGAAAGAGAAGGGTGGGCAGACTGCATATTTTTGGATTGCCAAAAAGCCTTTGATACAGTACCACACAAGAGGTTAGTGAAAAAGCTATTATGCAGGCTGGAGTGAAAGGGAAGGTACTCCATTGGATAAAGGAGTACAACAGGAGACAACGAGTCAGTGTGAGGGGTGAGGTCTCAGATTGGAGAGACGTTACAAGTGGAGTCCCGCAGGGGTCAGTCCTTAGACCTATACTGTTTCTGATATATGTAAATGATCTCCTAGAGGGTAAAACTCGTTTCTCTCAATGTTTGCTGATGATACAAAAATTATGAGAAGGAATGAAACAGAGGATGATAGTAAGGGGCTACAAGATGACCTAGACAGACTGAGTGAATGGTCCAACAAATGGCTGTTGAAGTTCAACCCAAGTAAATGCAAAGTAATGAAACTAGGCAGTGGAAACAGGAGGCCAAACACAGGATACAGAATAGGAGATGAAGTACTTAATGAAACGGACAGAGAGAAAGATCTAGTTGATATCACACCAATCCTGTCTCCTGAAGCCCACATAAAAAGAATAACGTCTGCGGCATATGCGAGGCTGGCTAACATCAGAACAGCCTTCAGGAACCTGTATAACGAATCATTCAGAATCTTGTACACCACATATGTAAGACCAATCCTGGAGTATGCGGCCCCAGCATGGAGTCCGTACCTTGTCAAGCACAAGACGAAGCTGGAAAAAGTTTAAAGGTATGCCACTAGACTAGTCCCAGTACTAAGAGGCATGAGTGACGAGGAAAGGCTGCGGGAAATGCCCCTTACGACACTGGAAGACAGAAGAGAAAGAGGAGACATGATCACAACCTTCGAAACCCTCAGGGTAATCGACCGGGTAAACAAGGATAAAATATTCAACACTGGTGGTACGCGAACAAGGGGACACAGGTGGAAACTGAGTACCCACATGAGCCACACGGACGTTAGAAGGAACTTTTTCAGTGTCGGAGTAGTTAACGGATGGAATGCATTAGGCAGTGATGTGGTGGAGGCTGACTCCATACACAGTTTCAAATGTAGATATGATAGAGCCCAGCAGGCTCAGGAATCTGTACACCAGTTGATTGACAGTTGAGAGGCAGGACCAAAGAGCCAAAGCTCAACCCCCGCAAGCACAATGAGGTGAGTACAATTAGGTGAGTACACACACACACACACACAAGTTAGTAGATGTTATAGACAGGAATTTCCTAACAGAACATGTGAAGGAAGACACAAGGGAAAGTGGAAGAGATGCACTGAGCCTATTAGATCTGATTTTCACCCAGAACGTAGGAGACATCAAGAATTTGGAGCATGAAATACCTCTAGAGGCCAGCGACCATTGTGTCCTAGTCTTTGACTACATGATGGAATTTAAACTTGTGACCATGGGACAACAGGTCTGGGAAAGGAGAGTTGACTACAGTTGACTAAAGGGGACTACAGGAGGATAAGGGACTACCTGGGAGAAGTGCAGTGGGAGGAAGAAATTAGAGGAAAAACTGTCCAAGATATGATGGACCTAGTCATACAGAAATGCCAGGAGGCCGAAGAGAGATTTATACCAATAGCAAAGGGAAAAAATAAGAGGGAATAGAACAACCCATGGTTTAATAGACAGTGTCAGGAAGCAAAAATGGCCAGCAGGCAGGAGTGGAGGAAGTACAGAAGACAAAGGACAGAGGACAACAGGATCAAATGCAACAGAGCTAGGAACGATTACATTAACATAAAACGAACATCGGAAAGGGACTATGAGAACGATATTGCTATCAAAGCGAAAAGCAACCTAAGTTACTACACAGCCATTTAAGAAGAAAAATGTCGGTTTACGACCAAGTGACAATACTAAGGAAAACAAAGGGGGCATATACTGAAAGTGACAAAGAAATCTGCGAGGCACTGAATGCCAGTTTGCATGGAGTGTTCACTATCGAGCCTGAGCAGCTCCCATTGTTAGAAGAGATTACCCTAGATGAAAGACTATCAGATATAGAGGTGAAAGCAGGGGAGGTAATGAAACAGTTGACAACACTGGATGCAATTAAAACAGTTGTATCAGACAAAGTATCACCGTGGATACTGAAAGAAGCAGCGCAGGCCCTCGGCGTGCCTCTGGCAATGATCTTTAATGAGTCACTTATGTCGGGAGAATTGCCCAGTTGCTGGAAGAAGGCAAATGTCGTACCGATCATCAAGAAAGGTAATAGGGAGGAGGCACTTAACTATAGAACTGTATCACTGACAATCATCCCCTGTAAAATTCTGGAAAGAATAATTAGGCTACGACTAGTTGCACACCTAGAGAACGTTAGGTTTGCGAACAAACATCAACATGGGTTCTGGAAAGGGAAATCGTGCCTAACAAACCTTTTGGAATTCTATGAGAAAATAACGAGGAAAAGACAGGACAAAGATGGTTGGGCAGACTGCATATTTCTGGACAGCCAGAAAGCCTTTGATACAGTACCGCGCATGATACTGCTGTTCAAACTCGAGACGCAGGATGGGGTGGTGCAACTCTTGTTCCTCCTATAGTCCCATTTCCTGTAGTCAACTCCTGTTGCTTATCCATTAACATGGATAAGGAACTACCTAAAAGAAAGGAGCCAAAGAGTTACGGTAAGGGGCGAGAAGTCGGACTGGCGAACAGTAATGAGTGGAGTACCACAAGGATCGGGGCTGGGACCAATTCTATTTGTAGTATATGTTAACGACATGTTTACAGGAGTAGAGTCCTACATGTCGATGTTCGTAGATGACGCAAAGTTGATGAGAAGAGTTGTGACAGATGAGGATTGCAGGATCCTCCAAGAGGACCTGAACAGGTTGCAGAGATGGTCAGAGAAATGGTTACTGGAGTTCAACATGAGCAAATGTAAAGTTATGGAAATGGGATTAGGTGATACGAGACCAAAGGGACAGTACTCAATGAAGGGGAACTGCCTACCTGTGACGATGTGTGAAAGAGACCTGGGCGTGGACGTAACACCTAATCTATCTCCTGAAGCACATATAAATAGGATAACGACAGCAGCATACTCTACACTGGCAAAAGTTAGAACATCATTCAGTAACCTAAGTAAAGAGGCATTTAGGGCACTTTACACTGCCTACGTGAGGCCAGTCTTAGAGTATGCTGCCTCATCATGGAGTCCCCATCTGAAGAAGCATATAAGGAAACTGGAAAAGGTTCAGAGGTTTGCAACAAGACTCGTCCCAGAGTTACGAGTGATGGGGGTATGAGGAGCGCCTGAGGGAACTGTGCCTTACTACACTAGAAAGAAGAAGGGAGAAGGGAGACATGATAGGAATGTATAAAATACTCAGGGGGATTGACAGAGTGGACATAGGCGAAATGTTCACACGAAATAATAACAGAACGAGGGGACATGGGTGGAAGCTGGAAACTCAGATGAGTCACAGGGATGTTAGGAAGTTTTCTTTTAGCGTGAGAGTAGTGGGAAAATGGAATGCAGAATCGACTTGAGAATGGTCCAGGACGGACCGAAACGTCGTCGTCCCTTCAACTTCTAGTGTGTGGTCTGGTCAACATATTTCAGCCACGTTATTGTGACTCATCGCCTGCAAAATGGAATGCACTTAAGGAACAGGTTGTGGAAGCAAAAACTATTCATAATTTTAAAACTAGGTAGGTCGGCCGGCCGAGCGGACAGCCCGCTGGACTTGAGATCCTGTGGTCCTGGGTTCGATCCCAGGCGCCGGCTAGAAACAACGGGCAGAGTTTCTTTCACCCTATGCCCCTGTTACCTAGCTGTAAAATAGGTACCTGGGTGTTAGTCAGCTGTCACGGGCTGTTTCCTGGAGGTGGAGGCCTGTCGAGGACCGCGCCGCGGGGACACTAAAGCCCCGAAATCATCTCAAGATAACCTCAAGATATCTCAATAAAAAGATAACCTCATCTGCTTCCTCAACAGTGCCCCCTCCCCGCTCAGCTCGTTGTTGCCGTGTGGGGGCTTAGTGGGCGGCTGCCGGAGTGTGATGCTCCTTGGGACAGTCCTCTGTCCTTTTCTAGCCTTGTGCTCCTGCTGCCGTCCTCTCCAATTCTGCTGGGCACCTTTTCCTTTTCCTTCTGTTTCGTTTTTCTCCCCTCTCTTCTCCTATCTGCTTGCCGTTTCCTGCCGACCTTTTGCTTGTTCTGGTTCTTCCCTTGGACTTCTTCTATTTTGACGCTCGGGTGCTTGAGGAGGCATACTCTTGCACCCGTAGAACTGTAGTACCCAACATCGAGAGCGAGGGGAACCTTTTATTGTCAATCCCTCTTTCGTCACTGAACCCGATCTCGACGGACTGTCGGTTTCTTAAGGTGGCGTTTGTGGGGGGTATACTCACGACGCACCCCTAGGAGGCCCCGGCAAGATCGGCGATAGCTTCTTGTTGGGTGTCCTGCCTCTAATTGTGGCTCCATGGTGGGTTTGGGGGCACATTCGTGAATGAATTTTTCTTTTCGTAATGATGATGACCCTTGCTTCAGCTGTTTCTGATTTACCTTCTCAGGCTCGTGGGGTGGGCGACCAAGCCCCCGAGTCAGTCCGTGTTGGAAGACCGGGCTCTGTAGCCTCCGCTGCATTGGGCCCCGACCTTGCTCCTCCTTTGGCCTCTCTGACTCCTTCCCCTGGCTCCCCTCCCTCCTCTGTGGTTGGGTCGAGCCCCAAGCCCCCAGTGGTGACTACCTCGTTCCCTGGCGCGGCTCCTTCTCTAGTTGTAACTACTGCACCTTTTAACCCCTCTCTCTCTTGGGGTTCTCACCGCCGTCCTCGTCACGGCCGCCCTCGCTCGATTTCTTCCAGTTCTGCTACCTATCAAGCCTTGTTTGGTCCCGCTTCGTGGGCCAAATATTTTGATCTCCTCCCTCTTGATTCTGCGCCTCCTGACGATTTCTCCCTCCATCGACATCTCGTTGATTCCGTGGATGCCTCCATTACTTTCAACCCCACTCGTCTCAGTACACGTGTCGTTGCTGCTCCTTCTCAGGATGCTGCTTCCCGCTTGGCTGCCTTATCCTGCCTTGGCGAGACCCCCTGTTCAGGTCTCGAAGAACGCTCAGTTGAATGCCAGTGTTGGCACTATTCTGCTCCCTCCCCATGTTGCGACCGGTGTTCGGGACCTGTGCGACTGCCACGACGATATTCGACATATCCTTGCTGCCCAGGGCCATTCTATTCTCCAGGTGGACACGTTTACTTGTCCCCCTCGTGGTAGTCGCCGTCAACCCCTCCGGGTTGTGAAGATTACCTTTGATGGTAGGACCCTTCCACCCTCTGTCATTCTTGCTGGTGCCAGGTGCTCTGTCCAGGAGTACATTCCTTCTCCTCGGCTTTGTAACAAGTGCTGGAGGTTTGGGCATGGTGCCCTCCGCTGCTCCGGGACTGTCTCTCTCTGTCCTTTGTGTGGTGGCGAAGGTCACTCTAAGTCGGAGTGCACTTCTCCCCAGGCTCGTTGCCTCAACTGCGGTGAGGCCCATCCTACCTTCTCCCGTGCGTGTGTCCATTACAAGCTTGAGGCAGCCGTCCTCAACTTGAAGCACCGGGAGCGTTTATCTTTTCCTGAGGCGAGACGCCAGGTTCGCCGGCTCCCGCCTTATGCTAATATCTCTTATTCTCGCGTGTTGCGCTCTTCCTCTCCTCGTCCTTCCCGCCTTCCTCAGACTCACAACCGTTTCCGGGCCTTGGACCCCTGATACGCCCACTGCCCCCCTCCTCTGTTCCTTTGGGTTCTCTCCCGAAGGATCCACCTCCTGGTACTCTGTCTGGGGTTCCCCTTCTTTCTACCCGGTTTGTCGTGTTTCCTGTGTCTTCTTCCTCGTCTCCCTCCGTTCCTCCTTCCCATCCTTCCCCTCCGTCTCTTGACTCTCCCCGCCGCCTGTCGGTGCGGGCTGATGTCCATCGCTCTCCAAACGGCCGTCAAGTGTGCTCTCGTTCAGCTTCTCCTGTTGAGACGCTAGAATCCGTTGCCTAGTACGTGGTTGCTGGGACACCTGTCTCTTTACGTCAGAAGCGTAAACCTGGCTCCTCTCCTTCCTCCTCCCCGGCGGGTAAGAAGGTTTCGCTTTCTTCCTCGGCCCCTACTTCTGCCTCTCTCGCTCCTTCCCCTCCCATTTCGGTGGTTGCGCCCCCTGTTCCTGCTAGGGAGGTTCCTTTAGCCCCCGCTTCCCTCTCGGTTCCTGCCCTTTGCTGAGGTACACTCCCCTCTTTCTACCCCCCCCCCTTCTTCCTGCTGCTATCCTTCACTGCTCCTCTCCATTGTCTCCTCCTCTTTCTCCTCCTCCTCCTCCTCCGATCCCCGCCCGTCCACCTCTGATCTGTTCTCCCGTTTCCTTCCCTCCGTCTTTGCTCAGTTTACCCATGCCCCCTAACCCTGACTTTGCTGACGATGATCCCGACCCTGATATTCTTTAACGTGCTCTGTTGTTCTTTCGCCTTTGTTTCTTCCTTGTTCTCTGTTTTTGTCCTTTCTCTGCTCGTCGTTGTCCATTCTTCAATGGAACGTTCGGGGGTTATTACGCCAACTTCCTCGAACACCAACTTCTGATTTCACGGTTTTCGCCCCTTTGTGTCTGTCTCCAGGGGCCGATGCTTGGTGCTCGTCCTGGTCGTTTTCGTGGCTATTCCTTTCTCTTCCTCCCCCCCCCAGCCATTGCTGGGACTTCTAATTCTTCTGCTCTTTTGATTTGTGCTGATGTTCCCTTTGTTCCTTTACTTTTTCCTTCGCCTCTCCATTGTTCTGCTGCTCGTATCTTTGTGGGGAACTGGTACACAGTTTATTCCATTTATCTCCCCCCGAGTGTCCCACTTTCTCTTCCTGATTTGAAACACCTCCTAGACTCCTTGCCGGAGCCTGTGCTCCTGCTGGGTGACGTCAATTGTCGTCATTCTCTTTGCGGTGACGTTCTGACGAATACCCGGGGTCGCCTTCTTGAGCCGTTTCTCCTCTCTTCCCTGTCTCTTCTGAATTCTGGTGAGCCCACTCATTTGGACTCTCGGACTTGCACCCTTTCTTGTCTTGATCTTTCTCTCTGCTCTTCTTTTCTTTACTTAGATTTCACGTGGCAGGTTCTTGATGACCTCCATGGAAGTGATCATTTGCCCATCCTTGTTTTCTTTTTCTCTTTTCGCCCTTCCCTCTCTTTCCCTAGGAGGCAGTTTGCTAAGGCGGACTGGACCCTATTTACCCTCAGTGCTACTCTCTCTGACCTCTCCCTTCTGCCTCTCTCTCTCACGCTCTCCTCCTTTTTCATGACACTGTCTTCAACGCTGCCCTCTGCTCTATTCCTCGCTCTTCCTCTCGGGGTCCACGGAAGTGCGTTCCCTGGTGGAATGCGGACTGTGCTCGGGCTGTCCGCTGTAAGCATGCAGCCTGGAAGAGGCTGGAAGAGGAAAGCGAGTGCGGTGGCCTGTAGGGCCATCCGTACGGCTAAACGTGAATGTTGGGCATCTTATGTCTCAACAATTACGTCCGAAACGCCTCTGGCCCAGATCTGGTAGCGTATCCAAAAGATAGCGGGTAAGTTCGTTCCCGATGTTTCTCCGGTCCTTCACCTCCATGATACACCTGTGGCAGACCCGTTGCAGGTCGCTTCCATACTGGGTTCCCACTTTTCTTCTGTTAGCTCTGGTCTTCATCTTCCCCAATCTTTTCTTCTTCGTAAACCTGTCCTTGAGTCTCATACTTTAGATTTCTGCACTCGTCTTCAACTTCCCTATAATGATCCCTTCTCTCTCTCTGAACTTCGTTCTGCCCTGGCCCTCTGCGGTTCTACGGCGGCGGGCTCCGATGGTATTCATTATGAGATGCTTCGCCATCTCCCTCCTTGCACGTCTCAGTATTTACTGAGTCTGTATAATCGGATCTGGGAGTCGTCGTCAGTCCCTGAGGACTGGCTCGATGCCGTTGTCCTCCCTGTTCGCAAACCGGGGTCTCTGGGTACTTCCCCTAAGGACTTTCGCCCTACTGCTCTCACAAGTTGTGTCTGCAAACTCTTTGAACGTATGGTTAACGTTCGTCTGATGTGGTTCCTGGAACACCATCACCTCCTCTCCCCTTCTCAATTTGGTTTCCGCAAGTTCCGCAGCACGACAGATGTCCAGGTGAACTTGGAGGTCTATATTCATACTGCTTTTGCTGCGAAGACCTCCGTTGTTGCCGTCCTTTTTGACCTGGAAAAGGCTTATGACACCACTTGGCGATATCATATTCTATCTCAACTTCATTCTTTTTGCCTTCGTGGTCATCTCCCTCTCTTTCTCTGCAGCTTCCTCTCCCGTCGTTCCTTTCGGGTGCGCCTTGGTACCGCTCTTTCTGCCTCTTTTCAGCAATATGAAGGTGTGCCCCAGGGTAGTGTTCTGAGCACTACTCTTTTTCTGGTTGCCCTCAATGGTCTTCTTTCCTCTCTTCCTTCTGGTGTCTTCTCCGCTCTCTATGTCGATGATCTACCCTTTGCTGTCAGGGTGATGATTCGCCTCTCCTTCAACGCCGGCTTCAACTTGCAATTGATGCCGTGTCGTCTTGGGCCACCGATCATGGCTTCAAGTTCTCTACTTCTAAGACTTGTGCCATGACTTTTACTCGGAAACGGGTTGTTCTTCGTCCCTCTTTGTCACTTTATGGTCATCCCCTTGAATACAAAGATTCCGCGAAGCTTTTGGGGTTATTCCTTGACACTCGTTTGTCTTGGTCTCCCCATATCTCTTACCTCCGTGTTGAGTGCTCTAAGGCCCTTACCCTCCTTCGGGTCTTGTCCCATACTTCTTGGGGGGCAGATAGGCGCACTCTCCTTGCTTTACATTCCTCTCTCGTCCTGTCTAAGCTCGATTATGGTTGCCCTGCTTAATTGTCTGCTTCTCCTTCTACTCTTCGCCGTCTTGATGCTTTGCACCATACTGGGTTGCACCTCAGTTCTGGTGCCTTTCGTTCGACTCCCGTCCTTAGCTTGTATGTTGACACTGGCTTCCTGTCTCTCCAGGACCGCCGTGATCGTTACTGTCTACGCTATCTTGCGCGGTCCTTACAACATCCTTCCTCTCGCCTCTGTCGTGCTTTAACTTTTACCCCTCCTGCGGTTCCTGTTCCTCTTCACCACCTCCCTCTTTCTGTCCGGTTATCTCGCCTCCAGGATTCTCTTTCCGTTCGTATTTCTAATGTTTCTCCTCGTGTTGTTCCTTCTTTGCCCCCATGGAGAGTCCCTCTTCCGCGGTTTTGTACTTCCTTGACCCGTATCACTAAAGCTTTTACCCCTCCTACGGTTCTAAAACGCCTTTTCCTTGAGCACTTTTCTTCTCACTCCCGCTCCGTTTCTGTCTTCACCGATGGGTCTAAGTCGGCGGATGGTGTTGGCTTCTCTGTTGTTTTTCCTGATTGCACTTATATGTGTCGCTTACCTCCGGAGACTAGCATCTTTACAGCGGAACTTTATGCTATTCTCTATGCTCTTCGTCTCCTGCTTTCTCATTGTCAGTCTTCCTTTGTAGTTGTTGTTGACTCTCGTAGTGCTTTCATGGCTCTCAGGTCCTTTAATCCGGTTCATCCAGTAGTTGTCGAGATCCAGCATTGGCTGTTTCTTGTTCACAGTAAATTTAAGTCGGTTGAGTTTTGTTGGGTTCCCAGCCATATTGGTGTGTCTTTAAATGAGCGTGCGGATGCTGCCGCCAAGGAAGCTGTCCGTTCTTGTCCCATCTCTCGTAAAGGCATTCCGTATTCCGACTTTTACCCGGTTATCCATTCCTCAGTCCTTACCCGTTGGCAGGCTTCTTGGTTGTCTGTTACTGGTAACAAGCTTTGTACTCTTAAATGTGTTTCCTCGTGGCCGTCCTCCTTCCACCGTAACCGGCGGTGGGAAACAGCTCTGGCGAGGTTGCGTATTGGCCATACTCGCTTAACCCATGGTCACTTGATGGAGCGCCGCCCTGCTCCTTATTGTCCTAGTTGCACTGTCCCTCTTACGGTCGTGCATGTCCTTCTTGAATGTCCTGACTTCCAGGACGAGCGTGTGTCTTGCTTTCCGACCGCCCCTCGCGGTCACCTGTCCCTCAATAGAATTCTTGGTGACTCGGATACTTTTGATATCGTTCGCCTTATGCGTTTTTGTTCTCGTATTGGCATCCTTGGTCATATTTAGCGCCCTCTGATTATTTTGCGCATTTGATGGTGCTACATAGCCTTCCCAGTTTGGTTCCTTCTTTTGATAATTACTTACTTACTTACTTCCTCAACAGTGTTGACGGACTTGTGACTGCCTTGCTTTGAATGTTAGACTGAACAATATTGTTAATTTAGTGGACGTCTTTGTTCTTGGCCGCAAGAAGAGCTCGTTCATTCAGACAATCGTGATTCTTATAATTGGTTTGAACATTAGGAAATACTTTTTCAACTAAGTCTTCTTTTGATGTCACTAAATTGTAGAAGTTTTGAGGCAAAGAAATTCGTCCTGAGGTCAAATCAACCGGCACGTTTCCGTTCCCAATTTTCAGAAATTGATGTGAGAATATCCCAGCTGATGGATCGTTTTGCTGCTAGACACGCATATTTGTAGTTAATTTTAACGTCTTTACGTGGCGCCACAAAGTAGAATATTTCAGGCGAGAATTTATTTCGTCCGCTGGTGTCGTTCGAGGAATTACAGGTAATGTTTGCCGGAAATCTACTGCTGGCAACATTTATGCGTTCCCAAATGATCTGATGTTTCCACACAAATCTTGCAATGATCGATCAAGAGCCTCGAACGATTTTTTTTTTGTCCATTGTGCATTCAACCCAAACAATAAGTTTACATCTGTGCAATGCTTTGGAAATGTTGCACGTGGGAGTTTCAATGAATTGCATGATCAATGGCAATTTCATAGCCGAAGTAGTAGTTCTTCCACCTGGTAGTAATGTTGCAGCTATTTCGGACGATGCAAGAGCTAAGGTTATGCCATTTTGGGATCGAAATGCTGCCAAAATCAATCTAATTATGAAGGTTTTACAGTTCCTCCTGGCGCATCTAAAAAGATTTCTCCATACCCATTATTGACCGTTTGAATTATTTGATTGACAATGCCTTTTCGCTCAAGCGTTAGCTGAGGAATGTTTGACTGCACATGCGACAACAGATCACCCGTGTTGTAATTTTGTTCCCGACGCAATTCTACATCTAACGAAGCAGAAGCAGATCGATTCGGTGAGGCATTTCCATTTTTTTTAGAACTTTGTTTGCGATTTCTAAGCACAAATCTTCAGTCATTATCAACGCTTCGTTGTAGATTTCTGATGTGAAATCAATGTTCGTATTTGAATTTTCCTTGCTTATTCGACGGATAATATCTTCAGCCATGTGCGATTTATATTTCTCCCATAACTCTGAATGAGACGAATGAGTGCAGGTGGTCAATATGATTGCAAACAATGCTCGAATTTGATTTGGATGTGACGTGTTGGACGCGTCATTAATTCATACATCCCAGTGTCGGCCGTTCTCCAATAAATTAAGAGCTTGACATGCACTACGGAAAGTGGCATAAATTATGCCTTTGACAAATCTCAATGACTGGAAAGACGTTGGACCGGGCACGTTCACCAACAGCATGAGAAGAAGGAAGCATTCCTCTTGATTGGGATGCACCGTGTGCAGTCTGCCTATCGTAGTTTATTTGAATATGCCAGGTTGTCCGTCGACTCGCTCTCCTCGTTTGCGTCGTTCAAATGATTTTCTACTGGCATTCTATGTGTAATGCGTAGGCACTTCCGAACACAGCAGTGTTTTTGCAAACGTGTCCTTTTGACATAACGTGAAGAAAACAGTACACGTTGTAGCCGGTGGATTCATGGCTGTTTGTTGCACATTTGCAGCTGTGAAATAAACGTGTTATACATTTTCTTGTTTACAAAACAAAAGCAAAAAATACTAACGAAATATTTTAATTCAAACGCAGATCAATCGACACAGCTCAAATTCATCACCAATTGCATTGAAAAAATAGAAGAACAGTCAAAAAAACGAAATGAAAACCATGAAAAAGAAACAAATAAGCTATACCAACGAAATGAACGGTATAGTAAACAACACAGCTCAACTCCAACGCAACGTCACACGAAAGAATATAATCAAGATGAAAATAAATCAAAATCTGTGAAAATCCAATTTATCAATGCAATCGGGAACATTGAAAAGGAATAATAAGATATTTTGTATATCGTGTGTTGCTCTTACGTGCAACAGATGGCGCTTTTTAAAAAAACACCGCATGTTTACACCTGTCACAGGTGTGACATGTAAATAGTATGTATATAAAAACACGCACGTATTTGAATTGAACGTTGTGTCAAAATTTCAAAGCAATCGGTGAAGAACTTTCGGAGATTACAGAGTGTGTTGCTCTTACATCCTACAGATGGCGCAGTTTAAAAAAAAAAAAAAAACATGTTTTTTTTTCCCTCTCACAGGTGAGGCATGTATACAGTATGTATATAAAAACACTCGCCTATTCAAATTCAGTGTTGTGTAAAAATTTAAAAGCAATCGGTAAAGAGGTTTCGAAGATTTCCCCAACGTGAAAAACACACGAAAAACACAGCTTTTCAAAAAAATCATGATTTTTCCCGTCAACAACGTGACATCTATATAGTATGCATATAAAAACCCGCTCGGATGCGAATGGAATGTTGTGTGAAAATTTCAAAGCAATTGGTGAAGCGATTTTAGCAATTTTGAGCAAAGGAACATTTCCATTTTTATTTATATAGACAGCATGTGTGTTGCTCTTACATGCAACAGATGGTGTTGTTTTTCAAGAAAAGCATAGTTTTACCTGTAACAGGTGTGCCATCTATACTTATAAAATCAAAATGAACGGTATGGTAATAAACACAGCTCAATTCCAACACAATGTCACACAAAATAATTTAATATATAATAAAATAAATCGAAATCTATGAAAATAAAATTTATCAATGCAATTGGAAACACCGAAATGGAATTCGTGACATATTTAGTATAGCGTGGATGTGCTGTTATGTGCAACAGATGGCGCTGTTTTTCTAAAAAAGCATGTTTTTTCCCCGACACAGGTGAGTCATGCATATAGTAGATATATAAAAAGACGCGCCTATTCGAATGCAACGTTATGTCAAAATTTAAAAGCAATTGGTAAAGAGGTTTCAAAGATTTCCCTCACTTGAAAAACACATGAAAAAACACAGTTTTTCAGTAAAGCATGTTTTTTTTACCGTCACGGACGTGACATCTATAGAGTGTGTATATAAAAACCTTGCCGGATGCGAAAGGAACATTGTGTGAAAATTTCAAAGCAATCGGTGAAGAACTTTTGGAGATTAGCCATTTTGAACAAACGAACATTTCCATTTTTATTTATATATATATTTAATGTGACGAGAAATGTAGGTGTTAATGCAGTCTTCTCTATGGCTGGTGTAAATGCCAATCACATTAAAGAAAATAGAGAATCAAAATGTTGACTGGTTGGCGGTTGTCTCCTGTGGTAAAGTGAAAGGGAAAAACACGCAAAACAAGTCTTATAAATAATGAACTTTAATTTACTTTAAACAAATATAAACAAAATAAAGATAATTCCTTGGCTATGTACAGTGCGGATCAAAATATATACAAAGACAAAACACAATATAAAATAAAATAATGATTACGTTACTCTACAATAAGCAAGACAAAAATTTGTTAAAGGTGCTGAGACTGGTGGGCTGGCTGAAACCTCTACTAATATACAGGACGTATGCTTAGATAGAAGCGTCAGCTCGAGAGCACAAGAATATTCTGAGGCCAACTGCTCGTGCGAGACTATATGTAGACGATGCAGATGGCGCTGAAGTCGCATGAAGTCGCTGATTCACTAATGGGGAGAGTGTTGGTTTGAAGTGGTCGTTTGGTGATCGACGAGGTGGTGCGCCGACAGCGATGGAGGGGGGTGAAGAGAATAGTGTACCCACTGTAGAGACGTCTGCTATTCCACTTATATACTATTCTTGAATGTGGTATCATGATGTTGCAGAAGTGTAAAAGTAATGCGATGTAGGAAGGAGCAGGCTAAATCTCTCTTGAAAAAGATTACTGTCACAATAGCCAGAACGCACTTCTTGGCCTACTATGCAAGGCTCAATTTGCCTAATAGGACGAGTATTTTTTTTATTTTCAATAAATTGTTTCCAATTGGTTTATTTTAAACATTATTATTATTATATTATATTAAGAACATGAATTATTAATTTAGTTTTGATTGTTTAGGTTAGGTTAAGAAAGGTTAGGTTAGGTTAGGTTGGGTAGGTTAGGTTCGGTCAAATATCTACGTTAGTTTTACCTCAAGCATTAACTAATTAACTCATACATAATGAAATGGATAGCTTTATCATTTCATAAGAAAAAAATTATAAAGACATTGTAATTCAGGAAAACTTGGCTTATTAAGCAAATCGGACCTTGCATAGAAGGCCAAGAACTGTGTTCTGGCTACTAGGTACATTATATATATATATATATATATATATATATATATATATATATATATATATATATATATATATATATATATATATATATATATATATGTCGTACCTAGTAGCCAGAACGCACTTTTCAGCCTACTATGCAAGGCCCGATTTGCCTAATAAGCCACGTTTTCCTGAATTAATATATTTTGTCTAATTTTTTTCTTATGAAATGATAAAGCTACCCATTTCATTATGTATGAGGTAATTTTTTTTTATTGGAGTTAAAATTAACGTAGATATATGACCGAACCTAACCAACCCTACCTAACCTAACCTAACCTATCTTTATAGGTTAGGTTAGGTTAGGTAGCCGAAAAAGTTAGGTTAGGTTAGGTTAGGTTAGGTAGGTTAGGTAGTCGAAAAACAATTAATTCATGAAAACTTGGCTTATTAGGCAAATCGGGCTTTGCATAGTAGGCTGAGAAGTGCGTTCTGGCTACTAGGTACGACATATATATATATATATATATATATATATATATATATATATATATATATATATATATATATATATATATATATATATATATATATATATATATATATATAGAATGATACACAGTACAATATAATATATCACCACCTGATATCATACCCCTGACTATGAGTATTACATCCTCACAATATAAGGTATAGCACCACCAATTAACCAACAATAGCCTAAATTACTTAACATCATATTAATAGACATATAATAATACACATGAACATAATATTGTATACAAGATATAACAAAATCAATCTATACTTGTTGTACAATGACCTTAATGAATGATCACAGCGTATACAAATATTCTAGTATATGCTGGATCATGACAGGTTGTTGTCGATGGAGGAAGTAAAGCACCAACAAACATGATGGTTGGTATCGTTAATAGAGGCAGCAAAGCATTAATAAACATGATGGTAGGTATCATCACAAGGAATAAAGGGTCAATAAAAGTAACGGCTATAAGTATAGCAATAATAAACATAATGGTTGTTGTTGTTACAGGCAGTAAAGTCTACTGGGGCGGTGGTCATGACTGGAGGACTTCACGCTGGCATCATGCGCTGTGTTGGTGATGCTCTCAACAAGGCACAGCTCATCGTCAAGGTGATGTTGCGCGCGCGCGCGCCTGTGTGTGTATTCACCTATTTGTACTCACCTATTTGTGCTTGCAGGATCGAGCACTGACTCTTGGATCCCGCCTTTCTAGCCATCGGTTGTTTACAGCAATGACTCCTGTCCCATTTCCCTATCTTACCTAGTTTTAAAATTATGAATAGAGTTTGCTTCAACAACCTGTTCCTTAAGTGCATTCCATTTTTCCACTACCCTCACGCTAAAAAAATAGTTCCTAACATCTCTTTGGATCATCTGAGTTTCCAGCTTCCACCCATGTCCCCTCGTTCTGTTGCAATTACGTGTGAACATTTCATGTATCTCCACTTTGTCAAGTCCCCTGAGTATTTATATGTTTCTATCATATCTCCTCTCTCCCTTCTTTTTCCCTGTTGTCATAAGGTTCAGTTCTTTCAGGCGCTCTTCATATCCCATCCCTCGTAACTCCGGGACAAGCCTCGTCGCAAACTTCTGAACCTTTTCCAGTTTCCTTATGTATTTCTTCAGGTGGGGACTCCATGATGGTGCGGCATACTCTAAGACTGGTCTCACGTAGGCAGTGTAAAGTGCCCTAAAAGCCTCCTCACTTAGGTTTCTCAATGACGTTCTAACTTTCGTGTGTGTGTGTGCGTGTTTGTGTGTGTACATACGTGTGTGTGTGTGTGTGTGTGTGTTTTTGAGTGTGTCTGAGTGAGTGTTTGAGTATGATGGTGTTTGGGTGAGTGTGTAATGGAGGTGTTTGGAGGAGTGAATGTGTTATGGTGATGTTTCGGTGAGTGTGTGTGTGTGTGTGTGTGTGTGTGTGTGTGTGTGTGTGTGTGTGTGTGTGTGTGTGTGTGTGTGTGTGTGTGTGTGTGTGTGTGTGTGTGTGTGTGTGAACTCACCAATTAATGTCTCTGGGATCGAGCTTTAGCTCTTGGGTCCCACCTTTCTAGCTGCTGGCTGTCTAATGTTGTTACACCCCATGCATCTGGATAAGGTTCATATTGTCGTACAGTTGTAAATCATATAAAATGGGTTCACAATTATTATACAAAAAAATGTCTAGGGAAGTAAAACACAACTGTTTAAATAACAACATCAATATACTGTATGAAGGTGAACAACTGCACACAACATAGAAAAAGCATCCTGAAATATGTTTATAACAAAAGGGGGGTGAAATAATACCTCTAAGCGCTGGTAAATGACTAATACTATGCAAGATAGATGGCATATATCATGAATAGCGATCTGACTAAACTCAATATCAACGACAATGAATATAAACAGTTACCAAACAGACTTATCAATGTCACATGTCCAACCATCTGCATGACGCCTCCCCACTCTTTTATGTGTGGCGTCCACACAGTTACCATAATATATTAGACACAAATTCATTCAAACACTCTGGCAAGCTGAGAATTATTACTCGAAACACATATATAAACATTATAATGTGCACTTAGCATAATACACAAAAATAATTCAGTAATATAAGTACAATACAAAAATATAATTCAAGGGTTGGTCAATGATGCTAACTTGGTCATGACGCTCACACCACCGCTGATGACGAAACTTCCTCATATGGTCATGTCCACCAAAACACACTATACTGACTCCTCTCAATCATGATAAACCCACAAGATATATTAAAGAATTCTATCAATAATGACACATGAGAGCATGATAATATTGCATAACAAAATACTAATATAGTAAAACCTAACAATATCATCCCACCAATATACTGAGGGGGTGAAAATCTTTTATTATTTCACACTTAATTCTTAGTAAGAATCAGGTAATTAACTGATTCATAACATCCTTCCACCTCCTAAAGATAAATATAATTAATTTAAGATTAATTGTATTATTTACTAATTGTAAGTATAGTATTAACTACTCAACCACTCAGGATAAATACATAAAACAAGAAACTAAAAGTAAACACATCAAAATATATTTCAGAACATTCTACATTATGTTACGTCAATTAGGAATCCCCTGGATAAAGCATCTGCAACAACATTCTTCCTACCAGGAACTTGTTTAGTGAGTAAATTAAACTATTTTAGTATTAAAGACCACCTTAGGACTCTCTGGGTTTTACACTTCATTGAATTTATGAAATTTAATGAGTTATGATCAGTGAACACATCTACTCTATAACCTGACAGGTAAGTTTCAATTTTTTACAAGCCAATCTAAGATAAAGGGCTTCTTTCTCCACAACAGAATAATTATTTTGAGCTTTATCAAACTTACATGAGAAGTAATGTACAGGATGATCTACATTATCAGATCCTACTTGGAAAAGAACAGCACCAGCTCTAGATCAGAAGTGTCTATATGCATAATGAACGGCTTGTCATATTGTGGACTAGCTAACACAGGTGAAGTTGAAATAATTCTATTAAATCCTTGAAAATAGTTCTGACACTCCTGCGTCCCCTTGAACTTTACACCTTTTCTTAAAACATTAGTTAAAGGTGCAGCCACTGTGGAAAAGTTCTTAAATAACGTCTGTAATAAGCACACATCCCAATGAATCTATGCATTGCTTTCTTATTGGTTAATACTTAGTAATCAACGATTGCTTGGATCTTGTCTTGCAAGGATACTATCTTGCCTTGCCCGACTTCATGACCCAAGTAAATTATCGTTTCTTTAGCCTAGCTACATTTACTCACATTTACGGTAAATATTGCATGTTGCAATACCTCAAATAATTTCTTCAAACTTGAAATAGCTTCCCAACACTTATTGTAAATCACAATATCATCTAAGTAAGATCTGCAACCTGGCACATCTTTTAGTAAGGAATTCATTGATTTTTTAAAAGTCGCAGGATCATTTCTCAATCCGAATGGCATAACAATATATTCAAAAGCTCCATCAGGAGTGATAAAAGCTGTCACTTCTCTTGCATAGTCAGTCAGGGGTATCTAGTGGTATACCTTAGAATGATAAAATTTAGATACAAAGTTAGCATGGCCAATCAGGTCAATACATTCTATTAATAAAGGTAAAGGAAATACATCAACCACTTACCTTATTCAGCTTTCTATAGTCTACAACTAAGCACCATTTACTATCAGGTTTCGGTACCAATAAACGAGGAGAACTCCAGGAATTCTGGCTTGGTCGAAGAAAATTAACTTCCTGTTTGATGATACGACGTTTTTCTGGAGTCACTTGGTAAGGGTCTAATCGAATTGGAGTTGCCTCGAGCAGTTGGACATCATGCGAAATGAGGAGTGTCTGAGTGGGAACCTCCTTAAACAGGCTGGAATACGTCCCTAACATGACCTGGAACTCTTCTCTCTGCTCATCCTGCAAATGACATAGCAACTCTCCCCCGGAACTGGAATTAAATAAAGGGGGATTAACATCTTTCCCTACAACAAAGGTCTCCTCAGGTGTTAACTCCCCATGAACAAAACAAGCAACAATACTGGGACCACAATAAGCCTTTAACACAATCACCGTCTGACGCGATTGCTAAGGATTACATACTTTATAAGACAAATCATCTAGTCGCTCTAAAACTGAATATAGTCCCTTAAATCTGTTTGACATTGAAGTCCCCTTATGAGGCTTCAATACCAGCGCCAAATCACCAACCTCAAAAGATCTGAGTTATGGCTTGAACTTCTTATTAAGTCTCTCCTTCATTACCTGTTGAACTCAGATGTTGTAATGCCAACTCCTTTGTACGACGCAACTTCCTCCTCACATCCTTTAGGTACTTGCCACTCTGCCTAGCTGACACATCTCCAAGCATTTTCTCGTGTAGCAATTTTAATGGTCATCTTGCCTGGTGTCCAAAGACAAGATCAAAAGGAGATCCTCTTCTGACACTGGTGATGGTAAGGGCTATATTTATGTTTGATACAAAAAGATTCACAAGAAGTTTGAAATATCTTAAGACAAAAATTGCTTCCATTATCTTATTAATGATATGTGGCATACCAAATAATGAAAAAAATCGTTACAAGTGTTATATGAGGGTAGCAGCTCTAATGTTACATAAGGTATATTTTTTTAAACCTGATAATCATTCACATGAGAGTAAACATGAACATACTCCCAGATTTAGTTCGGTGTTTATTTAGCTCAAGAATGACGAAGAGGCCATTGTAGAGAAATGGAAACGATTGAACTAAAGCTACAAGAGTTACACAAATCCCAGGAGAGGCAAAATGCCTTTAGTTAAATAGAGAGAAATCCGAAATATTCTTTCTAATATGAAAATAAAGTTAAAAAATCACATCTAGTATCTGGTCCCTGCAAAACGGAGATGGAACGTTCACTGACGACAACAAAGAAATGAGCAAAATACTGAAGAATCAATATGACTCTTATTTCCAGCCAGCCACTAAACACACTGAAGATTGACAATCCAAATGAATTTTTCATATATGTGATGCCAACATCAAATCATAAATCAGATGTCGCCCTATTCCCCACTGGATTTTAAAGAAGCCATAGACAGTAGGTCTATGCACTCTGCATCAGGCCCTGACTCTTGGAACTCTATATTTATCAAGAACTGTAAAAAAACGCTATCGCAAGCCCTTCACATTCTTTGGAGACAGAGCCTAAATACTGGCGTTATCCCTGACATACCAAAAACAGCAGAGATAGCACCAATACATAAAGGAGGAAATAAGGAAGAGGCAAAAAATTACAGACCGATAGCACTAACATCACATATCATAAAAAACTTTGAATGAATCCTAAGAAGTAAGATCACAAAATACATGGAATCACAGCATCTCCATAACCCTGAACAACATGTTTCAGAAAAGGGCGCTCTTGCCTATCACAGTTTCTACACCACTATAATATGGCATTAGATGCCATGGAAGACAAACAAAACACTGATGTTATTTACACAGATTTTGCAAAAGTTTTCGACAAATGTGACCATAGTGTAATTGTACACCAAAATGCGTTGAAAAGGAACTACCGGCAAAATAGGCAGATGGATCTAGAATTTCCTGACTAACAGAACCCAATGTGTAATAGTAAACAAAATAAAATCTGGTCCATAAACCATGAGTACCTCTTTCCCTCAGGGAACTGTCCTTCCTCCAGTACTTTTTCTCATCCTCTTATCGGACATAGAAAAGGACTCAATCTATAGTTCTGTATCATCCTTTGCAGATGACACTAGGAACTTTACGAGAGAAGACAACATAGAGGACATGGCAAACCTCCAGTCAGATGTAAATTAGGTCTTTCTATGGGCTTCAGAAAATAGTATTGTGTTTATCGAAGATAAGTTCCAGCTCCTGTGCTATGGAAAATAATGAAAATATAAAAACTGAAACCATGTACAAAACGCAGTCAAATCATAACATACAATGGAAAGGCAATGTTAAGGATTTGGGTGTACTCATGTCAGAAGACTTTACCTTATTAAAAGAACACAATAAAGTAGCTGTCATATATGCACGGAAAATGACAGGTTGGATATCAAGAACCATTTAAACCAGAGATACTATACGGATGATGGTACTTTTCAAAACTGCTTACCTGAAGAGCGTGCAGAGAACCTTTACTGCTATCTGACCACATCCTTTTTGAATTGGGGCCTGTAGAAAAAAGTACAAATTTCATAATACATATTGTAAATACCTTGATGACCTCCCATCAGGTCATCATGGGCAACTTGTAATACTTGCTATCGATACTCACTGGGTACAACGAACTGGGTCCTAGTCTCACAATCATCTGATAAGGAAGTTCCTGCAGGTCTCCATCATCTCATCAGACGTCGATCGTCGAGGTAGAAACCTGTACTTTCATCCAAGGTAGCAATAGAAGTTGCCACCTTGGATGAGAGTACGGGTTTGTTATGCAGAAGTTGCTTCTGCATAACACTCAGCTAAACTTGGATCAGTACCCAGCAACTCACTGAAGGTCTGGGACTCAACAGCTGGAGCGAGCGGGCATGTAACTGGAACATGGGTCTCCTCTTCCACACCTTCCACTTGTTCGGAATAAATCAGGGCCATGGCACCAGCCTCACTCTCGACATCCGACTCAGTAAGGAATGTATCCTCAAGGTCCACCTCCAACTTCCTGTCTGATGGGGTCCTGGCCTTGGGAACATCCACCTTGGTAGTATCACGATTAACCTCACCCTTCTTACCCATTGATCTGGTCACAACACATGTTGGATAAGTGACACGATCCTCTGCATCCAGTTGAGGCCGAACACAACTAGGGTTGGTAAACATGATAAGACACTCTGTACCAATAACTTGACACTTGTCAAAATCGTTACCGACAGTAATGGCAACCCCAGGGATGGGCAACTGCTTACTTACTCCTACAGTGCACCAATCTGGTGTAAAGGTTGACTTCAGGTTAACTTTAATTAATGGCACTTGCTGGACATTTCTCCCAATACCTTTCAGTAACACCTCCTCATCAGTGTCCTTTGTTCTAACATCAGCAAGAACATGTTGAGAAATTAGAGATGGGAAGCACCAGTATCCCTCAGTAACTGTACTGGCTTCCAGCTCCCACTGGTACATAGAAGTTCACCTGGAAACATGTACGGTTTAAAGTCAGTCACTGGGACACAATTAGAATCAGTTACTTGCATCCCCTTTCTCATAATCAGACCGGTAGGTCTCAACTCAGGGTGCACAGTAAACAGGAATTAACTATAAGACCTTTTCTCTTGCAATGCATGCAATATCTGCTAGTGGTCGAAACTGTCGAGCAAACTGCAGGTTTAGGAACTACATTGCTTGGGTGTTGCAACCTCATCTGAGGTTTCTCAAACTTGGATTTTACAGGAGAAGAAAAATATGTGAGTAACCGGTGCAACGGGTTTCGTCTGGAAAACACGAGGTTTATGAACATATTATACTCTTAGTGTTATAATTATTAGAATGTGCTTTGAATCGCACCTCAGTAAGTAACTCATATTCATTTATTTATATACAAGAAGATACTTTGGGTTTATGAGAGTATATAGCATTAATGTTTTTACATGCTTGTAAAGCCACTAGCACTCATAGCATTTTGGGCAGGTCCTTAATACAACAGATAGTTTTAAGTAGATAATTGGGAGCAAAATTTAAACTAATGTTTACAGGTACAATGTAATTTTTTTTTACAAAGATTAGTAGGTACATTAAAGTCAAATTTGAGAGTTATCAATTGGTAAATTGCAGCATAATTTGAGGATTATTTAAAAGTGTAGTGCAGTAAAATATGCGTTCAATATAACAACCATGATATAAGGTGATATCAATGATTAGAATGGTAAAATTGTATGACTTAGGTACAAATATTGGGGGATTGGATAGCATTAGATACAGTGCGAGTTTAAAACACTAGATAGGAACTATGAAGATGAAATTAGGTACTCTTTGGTTTTATTTTTGAATACGACAAACGTTGAACAGCTTTTCAATTCGTTAGGGGGTGAGTTCCATAGACTAGGTCCTTTTATTTGCATAGAGGGTTTACACAGATTAAGTTTAACTCTGGGGATATCAAAGAGATATTTATTTCTGGTGTGATGATTATGGGTTCTATTACATCTGTCCAGGAAGAGTTTCAGAACAGGGTTTGCATTTAAGAACAGGGTTTTGTGAATGTAAATTTCACAACAGAATGGGCTGAGTGAGTTTACGTTTAGCATGTTTAGGGATTTAAACCGAGGCTGAGTGTTGTCTAAAAGCAGAGTTTGTTATTGTTCTGATAGAAGATTTTTGGTGGGTGATAATGGGCTTGAGGTAGTTTGCAGTGGTTGAACACCATGCACAGATATACGTGCATGGTGATTAGTGCGTTGTATAGTGAGAGAAGATCAGAGTTTGGAACATAATATATGATTGTAGAGAGTATAGCAACCGCTTTTGAGAATCTTGGTTATGTGTTGTATGTGAGTGCTAAAGTTGAGTGTCTTGTCTATTTATAGGCCAAGGAACTCTCCATCATTTTTATTGTTGATGTTAACATTGTTTATCTGAAGTTGAATTGTATTTGTTAATTTGCTTCCAAGTAAGATGTAGTAGATCTTTTTTATATTTAGTGTTAGTTTGTTGATTGACATCCATAAGTGGACTTTTTATTAATTCATTATTTATAACATTATTTCAAGTGTGTGGGTTGGGGTCTGAGTAGATGAGGGTACTGCCATCAGCAAACAATATAGTTTAGGAATGTCAAAGATATTAGGCAGATCATTGATGTATATAAGAAATAGCAGAGGTCCTAGAAAGCGGCCCTGTGGCACAACAATGATTAATTGTAGAGTGGGAAAAGTTATATCATTGATGGCTACATATTGGTGTCTGTCACTAAAATAGGATCGGATATATTTCAGGGCAAGGCCCCGTATTCCATGATGGTGAAGTTTAAGTAAGAGATAGTTATGGTTAACAGTATCGAAGGTTTTTTTTCCAGGTCAATGAAAAGTCCAAATTGAAACTCATTTTTGTCAAGAGCTGAGTAGATTATATCAAGCAGAATAATAATTTCATCGTTGGTACTCTTTTGGGAGTGGAAGCCAAACTGACAGGAACTTAGTATGTTGAATTTTACCAGGTAGGAGTAGAGCTGTTTGTATAAAAAAATTTCAAATTTTTTTGATAATATTGGTAGATGGTCTGTATAATATTGGTCTGTAATTGTTTATGTCTGCCGGAATGCCTCCTTCATGAACTAGCGTTACTCATGCCTTTTTAAGAATATCAGGGAAGGTATGATACTCTAGAGATTTATTGAATAGTAGAGCTATGGGAGGCACAGGGCATGGGATGCACTCTTGTATACCATGGATGGTACTTCACTAATGTTCCCAGCTTTGATTTTTAGTGAGTGAATGATGGACACAACATCTGTCGGGCTGCCTGGTGAAAGTAGAAGAGAGTTTGGGTAGTTGCCTGAAAGATATGTGACAACATGTGTCTGAGTCTGTGAGGTTTTCCTGGCAAGGTTAGCACCAACCGATGAAAAGAATTAAATTCAAAAGCTATTAAATTCAGTTGGTGTTTGTAAATCTGTTGCAGGTGTATAACCATCCTTGGAGAGTTTTATCTGGTTATGTGAATGTTATAATGAGCATAAACGGAACCCGCCCAGTAACGGCCAACTGAGAGAGTGGGTATAAACAAGACCCGCTCAGTAACGACCAACAGAGAGTGTGGGATATAATCGGGACCCCTCTCATTAACGGCCAACAGAAAGGGTGGGTATGTACGGGGCCCACCCATTAAGAACCAACAGAGAGAGTGGGTATAAACGGAACCCGCCCAGTAACGGCCAACAGAGAGGGTGAGTATAAACGGGACGTGGCCACTAAAGGCCAACAGATAGGGTGGATGTAAATGGGACCCGCCCAGTCCATCTTTTGTGCTCCAAAAATATATGCTTTTTCGATGGTTGTATTACAGAGAGAAGAGGGTGAGAGGCAGGGGGCCAGGTGCCTGGGGGTGGCCGCCTGGGGCCACACCGACCAGACACACAGTCTCATCAACAAGGACATCAACACCCCGGCCTGTGTCAGGTAATTAACGTTTCTTATATAGTTATCAGTTCAGTTACAAAAGTCCCAACAACATTCAACATTCATTATCATTCAACACAGTGATAAGAATTTGATTCATAGATAAAGTTTACTGTCAGGGGTAACTTTAGTATTACTTGATATACTAGTTTTATGGTGTTAGTAGCCTCATACAGGTTCTCGTAGGCGTCCCCTCACAATGTTCTCGTAGTCATACCCTCACAAGGCTTCTCGTAGCCATACCCTCACAAGGCTTCTCGTAGTCATACCCTCACAATGGTTTTCGTAGCCATACCATCACAATTATATACCAAAATAATATAACATACCTATACAGTATTGTATAGGTATTTAATATACCTATATAATACTATCTAGCCGTAGCCGTGACTATATACCCTCGGGATGGTCATAGTAACCATATGACCATAGTAATCTCGTAGACATAACCTCACAATGGTTCTGGTGGCAATGCTCTCACAATGGTTCTGGTGGCAATGCTCTCACAATGGTTCTGGTGGCAATGGTCTCACAATGGTTCTGGTGGCAATGCTCGCACAATGGTTCTGGTGGCAATGCTCTCACAATGGTTCTGGTGGCAATGCTCGCACAATGGTTCTGGTAGCAATGCTCTCACAATGGTTCTGATGGCAATGCTCTCACAATGGTTCTGGTGGCAATGCTCTCACAATGGTTCTGGTGGCAATGCTCTCACAATGGTTCTGGTGGCAATGCTCTCACAATGGTTCTGGTAGCTGTTACTAACCTTACTTTCAGTGAAGGTTAGTTCTTATTATAAACTGTTGGTGGACACTTTAGAGAATGTTTTCTTGAAATAAATCTGCAGCTGATACCTGGGAGGCCACAAGTCACCAGTAATACTCCGCCAAGCAAAGTAGTACCTTCTCAGCTAGAGATTGTTTAGGTACCGGACGATGTGTACCGGAAAAGCCACACTATGTGAAGGAAAAATGAACTCAATCAAAAAGCATGCATGGGGAATATGGTAAATGAAGTCAATAAAAGGTTCGATTGGAAATATAATGAATAAAGTATTAATTAAGGGGCGATGACGCTAGAGTGGCGGACGCCATCTTTAAATTGAGGGGAGGTGGAATGTTGCCGACCAGAACTTGTTTACTGAGGGTTTTTCTCCGACTGAACAGTCAGATTAGCCATTATATATATATATATATATATATATATATATATATATATATATATATATATATATATATATATATATATATATATATGTCGTACCTAGTAGCCAGAACTCACTTCTCAGCCTACTATTCAAGGCCCGATTTGCCTAATAAGCCAAGTTTTCCTGAATTAATATATTTACTATAATTTTTTTCTTATGAAATGATAAAGCAACCCTTTTCTCTATGTATGAGGTCAATTTTTTTTTATTGGAGTTAAAATTAACGTAGATATATGACCGAACCTAAACAACCCTACCTAACCTAACCTAACCTATATTTATAGGTAAGGTTAGGTTAGGTAGCCAAAAAAAGCTAAGTTAGGTTAGGTTAGGTAGGTTAGGTAGACGAAAAAACATTAATTCATAAAAACTTGGCTTATTAGGCAAATCGGGCCTTGAATAGTAGGCCGAGAAGTGCGTTCTGGCTATTAGGTACGACATATATATATATATATATATATATATATATATATATATATATATATATATATATATATATATATATATATATATATATATATATATATATATATATATCACACTCCAGAAGTGACTCGAACCCATACTGCCAGGAGCAACACAACTGGTATGTACAGGACGCCTTAATCCGCTTGACTATCACGATCGGACAAAAGGAAGTGATAGCCGAAGCTATTTGAACCACTTCCCCGCCGGCACTCGGATAGTAATCTTGTGCATAGCATTTTATCAAATCACCTCATTCTTTTGAGCACGCGTGAGGAATACAAATGCGAACAAGCCTGAATGATCCCCAAGATTATATGCAACTGAAAACTCGCACCCCAGAAGTGAAAATTAATGCACACCCCAGAAGTTGTGCATTAATTGACAGCCAATTAATGCACAACTATATTCTACCCACTTCAAGACTCTGCTCCAATATAGAAACATCAAGAAATATGGGCCAATAGGCCCTCTGCAATTACTTCCATTCATACCTTCAATACCCATTGTTTCGTGTTCTATCCTGTGTTGAAAGTTTTGTTCACCTCATCCAAAACTGTCGTAACATATCACCTCACACAAAATGCGGGTATAAAATGAAAAATGAAAGCTGTTTAAATCATAGCATAAGTAAGAACTCTGTTTAGTGTTTGCAGGTAATAGTTGTGTGTGTGTAAACTAAAAGTCTTTGAAAATGTAATAAGTTATTACGAAACGCGTTCAAGTGTCGCGTCAGACTAGAAATAAAAATGAATTTTGGAGAATTGATTTTTCAATTACCATCAACAGTGAAAAGAAACATAAGAAAGATAGAGAAAATTCGTGTTAGAATTAATAATCTTACTTTTTCGATCATATTTAATAATATATGTCTACAGGAAAGACTGCTACCAAAATATATATATATATATATATATATATATATATATATATATATATATATATATATATATATATTGTGACGGTAACGCTTTGGTGTTCGGCTGTTTCAAAAGCTAGGGGTATGGCCTCGTCACATAAAGAAACAAAAAGAGAAAAATATGGAACTTTCATCTGTGGTAAGGTAATGGGAAGACACACAAAACACAAGTAAATTTAACAATGAAATTTTAATTACGTTAGAAAAGCAAAACATGAATAAAAATGGACATAAGTGTAACATAAGTCAATCAAACAAAATAATAAGAATAATCACTGGCAAAATAAAAAGTTACGTTAAGACAGGTGAGTAATATACAAGGAGATATATGGTTGCAGGAATATTGGCTTTAAGCTGCCACCTCTCTTAGTACACGTAAGCCAGGGCTTAGTCTACAAATGAGACGTGTTAACTTGTGGAAAGCACGAGATATTCTGAGGGCTGTAGGTCGTGGTGGCCTCAGACATCAGGTAGTGTGGCGGGTGGAGGAAGCAGGTGCGACGGCACCAGCCAATCAGCGATGAGCAGGCGACGGACAGGTAGTTTGGTGGTTGGAGTGGTGGAGGTGGAGCAGGTGTTCCCGGTGCTAAATACGTTTGCTCTCTGGGCAAACCTTGGTGTTGTATTTGTTGGATATTTCTTCCATATTAGTTGAATAGGGACGTACTTAGGAGGGAAGAGCAGGCTCAATCTCTCTTGAAGGAGATTATCGTCACAATATATATATATATATATATATATATATATATATATATATATATATATATATATATATATATATATATATATATATATATATATATATATATATATATATATATATATATATATATATATATATATATGAATGTGTGTGTGTGTGTGTGTCACCGGTTGACAGGTGTGGTGGGTTTGTGCACAGTTCCAGGTTTGGGACTGAGCGCAATAGGGTATCCAGAACCCGTTTGCTAGTTTTATTCATCAAGTTGTTACCTTCAGATTGACCTTGAGTTGTAAGGCGTACAATTATGGCCATATGTTAGAGTGCACTTTATACATATAAATAAGTGTCTTTTGTACTTATCTGTTTACCTACTCCCTGATAACCCCTTGGTTCAAGTAAAAGCCTCTATTTCCCTTGACAAGATTTAAAAGTTATTATCCCCCCCCCCAATTCGAGACAGTAGTCATACTCTCATAATGGTTCTGGTAGCCATACCCTCACAATGGTTTTGATAGCAATACACTCACAATCGATCTAGTAGAAATACCCTCACAATGTTTCTAGTAGCAATACATCACATTGGTTCTTGTAGTAATAAAATCACATTGATTCTGGTAGCAATACAATCACATTGGTTCAGGTAGCAACCCAATCACATTGGTTCAGGTAGCAATACAATCACATTGGTTCTGGAAGAAATAAAATCACATTGGTTCTGGTAGCAATACAATCACTTTGGTTCTGGAAGCAATACAATCACATCGGTTCAGGTAGCAATACAATCACTTTGGTTCTGGAAGCAATATAATCACATTGGTTCTGGTAGCAATACAATCACATTGGTTCTGGTAGCAATACAATCACATTGGTTCTGGTAGCAATACAATCACATTGGTTCTGGAAGCAATTCAATCACATCGGTTCGGGTAGCAATACAATCACATTGGTTCAGGTAGCAATATAATCACATTGGTTCTGGTAGCAATACAATCATATTGGTTCTGGAAGCAATGCAATTGCATTGGTTCAGGTAGCAATACAATCACATTGGTTCTGGTACCAATACATTTACATTGGTTCAGGTAGCAATACAATCAAATTGGTTCAGGTAGCAATACAGTCAAATTGGTTCTGGAAGCAATGCAATTTCATTGGTTCTGATAGCAATACAATCACATTGGTTCAGAAAGCAATACAATCACATTGGTTCAGGTAGCAGTATAATCACATTGGCTTAGGTAACAATGTAATCACATTGGTTCTGGTAGCAATACAATTACATTGGTTCAGGTAGCCATACCCTCAGCATGGTCTAGTAGCCATACCCTCAGCATAGTCTAGTAGCCTTACCCTCAGGATGGTTAATAGCTATACCCTCAGGATGGTCTAGTAGCAATATCCTCAGGATGGTCTAGTAGCCATACCCTTAGGATAGTCCTAGTAGCCATACCCTCAGGATGGTCTAGTCGCCATACCCTTAGGATAGTCCTAGTAGCCATACCCTCAGGATGGTCTAGTCGCCATACCCTTAGGATAGTCCTAGTAGCCATACCCTCAGGATGGTCTAGTCGCCATACCCTTAGGATAGTCCTAGTAGCCATACCCTCAGGATGGTTCTTGTAGCCTTGTCCTCAGGATGGTCTAATAACCATACCCTTAAGATGGGTATAGTAACTATACCATCAGGATGATCTAGTAAGAAAGTAGTGTAATTGAGGACAACAACCGTGTGCAGTTTTTTGGTTTGTAATGATGCAGAACAATTGCATTCATGATCGTGCAAGGGGATCTGGTGTAATGATGTAATTGCAATGCAATTGCATCATTACATAGTATTGAAAATTAAATATTGCAGTATTAAAGTGAATGAAATTAAACAGGAAAATTGTAAGGTTTTGGGCACAAGACAAAAAATTTCGTATAGAGAAATGTTAAAAAAAAGTATCTTATTTTGAATCTATGTTCTAAAAGAATTTTTTCATCTGTACATTTTATAGCAGGTATGATGTTCCTTTCGGGTAGGAGTTTCCTTTTCGGGTAGAAGGTTCATTTCGAGTAGAGGTTTCCTTTTCGAGTAGAAGGTTCATTTCGGGTAGGGGTTTCCTTTTCGGGTAGAAGGTTCATTTCGGGTAAGAGTTTTCTTTTCAGGTAGGATGTTCCTGTCAGGTAGGTTTCACTATATATCGTATAGAGTAATGATAAGAGGAATAACAAAATAAATAGTAAATAGAGAGAGCTTGAGTATTAGACTTAGGTTAGTAATGAATAGTAAGAAAGATATATAGTGAGTATTATTAGGTGGTATTTATGAAATTTAGAGAGTGCAGTTAAGCATTTCATCGCAAGCATGAAATAACAATTAATGGTGATAAATGATAAATTCGTCGACTTCCATAGTCCTAATAACCCTATTTTTAGGATATTCTCTAGTAACCATACACACACATAATAGTCTTAGTAGCCATACCCTCAGGATAGACCTAGTGACTATATACCCTCAGGATAGACCTAGTGACTATATACCCTCAGGATAGACCTAGTGACTATATACCCTCAGGATAGACCTAGTGACTATATACCCTCAGGATAGACCTAGTGACTATATACCCTCTGGATAGTCATAGTAACCATATCCTCAGAATAGTCCTGGTAACCATATTTTCAGAATGGTCCTTGTAACCACACGCTCAAGATGGTTGTAGTAACAATACATTCAGGATGGTCCTAGTGGCCGCACCCTCAGAATAGTCATGGTAATATTACTTGCAGGATGGTCATGGTAACCATACCCTCAGGATGGTCTTATTAACTATACCCACAGGATGGACTTAGAGAGCATACCCTCAGGATTATCCTAGTAACCATACCCACAAGATAGTTCCATAATTTATTGAACCTTTACTGATGACATAATAAATTTTCTCTGTGTTTATACTATTACCTCTCCAAGCGTTACCTTGGTCCTCCACTCTCCCTCAGGTACAGGGTGAAGGAGAAGGTGGTCCTTGAGGCTCCTCTCTCCCTCAACAGAGACCACACTCACTTCCTCCTGGTCGACGACGGTCACAGGAACCGCTTTGAAGGCATCGACGATTTCAGGTCAGCAAGCCACCTCCTCCTTCAACAAAAGGCAGTCTACACCTCCTCCTCCTCCAGCACTTTCAGCAAGCCACCTCGTGCTTCAGCACTTGCTGCTAGCCACCGCCTCCTCCAGCACTTGCAGCTAGCCACCGCCTCCTCCAGCACTTGCTGCTAGCCACCACCTCCTCCAGCACTTGCAGCTAGCCACCGCCTCCTCCAGCACTTGCTGCTAGCCACCACCTCCTCCAGCACTTGCTGCTAGCCACCGCCTCCTCCAGCACTTGCTGCTAGCCACCACCTCCTCCAGCACTTGCTGCTAGCCACCGCCTCCTCCAGCACTTGCTGCTAGCCACCGCCTCCTCCAGCACTTGCTGCTAGCCACCACCTCCTCCAGCACTTGCAGCTAGCCACCGCCTCCTCCAGCACTTGCTGCTAGCCACCACCTCCTCCAGCACTTGCAGCTAGCCACCGCCTCCTCCAGCACTTGCTGCTAGCCACCACCTCCTCCAGCACTTGCAGCTAGCCACCGCCTTCTCCAGCACTTGCTGCTAGCCACCGCCTCCTCCAGCACTTGCTGCTAGCCACCACCTCCTCCAGCACTTGCTGCTAGCCACCGCCTCCTCCAGCACTTCCTGCTAGCCACCGCCTCCTCCATCACTTGCAGCTAGCCACCGCCTCCTCCAGCACTTGCAGCTAGCCACCGCCTCCTCCAGCACTTGCAGCTAGCCACCTCCTCCTCTAGCATTTGCAGCCAGCCATCTCTTTCTCCAGCACTTGCAGCTAGCCAGCTCCCCCCCCCTTCCAGAACTTGCTGGTAGATACCTCCATCTCCAGCACTTGCATCTGTCCACCTCCTCCTCCAGCACTTGCATCTGTCCACCTCCTCCTCCAGCACTTGCATCTGTCCACCTCCTCCTCCAGCACTTGCATCTGTCCACCTCCTCCTCCAGCACTTGCATCTGTCCACCTCCTCCTCCAGCACTTGCATCTGTCCACCTCCTCCTCCAGCACTTGCATCTGTCCACCTCCTCCTCCAGCACTTGCATCTGTCCACCTCCTCCTCCAACACTTGCATCTGTCCACCTCCTCCTCCAGCACTTGCATCTGTCCACCTCCTCCTCCAGCACTTGCATCTGTCCACCTCCTCCTCCAGCACTTGCATCTGTCCACCTCCTCCTCCAGCACTTGCATCTGTCCACCTCCTCCTCCAGCACTTGCATCTGTCCACCTCCTCCTCCAGCACTTGCATCTGTCCACCTCCTCCTCCAGCACTTGCATCTGTCCACCTCCTCCTCCAGCACTTGCATCTGTCCACCTCCTCCTCCAGCACTTGCATCTGTCCACCTCCTCCTCCAGCACTTGCATCTGTCCACCTCCTCCTCCAGCACTTGCATCTGTCCACCTCCTCCTCCAGCACTTGCATCTGTCCACCTCCTCCTTCAGCACTTGCATCTGTCCACCTCCTTCTCCAGCACTTGCATCTGTCCACCTCCTTCTCCAGCACTTGCATCTGTCCACCTCCTCCTCCAGCACTTGCATCTGTCCACCTCCTCCTCCAGCACTTGCATCTGTCCACCTCCTCCTCCAGCACTTGCATCTGTCCACCTCCTCCTCCAGCACTTGCATCTGTCCACCTCCTCCTCCAGCACTTGCATCTGTCCACCTCCTCCTCCAGCACTTGCATCTGTCCACCTCCTCCTCCAGCACTTGCATCTGTCCACCTCCTCCTCCAGCACTTGCATCTGTCCACCTCCTCCTCCAGCACTTGCATCTGTCCACCTCCTCCTCCAGCACTTGCATCTGTCCACCTCCTCCTCCAGCACTTACAGTTAGCCATCACCTCCTTGTTGGAAGACTTCCCTCAACACATAATATCTTTAAACAATATGCAGTAAGAAATAACTGCTGTCTTTGTGTTATATAAATTATAAATTAAATTAAATAAGTTATCCCAAAAAGGTGACAATTGTATGTGACAAGTTCTTTCTAAAAAAAACTTATAACAGCAAATATTTGCCGCATCACTTAAAGTCATCTCACAACATCTCATAACTATAAATTAAATTAAACTAAATTACGAGTATTCAATGAAGTAAATAAAACCCCTCTTTCTGGGAATCCATAAAATTAATTTGGGTATGAGTCTCCGTCCCGAGGAGGAAGGGCTGGCCATTTTGAATTGAACAAGGTGGATGTGTTTGGTTGATAGCTCACAAACACTTAATTATTACGTTAGTTTGCAAGTGTTCAACAGCCACATTACTACACGCCATCTTCCAGGATATGTGTCTTTCCCGTGATATAAATTTTAATATGTTATGAGCTCATAGCATAGTTATGTTGTCATGGGTTATGATGCATGAAAACACAAAATGAATGGTGAGCATCTCATAACCTTAAGTTATTAATCTTAATTATCATAAAATAACAATTAAAGCTTAAATTTAACTATTGTTTCGGTCCAATACACAATGTTGTGTGGGGACAGGTAAATTATTTACGATATGAAAGTAATGAATGCGTGGTCAAACACCTGTGTCAATGCATGGTCTGACACCTGTGTCTACACGTGGTCTGACACCTGTGTCAATGTGTGGTCTGACACCTGTGTCAATGCGTTGTCTGACACCTGTGTCTACACGTGGTCTGACACCTGTGTCAACGTGTGGTCTGACACCTGTGTCAATGCGTAGTCCGTCAGCTGTGTCAATGCATGGTCCGTCACCCATGTCAACACGTGGTCCATCACCTGTATCAATGCGTGGTCTGACACCTGTGACAATGCATAGTCTGTCACCTGTGTCAATGCGTGGTCCAACACCTGTGTCAACACGTGGTCCGACACATGTGCCAATGTATGGTCCAACACCTGTGGCAATGTGTGATCCAACACCTATGTGAACGCGTGGTCCGACACTTGCGTCAACACATGGTCCGGCACCAGCGTCAATGCGTGGTCTGACACCTATGTCTATGTAAGGTTCAACACCTGTGGCAACGTGTGATCCAACACCTGTGTGAATGCGTGGTCTGACACCTGTGTCAACACGTGGTCCGGCACTAGTGTCAATGAGTGGTCCAACACCTGTGTCAATGCATGATCCAACACCTGTGTCAACGTCTGGTCGAAACACCTGTGTGAACACGTGGTCCGACACCTTTGTCAATACGTGGTCTGACACCTGTGAGATTCCATCACCACAGGAGGTTTCGAGCCCATGTGATTGATATTCGTCCAGGCCAACTACACTTTTTGTTCGCTAAGCTGACATTAAATTTATTAGAAATATTTAATTGAAATTTACTCTAAGGAGTATATATTTAATTATTGTAATTAATCATTTAAAAACTGTGAAATATTTGAAGCAACTAAGAATTCCTGTCCTGTTGAATTTTAGTATAACCCCAAGCTTTTTAGGAGCTTATTAGTGGGATAAAATTATCTGATACAGTCCACTTGCTAATGAAATAATTTAATTATAAAATCACAAAATTAGTTATTGAATAAATAATTAAATAAATAATAAATATATAATAATTAAATAAATAACAAATAGATAAATAATTAAAATAACATACCAATGGTACATTTTCCCACATTCTTATAGTCCTTGAGATCCTAGATGGATCCCATAACGATTCTACAAACTTCGGTCGTTCTGTTGGTCCATCAACTCATAAATTAACCGGTTCATAAACCACATTCATTTGGTTCTATGAACCTGAATCCTCGTGATCCATAAATAAACTAGTGCAATTAAGCACATTAATATACCTGAGGCTATACAAGACTTTAGACTCCAAGTAGAGTCTTTAGTCAAAGCTCTAGATGCTAAGGCTGATGTGCCTCGAGCAGAATGGGTGTTCAAATGAGAGAGTCAGAGATAATTACCAAAGGAAATTTTGGAATCTCTCTGCTCTCAGTACAAGACAGACATCCTCACCCTGGATAAAATCTTTAAGACTTTGAGGATGATTGTAAATTGTATGATAGTACATGAGAGAGGACGAATAGAGTTCTTCAACTGATGTCTAAAACGACAAAGTCAGTGGAGATCTTGAGGTTATCTTGAGATGATTTTGAGGCTTTTTAGTGTCCCCGCGGCCCGGTCCTCGATCAGGCCTCCACCCCCAGGAAGCAGCCCGTGACAGCTGACTAACACCCAGGTACCTATTTTACTGCTAGGTAACAGGGGCATAGGGTGAAAGAAACTCTGCCAATTGTTTCTCGCCGGCGCCCAGGATCGAACCCGGGACCACAGGATCACAAGTCCAGTGTGCTGTCCGCTCGGCCGACCGGCTCCCAAAGGTACTAACAATAAGCCCAAACAAAACACTTCCACTTCTAAGTGAAAGTCTGGCAGTTTGGGCTCTTATGCAGTGGGTCTCTTTGAATCTTGTTGTTTCTGTGTCACCCAAGGTGGTGACTCCAAAATGTGCTGTAAGCTGGCAAACATGTTGGTTCTGCCATGAGGAACACTATTTACCACTGCACAAATTATCTTGATCGTGCCACTCGTATCAAGCGACTCAAGGAGTTACAAAAATGCCCGAAACATCTCAGGTCACACAACACGAACACCTGTCAGATCCACCTATACACTTTCAACAGGTGCAACAAGGGTCAACACCTTTCAGCACTGTGCGGGAACACAAAAGCAAAGTCTTCAAAACCCAAGGTGGAGGACGATAATGCTTCCACCACGGTACAGTACTGCAAGATGCGACAGGAGATTAGTGTCATGTCTACAAAGTCCAACAATAATGCGACTTTGCCCAATGCCCAACTGACCATAAAAAATATGGAGACCAAGATCTACACCGAGGGTTGTTTTACCAAGGGGTCCCCAGAAGACTTTTGTCACTCAAAAAGTGACAGATGATCTTCAATTATAACCAGCAACCGAGGTAAAATTTATTAGATATTAAGATATTAAAATTTATCATTACTAACTTACTAACACAGGATCTCATGTCTACCAATTGAATCAACCTCATGTATGTTTGGGCGGTTATGTTCGTTCGGTACAAACCATCGTGGTGGACAAAATTCCTTCGGACCTATATGTTCATGGTCTAGGAGCAACTGCCAAATTTCTGAAAGAAACGGGAGTTAAATTGGCAAACAATAAAATTATGTCTGACCACCTCACCAATATTGAAATCCTTGTAGATGCAGATTACTATCATAAATTCTTCACTAGACACATAAAACAAGAGTGAATGAACCTGTTAATGTCTGTGGGAGGCAAATTACTCATTGGTCCAGTGCTGAGTCTGGATAAGCCCACACCTGTAAACAACAAACTAATCAATTTAGTAATGGTTGCATGACTAGCCGAAGAGCAGTCACCACAAATGTTCAGAGCCATGACTGAGGATGAGGTGGAACCCTCTGCCAATAAATGATGAGATCTAGCTACCTTAGGAATCGTTCCTGAATAACCTAGTCCTGACAATGCCTGGACATATTAACAATACCTTGACTTAGGTATCTATAGGGACAACCAATACTAGGACAGGCTACCATGGTGTCTGAATCATCTTCAGCTGCTAACAAACCTTTTCATGTCACAAAAAAATCTCAGGTTACAAAGACAACCTGAGCACCTAAATTATTCCAGCAACAAATCGAAAATAAATTCATTGAAGTCGTATAAAACGACAGCCTTAAGAAAGGACACTATTGCTACACCATGCAGTATTGAAAGCCTCAGTTACTACCCCACTGAGGATAGTCTAGACCAGTACTGCTAAAGGCAAACATAATTATGTCTCATTTAATGACTGCCGTCAAACTGGCCCTAACCTAACCAAAAGGCTTTATGACGTGCTATTAAAATTCAGAACAGGAATTTATGCATATACAGCTGACATAAGTAAGGCATTCCTTTGGATAAGAGTTCCTTTGGATAGGAGATTCAAGTGATTCAAATAGCCATTTAATAACATATAGAGTTACATGAGTCCTGTTTGGAGCTACTTCTTCTCCGTTTTTGCATCTCTGTTTCTGTTTCAGGCTACTTTATACACACACAATTGAAGAAGTCCAATAGCCATTAAAAGACTGACATTAGTAACAATCTGCATGTGAACAATTTATATTACAGTTCTACGGCAGCAGGCTCGGATAACATTTATTATGGCTCAGTGACATTCATTAACATTCATCATTGATCTGTTCATATACTCCTTGTACGTCTCGGTATTTACTAAGTCTGTATAACCAGGTCTGGGAGTCGTCAGTCCCTGAGGACTGGCTCGATGCTGTTGTACTTCGTATTCGGAAACCGGGGTCTGTCGGGACATCCCCCTAAGGACTTCCACGTTATTACCCTCACGAGTTGTGTCTCGTGCAAACTCTTTGAGCGTATGGTAAAGGTTCGTCTTATGTGGTTCTTAGAACACCATCACCACCTCTATCCTTCTCAATTTGGTTTTCGCAAGTGCCGCAGCATGACTGATGTCCTGGTGAATTTGGAGGTCTATATTCGTACTGCTTTTGCTGCGAAGACCTCCGTTGTTGCTGTCATTTTTGACCTGGAAAAGACTTATGACACGGCTTAGAGATACCATATTCTGTCCCTACTTTGTTCTTTTGGCCTTCATGGTAATCTCCCTCTCTTCCTCCAAAGTTCCTCTCTCGTCGTTCCTTTCGAGTCAGGCTTGGTGCCACTCTCTGCCTCTTTTCAGCAATACGAAGGAGTACCCCAAGGTAGTGTTTTGAGCACTACTCTTTTTCTGGTTGCCCTCAATGGTCTTCTTTCCTCCCTTCCTTTTGGCATCTTCTCCGCTCTTTATGTCGACGACCTTACTCTTTGCTGTCGAGGTGATGATTCGCCTCTCCTTCAACGACGGCTTCAACATGCAATTGATGCTGTGTCGTCTTGGGCCACCAATCATGACTTCAAGTTCTCTGCAACTAAAACTTGTGCTATGACTTTTACTCGAAGCATTTCATCCTTCGTCCTTCTTTTTCACTTTACGGTCATTCCCATGTGTACAAAGATTCCGCGAAGCTTTAGGGGTTAATCTTTGACACTCGTTTGTCTTGGTCATCCCATATCTCTTACCTCTGAGTTGAATGTTCTAAGGCTCTTAACCTACTTAAGGTTTTGTCCCACACTTCTTGGGGAGCAGATAGGTGGATGCTCCTCTATTTGCACTTCTCTCGCGTCCTGTCTAAACTCGATTATGGTTGCCCTGCATACTCTTCTGCTTCTCCTTCTACTCTTCGCCGTCTTGATGCTTTGCACCATACTGGGTTGCGCCTCAGCTCTGGTGCCTTTCGTTCAACTCCTACCCTCAGTTTGTATACTGACATTGGCTTCCTATCTCTCCAGGACCGCCATGATCGCTACTGTCTTCGCTATCTTTCACGGTCCTTACAGCATCTTCACTCTCGCCTCGCCTCAAAAGTCAAAGTCACGCTTTGACTTTTACCCATCCTGTAGTTCCTGTTCCTCTTCACCACCTTCCTCTTTCTGTCTCTTTATCTCGCTTACAAGATTCTCTTTCGGTTCGTATTACCAATGTTTCTCCTCGTATTGTTCCCTCCTTGCCCCCGTGGAGGGTCTCCCTTTCCAAATTTTGTACTTCTCTGACCCGCATCACTAAAGTTTTTACCCCTCCTATGGTTTTGAAACACCTTTCCTTGAGCACTTTTCTTTACACTCACACTTTGTTTTCATCTTCACCGATGGGTCTAAGTCTGCTGACCTCTGCTGACGGTGTAGGGTACTCTGTTGTTTTTCCTGACCACACTCATATGTGTCGCCTTCCTCTGGAGGCTAGCATCTTTACAGCAGAACTTCATGCTATTCTCTATGCTCTTCGTCTCCTGCTTTCTCGTTGTTAATCCTCCTTTGTAGTGGTAGTTGACTCTCGTAGTGCCCTTATGGCTTTGGGGTCCTTTAATCCGGTCCACCCAGTGAACATCGAGATTAACATTGGCTGTTTCTTATCTCCCGTAAATTTAAGTCGGTAGAGTTTTGCTGGGCTCCCAGCCATGTTGGTGTCTCTTTAAATGAACGTGCGGATGCTGCCAAGGAAGCTAAGGAAGCTATCCACACTTGTCCCATCTCCTGTAAAGGTATTCCTTATTCCGACTTTTACCCAGTTATTCATTCCTCCATCCTTGCCCGTTGGCAGGGTTGTTGGTCCTCTGTTACTGGTAACAAACTGCGTACTTTTAAGAGTCTTGTGTCCTTGTGGCCTTCCTCCTACCACCATAACTGACAATGGGTAACTGCTCTGGCTAGGTTACGTATTGGCCATATACGTTTAACTCACGGTCACTTAATGGCGCGCCGCCCTGCTCCTTATTATCGAAATTGCATTGTTCTTCTTACGGTCGTGCACATTCTTGTTGATTGTCCTGACTTCCAGGTCGAGTGTGTGTCTTGCTTTCCGACCATCCCTCGGGGTCAATTGTCCTCGATAGAATTCTTGGTGAATCGGATACTTTTGATATCATTTGCTCTATGCATTTCTGTTCTTGTATTGGCATCCTTGGTGATATTTAGCGGCCTCTGATTACTCCGCAAATGTGGTGGTGCTACATAGCCTTCCCAGTTTGGTGCCTTCTTTTGATTATTACTTACTTACTCACAGTCAGAAACTAGAACTTGGATGAAACTTAAACCACCAACTTGACCATGAGGAAACTACTCTCCCAAGTAAGCAAATCCTTCGACCCCTTAGGACTATTAAGTCTGTTATTAATTAAGGGAAAGTTTTGGATGCAGGAATGCTGGATGGAGAAAATAGGCTTAAATGATCTTCTGACTCCAACACTTCAAGATAAATGGCTGTGGTTGGTGAAAGATTTAAATGCCATGGAGACTGTAAAGTTCCCTCCAACTACTAATCAAGATCAACCAATTCACCTGCATGTGTTCTGCGATGCCTCAGGGTATGCTTACGGCACTGCAAAATAACTAGTAACAAATGGGCAAGCAAATTTGCTCACATCTGAAGTCAGAGTGGCACCGCAAAGAAGTGGTCATTTCCTCAACTGGAATTAACTGCCTTGCTACTTGGAGTATGTCTAGCTCATTATCTGACCAAAACATTGAACAGCATTCACTTTGAACTAACAGTTGTGTGGTTAGATAATGAGGCAGTGTTACAGTTGGTTCGCAATAATAATAGCAAAAAACCGCATATGTTAGCAACCGTTTAGAGTAAATTCAAAATTTGTTAGCTTTATACAAGCTCTGGTATGTACCCACTAAGGAGAACCCAGCCGACACTCGCTCCAGAGGTTTGATTCTTAAACAGTTATCTAAAGCCGAGATGTGGTTCCATGGGCTTCAGTGGCTAGCCAGTGACCAGTGGCCTAAACAAAAACCAAAAGTCATTGTGATGACTTTTGTCACTGTCACTGACTTTTGTCACAATGTCACTGCTCCGACTGAGATCCCAGAGCCATGCTCGAATTCAGTAATCTATTGCACTCAGTAATCTGAATTAAATAAACTTCTTAGTCACATAGAGGGTGTTTGACTTCCTACAGAGGGTGGGAATCAAATATAACCTCCCTAGTACTCTAAAATACTGGGTAAAACAAGCCCAGGAACAAACATATGGCAAAGATTATGAAACTTTTAATCTAAAAATTATTGGTGATACAATGCCCGAGTGTGTCTTTACCCAGAACCTCTACTATTCACTAAGGAACGAGTTGTGCACCTTCGTCCCTTTTAGACTACCATGGTGGACTTCACAGGAGCAATAACCCTAACTGGGAACAGGGACAAAATCCCCGTGAAGGCATACATCTGTCTTTTCACATCTGCCACCGCTCGGGAAGTTCCCTTAGAGGTGACTACTGATATGAGTTCAGTCATTCATTCAGGCCTTTCACAGATTTGCTGTCCGCCAATTTCATAATCTCAGACAATGGGTCCAGCTTGGTGGGAGGGGAAGCATGCCTGAAGGAGGTCTGGGATTACTAAGTCGTTTGCACTGCCATAAACTAACAGCAGGGCTACTAGAAATTCATACCACCCAGAGCATCATGGCATGGAGGCTTCTACGAGTGGAGGGTGGGGACAGTAAAATGATGTCTAAGGAACACCCTGCACCCCCATAAAAATCGATATCAGAGAGCTCAAACCGTTGTCACGGAAAAAGTCTGGAGTCAATAACAGACAACTGACATACCTCTCTGATGATAACTCACATCATGAGCTGTTAAGGGTCTCAGTGACAGAGGAGGTTTTTCCAAATATGGAAAATAGTGAAAAAACAAATAAACAAATCACCTGTTAATTGGCATCAGCGTCGTAAAAACTTCATCCCAATATGTTAAGAAATGTTTTTTTTTAAGATTTGTTTTCAAAATAAATGTGTGCACGATGGGCGGCAACCGGTACTGATAATAAAGATAACACCTCCCACATACTGGCAATCGGGGATAAACAGATTCAAACACCTGTCCGGCACACAAACAAGAACATTAGTAGTAATTAGGGACTACAAAGTAGATATGCAGCTGGTGCCACCTGGCGGGCCAGATTTTACACATAATATAGAGTTAGTATGTTTTATGCTGTATTTTATTATATATTATATAAATATATTGTTCAATGGTATTATTTCTTATATCCATATGTATGAAAAGCTCACAACCACTCTTATTGTTTTTTCTCCCCTTTGTTTCTATGCGGATTTTGTTGTAACTTCTACATCTTGGAGAATGCATATCCGGCACTAAGCATGTGAAGTTGGAACGAAATTGGTCAACATGTTAATCAGCCACAGGTGGCAGACCAAGGGTCTGCCACCAAACTTACAAGATATATAATAAATTCGAAGTATTACATACATTGTCAGGAACTTTATCTTCATTTTTCTCTATGAACAGAATTTTCAATTTTGAAACACGGCCAAAAATTCAGATTCTGATCGATGCTCAACATTTTTATATAGTATGTGCAAAGTTCTGAGTTCTAAGGTGATCTTGTTGTCGTTTAGTCGCAAGGCCATAACGTTTCGAGTTATACATTTTTGGGGGTCTAAATTTTGCACATATTTGGATGGCAACATTGAAAATATGTTCTACAGTAAACTATACTCTCAAACAATATTTTGCTTACAAGAAACATAAACCGTATATGCTATTCTGATACCATAATGAATAAAATAATAATTCGTTACATATTAATATTTTGACACCATATTTTAAAATGTGATTTTATTATACTATTTTATTTTTAACTTTTTTCTTTTCAAGTTATGATGTTGATCCATAAGGAAAAGTTGCAGCATTTACCATGTAGATATTATTAAAAAATAATTAAGTATGAGGAAATTTTGGTGCACCGTCACCTAGCCCCTTAAGTCCATCTCATTTGATGTAAGGAGAACCTCTCACTCCTATTGCGTCCCTCATTGACGAGGTACCTGGAGATCTTTTAATATCAGAGAGCGCAACTTGGTTCAGAGTCATAAACACCTATCCAGAGTAATTAGTTGGTGGAATGAAATTTGAACTCGAGAATATTTAACTGCTTTTGTGAGTATCACTATGAGGACAAACTACCGCTATAATGGTATAAAATTAATGACTGATGTAGTTCTGGTGGATAGTGACGGTCCACGCTCAGAATGGCTCTTAGGCTGTATTGTTTCCGTCCATCCAGACAGTCATGGTTTCTTGAGGATAGTAGAAGTGAAGTACAAAAGCACCACTAGCCTCAAGACACTAAAAAAACTAATATTATTGGAGTTATAGGGAGATGAAGTCACCCAAAGAACTCCACAACATGCAAACCCAATATGGGACTATTATTCTATGCAAACTGTCGCACAGAAATGCAAAACTAAATTAAAACAATATATTAATCATTCTGATGAGGAGTGATAACATGTTCTGTCAGTCTTTAAACAATGGAATCGGACCCGTGTTTCCCCGCATGGAATTATGTGGGAAAACTTCCCACATCATTTAATATATTTGCCACAACATGCAATAAGAAATTACTGCTGTTTTTGTGTAAAAATCATAAACTAAATTAAATCAGTTAGCCCTAAAATGAGGGCGTACGTGACAATTTCTCTCTAGGAATCGTACAACAATAACTGTTTCCCACAGCACTTAAAATCATCTTGCAACAAAACCTGATTACATAGTATAACTGTAACAGAATCATTCTGAGGACTGATTATATTAGAAAATGATTCAATAAATTAAATTAAATTACAAGTATTGAAATAAATTAAATAAAACCCCCTGGCCATCTTGAATTGAACAAGGACGCCGTGTTCGCTTAATAGCTCACAAACAGTTAACCTTACATTGTTTTGCGAATGTTAAACAGGCACAGTACTACACGCCATCTCCCAGGATAAGTGCCTTTCCGGTTATAAATTTAAATATGCTCTGAGCTCTTAGCTCAAACTATCATCGGCTATGACGAATGAGAACAACATACGAATGTTGTTTCAAGAGTAGGTTAGCCAAACATATGAATGAGTTTGGGTGTAGATCAATAGGACCCGCCTCAGATGAAATTTCTTCAATTCATATACATAATATCCTTTCAGGTCGTTGTTGGAGGGAGCGTTGTGTGAGGCGGAGGTGCCGGTGGTGGTTGTGGTGGCAGGCGGGGAGCTGAGGCACATCAGGAGGTGCTTCAGGACGCTCGAGCAGGACATACCCATCGTTGTTGTCCGGGCTCTGGCACCGTTGCTGACCTCCTTGCCTCTGCTGTCTCCTTGAAGCACTCCAACCTCAAGTATGTCAGCCACACGATAGCAGGATTATTCCTGCTATCTGAAGGTGATGGGGGGTTACAGCTAGGTGGTGGGTGTGGGGTACAGCTGGATGGTGGTAGGGTACAGCTGGGTGGTGGTGGGGTACAGCTAGATAGTGGTGGTGAGGTACAGCTAGGTGCTGGTGGGGTAGACCCAGATGGTGACAGGTTACTGCTTGGTTGTGGTGGGATACAGCTGGGTGGTAGTAGGGTATAGAAGCCCAGCAAACACAAGACGTTGTTGTTACCCCTACTATCGTTTCCATAGGGATGTGGAAAAGAAAAGTTTGCTAGTATGGGTCAGCGGGCACATGAGAAACCTTTAACCCAAGAATGGTAAAAGTATTTCTTTATGTAATTTGGTAAAATATATCTTTTCTAACACTAGTTTCTCCTTTATATTAAAAAAATATTTTGTTTCCATGTTTAAATATTAAATTTATGTCCACTACACACATAAATTGTGAATGTTGTTTAATATCAGTATGAAATACTTTTAAAAACACTTAGTTATTCTATGATATTGGATTATGTTACACTATTTGTTCCCTTATACATTGAACTATTTGTTCATGTTCATTTATTAAATTTTTATGTCATTTTGTAACATACATTAATATTTATACTAAATGTTGAGTCTGAGTTGTTTGAAAGGTGTGCAAAACACTTTCTTTACTAATTGTTTATTTAATTTTTTATTTTTTATTTCAATACAAAAATTAAGGTGCATCAATATACCTCTTTATTATATACATCTTTATTATAGCAGATGTTACATTAAGCACAAATGAGTGAGTACAAGTAGATGAGTACAACTACATGACTGCAAGAAGGGGAGTACAAGTATGTGAGTACAACTAGGTTAGTACAACTACATGTGCATATCTAGGGGAGTACAACTATGTATTCACCTAGTTGTGCTTGTGGGGGGTTGAGGCTCTGGCTCTTTGGTCCCAACTCTCAACCATCAATCAAGTGATGTACAGATTCCTGAGCCTACGGAGCTCTATCAAACCTACATTTGAAACTGTGTATAGAGTCAGCCTCCACCATATCACTGCCTAATGCATTTCACCTGTTAAGTACTCTGACACTGAAAAAACTCTTTCTAACATCCATGTGGCTCATTTGGGTACTCAGTTTTCCACCTGTGTCCCTTTGTCCGTGTACCACCCGTGTTAAGCATTTTATCCTTATCTACCCTGTAAATTCCTTTGAGACTTTTGTAGGTAGCGATCATGCCTCCCATTACTCTTCTGTCTTTCAGTGTCGTTAGGTGCATTTCACGCCGCCTGTCTTCGTAACTCATGCGTGTCAGTTCTGGGACTAGCCTAGTGGCATACCTCTGAACTTTTTCCAGCTTCGTCTTTTGCTTGACAAGGTACGGGCTCCATGCTGGGGCCGCATACTCCAGGAATGGTCCTACATATGTGATATACAAGGTTCTGAATGATTCCTTACACAGGTTCCTGAAGGCTGTTCTGATGTTAGCCAGCCTCGTGTATACCGCAGATGTAATTATTTTTATGTGGGCTTCAGGAGACTGGTTCGGTGTGATATCAACTGCTAGATCTTTCTCTCTGTCAGTTTCATGAAGTACTTCATCTCCTAGTTTGTATCCTGTGTCTGGCCTCCTGTTTCCACCGCCTAGTTTCGTTACCTTGCATATGTGAATACAACTACATGAGTACAACTAGAGGGGGTACATGTAGGTTAGTACAACTTGAGTACTAGGTGAATACAAGTAGGTAAGTACAATTACACAAGTACAACTAGGGGGAGTAATTGTAAGTTGGTGAGTACAATTAGAGAAGTACAAGTAGGGGGAATACAACGAACTTAGTACAACTAGGTGAGTACATCGGTGTGAATACAGATAGGTGAGTACTATCAGGGTGAGTACAACTAATTGAGTTTAACTAGATGAGTATATAGCTATATGAGAACATGTAGGTGAGTGCATCTAGGTTAAGTACAGTTAGCTGGTTAACACAGCTAGGTGACTACAACTAGGTGAGCACAACTAGGTCAGTACAATTGAACTACTGCAGTACAATTGTGTTAGGTCAGTACAATTCCCCACCACAGGTTAGTGGGTACAGCAAGGTGAATACAAGTAGGTGAGTTCAATTAGATTGTTACAACCAGATTAGTGTTGCTTGGTTAATATGGCTAGATGAATACAGCTAAGTGAGTATAATTAGATGAGAACAGCTAGGTGAGTACAACTAGATGATAAAAGCTATTTGAGTACAGCTAGGTGAGTACAGCTAAGTGAGTTCAATAAGGTGAGCAACATTTGATGAGCTCAGCTAGGTGAATACAACTAATTAAGAGAGTACAATTAGGTTATCTTGAGATGGTTTCGGGGCTTAGTGTCCCCGCGGCCCGGTCCTCGGTCAGGCCTCCGCCCCAGGAAGCAGCCCGTGATAGCTGACTAACTCCCTGGTACCTATTTACTGCAAGGTAACAAGGGCATTAGGGTGAAAACTCTGCCCATTGTTTCTCGCCGGTTCTCGGGATCGAACCCAGGACCATAGGATCCCGCATCCAGTGTTCTGTCCGCTCAGCCACCGGCTCCTGTAGAAGCCCTATATGGCTCCTACAGGAGCCGGTGGCTGAGAATTGCTCTTGAAGCAATTTACATAAAAATAGAACAACCTATCATGAATACCCAAATTTCGGAACAATTCACTGTACCCACCATGAGAGTAAAAACAAGACAGGAACATAACGATGCCAACACACAAGACACTCCTCAACAAACAGCGCCCACTACGCTTGATTAAACTTTGTATGTACCCTATTTAACCTTCTGTTCTCCTTTCTATCTACCGAATTTACACCCATTTCTCCTTAATGTCTACCCATTGTGCACCCTTTGTTGACACAAGACCCCATTGTTCGATCCATTTGTATTCACCTGACCCGCTATTAGTATAAAATATAATGTTCTGGACTGTAACATCACTTGATAAAGAACTATGTAGGTTCGAAACGTCGTGCGATATATATATATATATATATATATATATATATATATATATATATATATATATATATATATATATATATATATATATATATATATATATATTAGTATATTTTGGTAGCAGTCTTTCCTGTAGACATATATTATTAAATATGACCGAAAAAGTAAGATTAATAATTCTAACACGAATTTTCTCGATCTTTCATACATTTCTTTTCACTGTTGGTGGTAATTCAAAAATCAATTCTCCAAAATTCATTTTTATTTCTAGTCTGACGCGATACTTGAGCGCGTTTCGTAAAACTTATTACATTTTCAAAGACTTTAGTTTACACATACACAACTGAATAGAACTTACACATCTCCGATTTGTTTATATCTACCTTTGAGTGAGGTGGATGGGGTGAGGTGGCATTAATAGGGTATTAATTTCATCAACACAAGACAGAACATGAAACAATGGCATTAATAGGGTATAATTTCATCAACACAAGACAGAACATGAAACAATGGGTATTGAATGGAAGTGATTGTAGAAAGCCTATTGGTCCATATTTCTTGATGCTTCTATATTGGAGCGGAGTCTTGAGGTGGGTAGAATATAGTTGTGCATTAATTGGCTGTTGATTGCTGGTGTTGACTTTTTAATGTGTAGTGCCTCGCAAACGTCAAGCCGCCTGCTATCGCTGTATCTATCGATGATTTCTGTGTTGTTTACTAGGATTTCTCTGGCGATGGTTTGGTTGTGGGAAGAGATTATATGTTCCTTAATGGAGCCCTGTTGCTTATGCATCGTTAAACGCCTAGAAAGAGATGTTGTTGTCTTGCCTATATACTGGGTTTTTTGGAGCTTGCAGTCCCCAAGAGGGCATTTGAAGGCATAGACGACGTTGTCTCTTTTAAAGCGTTCTGCTTTGTGTCTGGAGAGTTTCTCATGCATAGGCTGGCCGTTTTTCTGGTTTTATAGTAAATCGTCAGTTGTATCCTCTGATTTTTGTCTGTAGGATAACGTTTCTATTAACAATATCTTTCAGGACCCTTTCCTCCGTTTTATGAGCTGTGGAAAAGAAGTTCCTGTAAAATAGGCTAATAGGGGGTATAGGTGTTGTGTTAGTTGTCTCTTCAGAGGTTGCATGGCGTTTCACTTTCCTTCTTATGATGTCTTCGACGAAACCATTGGAGAAGCTGTTGTTGACTAGGACCTGCCTTACCCTACAGAGTTCTTCGTCGACTTGCTTCCATTCTGAGCTGTGGCTGAGAGCACGGTCGACATATGCGTTAACAACACTCCTCTTGTACCTGTCTGGGCAGTCGCTGTTGGCATTTAGGCACATTCCTATGTTCGTTTCCTTAGTGTAGACTGCAGTGTGGAAACCTCCGCTCTTTTCCATGAATGTTACATCTAGAAAGGGCAGCTTCCCATCCTTTTCCATCTCATAAGTGAAACGCAGCACGGAACTCTGCTCAAACGCCTCCTTCAGCTCCTGCAGATGTCTGACATCAGGTACCTGTGTAAAAATGTCGTCAACATACCTGTAGTATATGGCCCGTTTCAAGTTCATGTCGACTAAGACTTTTTGCTCGATGGTACCCATGTAGAAGTTTGCAAACAGGACACCTAGGGGAGAACCCATGGCGACCCCATCTACTTGCTTATACATGTGCCCATCCGTGCTCAAGAAGGGTGCCTCTTTAGTACAAGCTTGGAGTAGTTTCCTTAGAATATTTTCTGGTATGTCAAGAGGAGTACAGGCTGGATCACGATACACTCTGTCGGCTATCATCCCGATTGTCTCGTCCACAGGTACGTTGGTGAACAGTGATTCTACGTCCAACGAGGCTCTTATCCCTGTGGCCCGTGTGCCCTGCAGTAAGTCAACAAATTCCTTTGGAGACTTCAGGCTGAAGGCGCAAGGGACATAAGGAGTCAGCAGGCCGTTGAGTCGCTTCGCCAGTCTGTACGTGGGTGTGGGTATCTGGCTAATGATTGGCCGAAGTGGGTTTCCATGCTTGTGTGTCTTGACATTTCCATACGCATATCCAGGTTTATATTCCCCAATAATCTTTGGCAGGTGGAGTCCGGATTTCTTGGCGTTCACAGTTTCACTCAGTTTGTTGACCTTTGCTTTTAATTCGGCTGTAGTGTCCTTCGTTACCCTTTGGAATTTAGTTTGGTCAGAGAGTATGAGGTTCATTTTCTCCAGATATTAGTCTTTTTTAAGGATGACGTATATTGGCGACTTGTCGCCTCTCCTGACAACTATCTCCTTGTTCTCACGAAGGCTTTTAGCTGCCGCTTTGAGCTCGGGGGACAGTATGGTGCTTCTGTAATTGCCTCGATTCTTTCCTCCTTCCGCAATAAGTTCTGCTTGTAAGGTATCTTTGGTAGTGACCTTCTTTTGTGTCTCGAGGTCGAATATGTCGTCCAACAGGATTTCCAACTCCACTTTCCGGGCCATCTCACTCGGTCTGGACATAACGTGACAGTTTATACCCAGATTTAGGAGTGATTTGGTCCTCAGTGAGGTTAATTCCTACAAGGTTCAGGAAGCCATCTCTTGGTCGTGGAATTGCCATAGGTCCTCCATATAACGTTGTTAGTTTCTTGATAATCCTTGTTTCAGTGCTGAGGTGATGTCGGTCTGTGAGGATGTCGAGGTGTTGTTCAATGCGGGTACGGATACTTTCGTCGATGTTGCTATTTCTCCATTCGTTTGTAGCATGAAGTAGTTGCGTTTTGTTGTCTTTGATTTCATTTTCCGCCTTGTATATCTGATCACGAATCAGATCCTGGCGATATTTTATCGTGAAGGCTTGATTCCTTGCTGCTGGGTCGTGCGTTTTAATATTAGTATATTTTGGTAGCAGTCTTATTTAATAATATATGTCTACAGGAAAGACTGCTACCAAAATATACTAATATTAAAACGCACGACCCAGCAGCAAGGAATCAAGCCTTCACGATAAAATATCGCCAGGATCTGATTCGTGATCAGATATACAAGGCGGAAAATGAAATCAAAGACAACAAAACGCAACTACTTCATGCTACAAACGAATGGAGAAATAGCAACATCGACGAAAGTATCCGTACCCGCATTGAACAACACCTCGACATCCTCACAGACCGACATCATTCATGAAAACTTGGCTTATTAGGCAAATCAGGCCTTGCATAGTAGGCTGAGAAGTGCGTTCTGGCTACTAGGTACGACATACATATAATATATATATACATATATATATATATATATATATATATATATATATATATATATATATATATGTCGTACCTAGTATAATATATATATATATATATATATAATATATATATATATATTATATATATATATATATATATATGTCGTACCTAGTAGCCAGAACTCACTTCTCAGCCTACTATTCAAGGCCCGATTTGCCTAATAAGCCAAGTTTTCCTGAATTAATATATTTACTATAATTTTTTTCTTATGAAATGATAAAGCAACCCTTTTATCTATGTATGAGGTCATTTTTTTTTATTGGAGTTAAAATTAACGTAGATATATGACCGAACCTAACCAACCCTACCTAACCTAACCTAACCTAT
>NC_091205.1:11266805-11276805 GCF_040958095.1 Procambarus clarkii | reverse complement strand
GTCTTGTATGTTTTGTAACCTTTAAATACACAATAAAGGAAAAAAAAAAAAAGGGAAGGGGGTGGTAGGAGAAAAGCACACAGAAACTGTATTGGAGGGGACCTACATTCCCTCCAATGCGTTATGTGTGGTTTCCTCCGAGGCTATGGGTCCCCCTTCTTCCAGCCAGAGGTGGTACTCCCTTCCCTATTGAAAAAAAAAAAAAAAAAAATATATATATATATATATATATATATATAATATATATATATATATATATATATATATATATATATATATATATATATATATATATATATATATATATATATATATATAAATTTATGTATACTGGCAGAAGGTTTTCTTTTAAACATGTCTCATTGAATATGACCGCATATTCTGTATTTACTATCTTCTGATAGTAAATACATTCAGTCAGGTGCAGTCACAGTGAGATGTTGTGTTAGCTGGAGCTCCGATTCTAATAACATTATTATTGCAATAATGGAAGGATTAGTAAAAGATTTGGTGAGTCTGGTTGGAGCTCTGAGAGCAGAGATGGATTCCCTGCGGGAGGAGGTACGACGGCTACGACTTCGGGAGGAAACGAAGGAGGAGGCCAGTGTTGACGGGACCTCATTAAGAAGGACTGACGAGACCAGTATTAAGAAGTCCTCGTCTTGGCAAGTTGTGAAAGACAGGGGTCTTAAGAAGACCTTGGCAAAACCGACAACTAATAGCCTACACCTAAGGACTTTTAACGCATTTGACGTATTAGAGGACGAGTGCTGTGTTGAACCTGTTGTTCAACGAGGTGGCAAAGACAAAGTAACGAGGAGCATTGAAACGCAGGTCCCTCAAACTGCTCGAAAGGAAAAGGGAGAATCGAAGCGAATTTTGGTTGTGGGAGATTCCCAGGTGAGGTATTTAGACAGAACGTTTTGTGCCAGAGATAGGGGGAACAGATTAAGGGTTTGCTATCCGGGAGCTGGAATTGGTGATATTGTTGGAAACATGAATGATATTATGACGGGAAATGGGAACAAACCCATTATTTGTATTTGTGCAGGGGGTAATGATGTTGGGCGAGTTAGGAGTGAGGAACTAATACAGAGATTCAGGACAGCCATTGAATTAGTTAGGAGCAAGGGAGGAATCCCGATCATATGTGGCATTCTTCCAAGAAAGGGAGTTGGAAATGAATGGATATCGAGGGCACTTGGTGTCAATTGCCCGCTGGAAAGATATTGCAAATCAAATGCAATATCTTTCATAGACAACTGGGAACACTTCTATGGAAGAAATGGAATGTATGCTCGTGATGGGGTGCATCTATCGAGAGCTGGGGTTGTTGCTGTTGCGAACTCGTTGGAAGAAGTGGTAAGAAGTGTTTGTTTGGGTTTAAACTGTTAGCTGATAGAGGTATGAGAATTGATTTGGAGGAAGGAGATAATAAAAGTACGTGTTTGTGGGAGAAAGGAATTGACAAAATGATCAGGGAAAGAGAAGGGCCTCAAAATAACAATTCACTTAGGGTGTATTACACTAACAGTAGAAGTCTAAGAAATAAAATTAACGAATTAAATGCTCTTGTCTGCACAGAAAAAATAGATATTATTGCACTTACCGAAACGTGGATGAATGTAGAAAATAGAGAACTATTAGCTGAATATCAAATAAATGGATTTAAACTATTTCACACAGATAGATATATTAGACGAGGAGGGGGAGTAGCCATATATGTTAGGGACAATTTGAAATGTAGTCTCAAAGAGGGAATCAAAACTGAGCCACACACAGAAACTATTTGGATAGAATTATACGAAAAAGCAAATAATATTATAATAGGAGTTATATATAGGCCACCAAACTTAGACAGAATGGAAGCAAAGCATCTATGGAATGAAATATCTAGGGCATCTAGATCTAACAGTATTTACGTCATGGGTGACTTTAATTTTAGTGGAATAAACTGGTTGAACAAAACAGGGAATAGTGAAGCAGAAGATTTTCTAGAATTAATTGACGATTGCTTTCTTACGCAACACATTAAGGAACCAACACGGGAAAATAATATTTTAGATTTAGTGTTAACTAACAGGGAAACACAAATTAATGACATCGAAATAGGGAGTGAGCTAGGGAACAGTGATCACAAAGAAATCAGATTTAGCATAGAATGGAATAGACCTGTAGGAGAAAATTCTGTTAAAGTGCCAGATTTTCGAAAAGCTGATTTTAATAGCCTTAGAAATTTTTTGGGTCAAATTGATTGGAAAGTCTTGGGTATGGGGTGGGGCCGGTCTTGGAGCGAGACATGAACCCAGCGATAGGTGACGTAAATGGGGATTTCGATGTGGATTCAATATATAACTTATTTAAGAATATTCTAAACAAAGCACAGGAACGTAGTATACCATACAAATTGAATAGATCGAATACCAATGACCCAAAGTGGATAACAAAGAATTTGAAGAACCTTATAGGTAAAAAGAGAGCTTGGTACAAAAGGATTAAAAATGGGGAGGTCACTTTAGAACAGGAATTCGTACAACTGGTTAGAAATGTTAAAAAAGAGATAAGGAAAGCAAAAAGAAACTATGAAGTTCGCATAGCAGGGCAAGCAAAGACAAATCATAAAGGGTTTTTTTCAGTTATATCGTACTAAGACTAGGGAAAGGATAGGTCCATAAAAAACTGAGACAGGTCAAATAACAGATAGTGATGAAGAGATGAGTAGTATTTTTAATAAATATTTTGTATCTGTATTTACTAAAGAGGAACTTAACAATATGCCTTCAGCCGAACAAGTCTATGTGGGTGGGGACGAGGACAGGTTGACAAGTTTAGCAGTTACCAGGGAGGATGTTCTTAAACAAATAGTAAAACTCAAACCAAACAAATCCCCAGGGCTGGATGAAGTGTTTGCCAGGGTGCTTAAAGAATGCAAAGAGGAGCTTTGTGACCCACTGTCTACCATATTTAATAAATCAATAGAGTCAGGCAGAGTGCCAGAGTTTTGGAAAGTTGCTAATGTGATACCAGTTTTTAAGAAAGGAGATAGATCACTTGCGTCTAACTATCGACCAATTAGCCTAACGTCTATTGTGGGAAAGTTACTCGAATCTATAATAGCAAATAAAATTCGTCTTCATCTTGAAAAACATAAATTAATAATTGAGTCGCAACATGTTTTTATAAATGGCCGTTCATGTTTAACAAATTTGTTATCTTTTTATTCTAGCATTGTTGAGGCAGTTGATAGTGGAAAGGATTGCGATGTTGTGTACCTTGACTTTAGCAAAGCTTTTGATACAGTGCCACATGAAAGACTGATTAAAAAGTTAGAGTCTCATGGTATTGGGGGTGCTATATTAAGCTGGATTAGGGCATGGCTATACCAAAGGAAACAGAGAGTTAGTATAAATGTAGTCAAGTCAGAGTGGGAAAATGTTGTAAGTGGGGTGCCTCAGGGCTCTGTCCTGGGACCTCTGTTGTTTATAATATATATAAATGATTTAGATTCAGGTTTGAGTAGCAACATTTGCAAATTTGCCGATGATACGAAAATCGGTAGGGAAATTAATTCGGAGGAGGACTCACTATCACTTCAAGTTGATCTAGATAGGGTTTTGAAATGGTCGAAGGGTTGGCAGATGCAGTTTAATGCTGATAAATGTAAAGTTCTGAGGTTAGGTAATGATGATAGGGTTACAAGATACGAGCTAGATGGTGTTGAGATTGCGAAGTCGAATTGCGAAAGGGATCTGGGAGTTATGATTAGCAAGAATTTAAAACAAAAGGATCAATGCATAAATGTTCGTAATAAGGCAAATCGGACACTTGGATTTATTAATCGCAGCGTTAGTAACAAGACACCTGGTGTGGTTCTTAAGCTATATCTTGCTCTAGTTAGGCCCCATTTAGATTATGCAGTTCAGTTTTGGTCGCCATATTATAGAATGGATATAAATTCACTTGAACGTGTCCAGCGTAGGATGACTAAGTTAATTCCCCAAATTAAAAATCTTTCATATGAAGAAAGATTAACAAAGCTTAAGTTGCATTCACTGGAAAGGCGAAGAGTTAGGGGTGACATGATAGAGGTTTACAAGTGGGTGAATGGACATAACAAAGGGGATATTAATAGGGTATTAAAAGTATCAACACAAGACAGAACACGAAACAATGGTTATAAATTGGATAAGTTTAGATTTAGGAAAGACTTGGGTAAATACTGATTCAATAACAGGGTTGTTGATTTGTGGAACCAATTGCCGCGTAACATTGTGGAGGTGGGGTCCCTCGATTGTTTCAAGCATGGGTTGGACATGTATATGAATGGGATTGGGTGGTTATAAATAGGAGCTGCCTCATATGGGCTGAAAGGCCTTCTGCAGTTGCCTTTGTTCTTATGTTCTTATGTTCTTATGATTTAGGGATTCTATCACTCTAACTATTTTTCTAGCATCAGGGCTTAGCCGAAAGAAGAATTCTCCAAAACTCATGTTCGTTATTTTAAGGTGAAGAAAAAAGTTAATTACTAAAGAATGTATTACACACTTATTTATACAATTTGCACAACGTTTCGAACGTCCATGGTTCATTCTCAAGTGAAAAGAGATTACAGAACTCGCAAAATTTAAACAAGTATGGGGTTATGTGATAAAATAAATAGAATAAAGGTAAAGGCAAGAGGGGATAAATGTGGTATATATATATATATATATGTATATATATATATATATATATATATATATATATATATATATATATATATATATATATATATATATATATATGTCGTACCTAGTAGCCAGAACGCACTTCTCAGCCTACTATGCAAGGCCCGATTTGCCTAATAAGCCAAGTTTTCATGAATTAATTGTTTTTCGACTACCTAACCTACCTAACCTAACCTAACCTAAGTTTTTCGGCTACCTAACCAAACCTAACCTATAAAGATAGGTTAGGTTAGGTTAGGTAGGGTTGGTTAGGTTCGGTCATATATCTACGTTAATTTTAACTCCAATAAAAAAAAATTGACCTCATACATAATGAAATGGGTAGCTTTATCATTTCATAAGAAAAAAATTAGAAAAAATATATTAATTCAGGAAAACTTGGCTTATTAGGCAAATCGGGCCTTGCATAGTAGGCCAAAAAGTGAGTTCTGGCTACTAGGTACGACATATATATATATATATATATATATATATATATATATATATATATATATGTCGTACCTAGTAGCCAGAACTCACTTCTGAGCCTACTATGCAAGGCCCGATTTGCCTAATAAGCCAAGTTTTCATGAATTAATTGTTTTTCGACTACCTAACCTACCTAACCTAACCTAACCTAAGTTTTTCGGCTACCTAACCAAACCTAACCTATAAAGATAGGTTAGGTTAGGTTAGGTAGGGTTGGTTAGGTTCGGTCATATATCTACGTTAATTTTAACTCCAATAAAAAAAAATTGACCTCATACATAATGAAATGGGTAGCTTTATCATTTCATAAGAAAAAAATTAGAAAAAATATATTAATTCAGGAAAACTTGGCTTATTAGGCAAATCGGGCCTTGCATAGTAGGCCAAAAAGTGAGTTCTGGCTACTAGGTACGACATATATATATATATATATATATATATATATATATATGTCGTACCTAGTAGCCAGAACTCACTTCTGAGCCTACTATGCAAGGCCCGATTTGCCTAATAAGCCAAGTTTTCATGAATTAATTGTTTTTCGACTACCTAACCTACCTAACCTTACCTAACCTAACTTTTTCGGCTACCTAACCTAACCTAACCTATAAAGACAGGTTAGGTTAGGTTAGGTAGGGTTGGTTAGGTTCGGTCATATATCTACTTTAATTTTAACTCCAATAAAAAAAATTGACCTCATACATAATGAAATGTATAGCTATATCTTTTCATAAGAAAAAAATTAGAGAAAATATATTAATTCAAGAAAACTTGGCTTATTAGGCAAATCGGGCCTTGCATAGTAGGCTGAGAAGTGCGTTCTGGCTACTAGGTACGACATATATATATATATATATATATAATATATATATATATATATATATATATATATATATATATTATATATATATATATATATATATATCGTACCTAGTAGCCAGAACGCACTTCTCAACCTACTATGCAAGGCCCGATTTGCCTAATAAGCCAAGTTTTCCTGAATTAATATATTTTCTCTAATTTTTTTTTCTTATGAAATGATAAAGCTACCCATTTCAATATGTATGAGGTCAAATTTTTTTTAATGGAGTTAAAATTACCGTAGATATATGACCGAACCTAACCAACCCTACCTAACCTAACCTAACCTATCTTTATAGGTTAGGTTAGGTTAGGTAGCCGAAAAAGTTAGGTTAGGTTAGGTTAGGTAGGTTAGGTAGTCGAAAAAACATTAATTCATGAAAACTTGGCTTATTAGGCATATCGGGCCATGCATAGTAGGCTGAGAAGTGCGTTCTGGCTACTAGGTACGACATATATATATATATATATATATATATATATATATATATATATATAATATATATATATATATATATATATATATATATATATATATTGACAAAGGCTTTAACTAGCCGAAACGTTCACCTCATTTCATATTTCTCTGTGGATTTTCCGCATAAAATGATCAGTGTTTTGTGATCGTCAATTGCATATATATATATATAATATATATATATATTATATATATATATATATATATATATATATATATATATATATATATATATATATGTCGTACCTAGTAGCCAGAACTCACTTCTCAGCCTACTATTCATGGACCGATTTGCCTAATAAGCCAAGTTTTCCTGAATTAATATATTTACTATAATTTTTTTCTTATGAAATGATAAAGCAACCCTTTTCTCTATGTATGAGGTCAATTTTTTTTTATTGGAGTTAAAATTAACGTAGATATATGACCGAACCTAACCAACCCTACCTAACCTAACCTAACCTATATTTATAGGTAAGGTTAGGTTAGGTAGCCAAAAAAGCTAGGTTAGGTTAGGTTAGGTAGGTTAGGTAGACGAAAAAACATTAATTCATGAAAACTTGGCTTATTAGGCAAATCGGGCCTTGAATAGTAGGCTGAGAAGTGCGTTCTGGCTATTAGGTACGACATATATATATATATATATATATATATATATATATATATATATATATATATATATATATATATATATATATATATGTCGTACCTAGTAGCCAGACTCACTTCTCAGCCTACTATTCAAGGCCCGATTTGCCTAATAAGCCAAGTTTTCCTGAATTAATATTTTTACTATAATTTTTTTCTTATGAAATGATAAAGCAACCCTTTTCTCTATGTATGAGGTCAATTTTTTTTATTAGAGTTAAAATTAACGTAGATATATGACCGAACCTAACCAACCCTACCTAACCTAACCTAACCTATATTTATAGGTAAGGTTAGGTTAGGTAGCCAAAAAAAGCTAGGTTAGGTTAGGTTAGGTAGGTTAGGTAGACGAAAAAACATTAATTCATGAAAACTTGGCTTATTAGGCAAATCGGGCCTTGAATAGTAGGCTGAGAAGTGCGTTCTGGCTATTAGGTACGACATATATATATATATATATATATATATATATAGTCGTACCTAATAGCCAGATATATATATATATATATATATATATATATATATATATATATATATATATATATATATATATATATATATATATATATATATATATATATATATATATATATATATATGTCGTACCTAATAGCCAGAACGCACTTCTCAGCCTACTATTCAAGGCCCGATTTGCCTAATAAGCCAAGTTTTCATGAATTAATGTTTTTTCGTCTACCTAACCTACCTAACCTAACCTAACCTAGCTTTTTTTGGCTACCTAACCTAACCTTACCTATAAATATAGGTTAGGTTAGGTTAGGTAGGGTTGGTTAGGTTCGGTCATATATCTACGTTAATTTTAACTCCAATAAAAAAAATTGACCTCATACATAGAGAAAAGGGTAGCTTTATCATTTCATAAGAAAAAAATTATAGTAAATATATTAATTCAGGAAAACTTGGCTTATTACGCAAATCGGGCCTTGAATAGTAGGCTGAGAAGTGAGTTCTGGCTACTAGGTACGACATATATATATATATATATATATATATTATATATATATATATATATATATATATATATATATATATATATATATATATATATATATATATATGTCGTACCTAGTAGCCAGAACTCACTTTTTGGCCTACTATTCAAGGCCCGATTTGCCTAATAAGCCAAGTTTTCATGAATTAATATTTTTTCTATTTTTTTTCTTATGAAATGATAAAGCTACCCATTTCATTATGTATGAGGTCAATTTTTTTTATTGGAGTTAAAATAACCGTAGATATATGACCGAACCTAACCAACCCTACCTAACCTAACCTAACCTATCTTTATAGGTTAGGTTTGGTTAGGTAGCCGAAAAAGTTAGGTTAGGTTAGGTTAGGTAGGTTAGGTAGTCGAAAAACAATTAATTCATGAAAACTTGGCTTATTAGGCAAATCGGGCCTTGAATAGTAGGCCAAAAAGTGAGTTCTGGCTACTAAGTACGACATATATATATATATATATATATATATATATATATATATATATATATATATATATATATATATATATATATATATATATAATATATATATATATATATATGTCGTACCTAGTAGCCAGAACTCACTTTTTGGCCTACTATTCAAGGCCCGATTTGCCTAATAAGCCAAGTTTTCCTGAATTAATATATTTTTTCTATTTTTTTCTTATGAAATGATAAAGCTACCCATTTCATTATGTATGAGGTCAATTTTTTTTTATTGTAGTTAAAATTAACGTAGATATATGACCGAACCTAACCAACCCTACCTAACCTAACCTAACCTATCTTCATAGGTTAGGTTGGGTTAGGTTGCCGAAAAAGGTAGGTTAGGTTAGGTTAGGTAGGTTAGGTAGTCGAAAAAACATTAATTCATGAAAACTTGGCTTATTAGGCAAATCGGGCCTTGCATAGTAGGCTGAGAAGTGCGTTCTGGCTATTAGGTACGACATATATATATATATATATATATATATATATATATATATATATATATATATATATATATATATATATATATATATATATATATATATGCGAACAAGCCTGAATGGTCCCCAGGACATATGCAACTGAAAACTCACACCCCAGAAGTGACTCGAACCCATACTCCCAGAAGCAACGCAACTGGTATGTACAAGACGCCTTAATCCACTTGACCATCACGACCGGACTAATGAGGTGATAGCCGAGGCTATTTGAACCACCCACCGCCGGCACTCGGATAGTTATCTTGGGCATAGCATTTTACCAAATCACCTCATTCTTTGGGGCAACACGTGAGGAACACAAATGCGAACAAGCCTGAATGGTCCCCAGGACATATGCAACTGAAAACTCACACCCCAGAAGTGACTCGAACCCATACTCCCAGAAGCAACGCAACTGGTATGTACAAGACGCCTTAATGCGTGGCTTCTGGGAGTATGGGTTCGAGTCACTTCTGGGGTGTGAGTTTTCAGTTGCATATGTCCTGGGGACCATTCAGGCTTGTTCGCATTTGTGTTCCTCACGTGTTGCCCCAAAGAATGAGGTGATTTGGTAAAATGCTATGCCCAAGATAACTATCCGAGTGCCGGCGGTGGGGTGGTTCAAATAGCCTCGGCTATCACCTCATTAGTCCGGTCGTGATGGTCAAGTGGATTAAGGCGTCTTGTACATACCAGTTGCGTTGCTTCTGGGAGTATGGGTTCGAGTCACTTCTGGGTGTGTGAGTTTTCAGTTATATATATATATATATATATGTCGTACCTAGTAGCCAGAACTCACTTCTCAGCCTACTATTCAAGGCCCGATTTGCCTAATAAGCCAAGTTT
>NC_091205.1:10640890-10938287 GCF_040958095.1 Procambarus clarkii | reverse complement strand
TAGCAGACGCTCGAAAGCAGGCCCAAACGCTGGAACAGGGATCAATGGGGCCCTCGGTATCGCGGACTGGCTCTTCCCTGCCCTCTGGCATGGCAAGCACGTCTTACAATAGCGCCTCACCTCGGCGTCCATACCTGGCCAGTAAAAGTAATCCCTGATCCTTCGCAGCGTCTTAGTCACTCCCAGGTGGCCTGCAGAGTCCACGGAGTGCACTAGGTCTAACACGGCCGCTCTGCACTGGGCCGGCAACACTACCTGGTGCCTCGTGCTTAGAGACTCTTCCCCGGCCTCCACCCTTACAGGTCTCCACTGCCTCATCAGCATGCCGTCCCGAAGGTAAAACTGAGTAGCCTTCTCAGGGCCAACACGTCCTCCTTGGGCCTCACTAATCAAATCGGGGAACTCCTCCTGCTGCAACTGTCCAAGACGAGTGCGATCTACCCCTAGAGAACTGGTAAGGGTCACCTGCAACTCACCATTTGGGCTATCTTCGCCCTCCGCTCGTTCTCCGGGTTCTACGAAGAGGCGATCTATTCCCAGGCTGTCAGTTGTCTCCTCAGCCCCATCAGATCCACAACCTCCTTGTTCTTCGCGTCGTCTAGGTATCACAGCACAAACTGGGAACGCCACCGGTGCGATTCCCTTCTCGCCCCCACAGGCGTTCAACTCTCCGCCTGTCTCCTTGTATTGTTCTAGGCACTCTTCGCCTTTCACAAGATTCGGAAGGACATATCCTCCACACGCGTCATTCCCCAAGATGACCTGCGCCTCCATCTTGGGCATTGATGTACAGACTCCCACCACAAGGGTCTGGCAGCCATAATCGGAATCCAAAGTTACCTGGTGTAGGGGCACACTCACCGGGCCTCCCACAGTGGTCACACTTGCCACCCCCACACTGGTACTTTCGTAACCCTCGGGGAACAGGGTCTCACTTACCAGGGTAAAATCGGCCCCGGTGTCTCTTAAGATCTTCACGGGGATGGGGTCTGCGTCCCCCATCCTTACGGTTCCTTGACACACGAATGGGTGAACTTTCTTCTCCCCACTCAGCACGGGTTCATCCCGCACTCCCTCGGCCCTCTGGTCCTCGAACCTCACTAAAGCAATGTGTCCCCGCTGCTTAGGGCGTCTGCATTCCCGCGCGACGTGTCCGGGTATTCCGCAGTTGTAGCAGCGGCCCCTCGGCGGAGACCATCCGCCACTGCTCGCCTTAGCACTGCCTCCAGAGGCCGTCGCACCCTGTGTCTTTCCCGCACCGCTTGTTGACTCCTTGGTCGCAGCGACAGCTCCCGAGCTCTCCGCATGGTTCTTCTTGATCGGTTCTACATCACCTTTTGATCCTCGGGTGTTCCAACTTGAGAGGTGGGATTTGGGAGAACTCGTTTCTGTCCTCCATCCATCTGTCCTTCTATAATTCCTATCATTTCCGACGTATACGGGTGGTCGGTGCTGTCCCTCTCGGCGTGGGCGTAGGGCTTCTTCTAACATGTCGGCTCGGTCGGCTGCGGCTCTTAGGTTCTTTATGTCCGCCTCCTTTACCCTCATCCTGATCTCCGGAAGGAGCACGGACATAAACTTTTCCATGACCATTAGTTCCTTGATTTCTTCGGCCGACCCCGCTTCTTCAGAGTCCATCCACTTAAGGAACTTTCTTTCCATGTCCCTCGCCGTCTCCGCATACGATTTTCCTGGCAACCGGGTACATTCTCTAAACCTCTTCCGGTAACACTCTGTCGTGAGTTTAAAGGATCGGAGCACAGCTCGTTTTACCGCATCGTAGTTGGTGCATTCCTGGAAGTCGAGCATAGTGAAGGCTTCACGAGCTTCACCTGTGAGTCTCCCTTGGACCAACTCCGCCCTCGGCCACCTCTTCATAGCAGCAACTCTCTCAAAGTGATCGAAGAAACTTTCGGCTTCACTAGGCACAAAGACCGGCAGGTCTCGTTCCCTCACTCGTCGGTCTTCCGTTTGCGGCGGGGCAGGGGCACCTAGTCCCAGTTCAGCTCGCTTCAGCTCCACCTCCTTGTTGGCTTCTATTTCCAGTTGTCTCAGCCCTCGCTCTTCGCTGCGCTGCTGTGCTTCTCGCTCTTGTTCTTCCCTGCGTAGCTGTGCTTCTCGCTCCTCACGCTTCATCTGGGCTTCTGCTTCTCGCTCTTCTTTGCGCTGTTGTGCTTCTTCTCTCCTCAGCTGGGCTTCTGCTTCTCGCTCTTCTTTGCGCTGTTGTGCTTCTTCTCTCCTCAGCTGCGCTTCTGCTTCTCGCTCTTCTTTGCGCTGCTGTGCTTCCAGCTCTTCTTTGCGCTGCTGTGCTTCCAGCTGCAGCTTCATTATTTCCAGCTTAATGCTGTGCCTGCTGCCGCTGGATCCCCTGCTGCTTCCACCAATACTCAGGTGTTCACCCTCACTGGCAGGTGTTTGGGGCCGTTCCTCCCCCAAAGCTTCGTCTCGAGCCTTCAGCTGAGCCATTATCTCTAGTCTTCTTTCACCAACTCTGGCAGATTTCAGCTTTATTCCAAAATGATCCGCTATAGCCTGTAACTGTGCCTTGGTGCACTCTTCCAGCACCTGTACGTCTCTAGAATCAATAAACCTTGCTACTTTATCATCCTCCATCTTGTGCTACGAGTGTTAACCTGCACCTGATCTCTAACACCACTGCCAAGTACCACCACTGCAACCTTACTTCGATCGAAATCCTGGCGAGGTCGCCAATGTTGGGGGTTTCACCTCTCTATTATTCTCTACCCTTACTCTGGGGTGAGCAATAGTTATGCCCAAGGTAACTCACCGTAGCCCTGCGGGTCTTCCCTCGATCCTCACGGCGCCACTGCACGCCAGGAGAGTCTCCCAGTCAATCTTAACGGCCTCTTATTAAGAAAGAGTGAGAACACGACTCGCTCACATCGACTGTCGTGTGCCCTCCCCAACAATAGGGCTCTACGGTTAATCACAAGGTCGCCAAATGGTGTTTTGGGTGGCCAGTAACACCATCAGTGGACTGGTGTATTCAGTGGTAGCCTTGGCAAGGTCACACTCAAAAGATCATGAATCAGGCAGGTACTTATTGTTATCACTCTATGTTTACCAGTATAATATAGCCACAAGATCAATGGAGGGGATGATATAAACACAAAGATAGTTTTGTATTTTACTTAAAATGTATGAAAGATGTCACAAGGCCAAACAATAACAAATAAATCAACTGATCCTGACGCGGCCGATACTTCCCACGGATATTATGCGATCACAAGGAGGCAACATCTCCCCCCCTCATCAAGTGTCAAAACCCAGCTGATCGCGTGGCCTCTCCGCGCGAAAGCTTTGCTTGTTTTCTAGATTCACGCGCGCTGTTTCCTTAAGTTCTCCAATATTACTATGAACTCGCACACACGATATTGGCTACTACAACACGTATCACTTGGTTACACTGTACTCAGGCTCAAACAGTCTTCTCTACAATCAATGCTATAATGACTCACTGTAATGGCTTTACATTGTTCTTCACTCAGCAATATATTATGAACTATTAACACTGGAGTTTTCAGTACTTTCTCTCGTGGGCGATAACGCAATAATTCACTGTACTCACAAATGTCTAATCACTGAATGAACATAGCATATATAATGTAGACACATCAAATATCAATACATGGAAAACAAATAATTTCTGGGCACAGCCTGACTTTCAAATACTGGCATAATATTATATATAATTTTCCACTATATTCGTATCAAAATCTATAGAAAGATATACACAACACAGTAAATTAATCACTTGTTCCTGGTGCCTGTACACACCAATAATCAACATGAATATTACAAGTACTCTTGATAGTACTGTCTAGCACACTGGTGCTTTACCATGACATGGGTGAGACTTGCTCACGACATATAAAAACCTCAGGCTAGATAATATAGCCGAATAATATAGCTAACTAAAGGGGAATGGGGAGGGAACTAGAAACACCTACTTCATCCTATCCTCCGATGAGAGTCGAGATGAAGCTCCTGGTCCTCGTGTCGGGAACGCCCCCACACTACACGTCGTCGTGTCCTACCAGAGCCTCTCGTCGTCCCACCGTTTAGCGCGTCGTCTCCGTGCCTCCTCACTGCAAGTCCGCCCTCCTTCTTGACTTCTTGAAGGATGGAGTCGGTCTCCTGGCCGTCGTCTTCTCCCAGCAACGGCTGTCGCCTACGTCTTAGCTACAGTCGTCCGGTTTCCCCAAATAGTCCTCTCTTCCTCAGCTACCCAGTGGCTCTGTCTGCCACTACGCTGTCACGAACTGGTGAATTGCCACAGACGTCAACATACGTCACTGCACGGCTACACTGCTTCTTGTACAGCACCTGACTGGAGCACTTGTTGCTCAAATAACCGTCAATTCCCTCTTCTGGTTCAACACATGAACTAGGGAAGACTTCTCAGAGTACTGGCGGACTTCAGGTGACGCGTAAATCCAAGGGAGCGGAGAACAACTGTCCACCTGACAGGACCAACCGTCGCACGTCCGACCTCTATGACGTGTCGTGTCTGACTGCTGGCGCCAGCCCGGCTCGCGGGCCGGACCCCCTTCCTTCGTGACGTCACTTTTGCCACGGGAAGTTTTCATTGGCTCCCGGTGCCATATTGCTGTCGGTGACCAATCCGGTGCCACTGACGTCACACGGTTTTGGCGGGAGATCAGGGAGGTAAGCGCCATCTTGGCTCCCTAAAGGGCCTAAACCACAGGCCAAAATATTACTATTTCACAAATTTCTCGGCTCTCCGAGAACACTTCACTCTCTCCCATATATCAAATTGTAGCCTGCAACGTAGAGAATGCTTGGGAAAAGTAGACATGACTCTTACTGCAGGCGTGGGAGAATTATAAGGGGGGGAACTCCGTCACAATATATATATATATATATATATATATATATATATATAACTGAAAACTCACACCCCAGAAGTGACTCGAACCCATACTCCCAGAAGCAACGCAACTGGTATGTACAAGACGCCTTAATCCACTTGACCATCACGACCGGACAAAATGTGGTGATAGCCGAGGCTATTTGAACCACCCCACCGCCGGCACTCGGATAGTTATCTTGGGCATAGCATTTTACCAAATCACCTCATTCTTAGGGGCACACGTGAGGAACACAAATGCGAACAAGCCAGAATGGTCCCCTGGACAATATGCAACTGAAAACTCACACCCCAGAAGTGACTCGAACCCATACTCCCAGAAGCAACGCAACTGGTATGTACAAGACGCCTTAATCCACTTGACCATCACGACCGGACAAAATGAGGTGATAGCCGAGGCTATTTGAACCACCCCACCGCCGGCACTCGGATAGTTATCTTGGGCATAGCATTTTACCAAATCACCTCATTCTTAGGGGCACACGTGAGGAACACAAATGCGAACAAGCCAGAATGGTCCCCTGGACAATATGCAACTGAAAACTCACACCCCAGAAGTGACTCGAACCCATACTCCCAGAAGCAACGCAACTGGTATGTACAAGACGCCTTAATCCACTTGACCATCACGACCGGACAAAATGAGGTGATAGCCGAGGCTATTTGAACCACCCCACCGCCGGCACTCGGATAGTTATCTTGGGCATAGCATTTTACCAAATCACCTCATTCTTAGGGGCACACGTGAGGAACACAAATGCGAACAAGCCAGAATGGTCCCCTGGACAATATGCAACTGAAAACTCACACCCCAGAAGTGACTCGAACCCATACTCCCAGAAGCAACGCAACTGGTATGTACAAGACGCCTTAATCCACTTGACCATCACGACCGGACAAAATGAGGTGATAGCCGAGGCTATTTGAACCACCCCACCGCCGGCACTCGGATAGTTATCTTGGGCATAGCATTTTACCAAATCACCTCATTCTTAGGGGCACACGTGAGGAACACAAATGCGAACAAGCCAGAATGGTCCCCTGGACAATATGCAACTGAAAACTCACACCCCAGAAGTGACTCGAACCCATACTCCCAGAAGCAACGCAACTGGTATGTACAAGACGCCTTAATCCACTTGACCATCACGACCGGACAAAATGAGGTGATAGCCGAGGCTATTTGAACCACCCCACCGCCGGCACTCGGATAGTTATCTTGGGCATAGCATTTTACCAAATCACCTCATTCTTAGGGGCACACGTGAGGAACACAAATGCGAACAAGCCAGAATGGTCCCCTGGACAATATGCAACTGAAAACTCACACCCCAGAAGTGACTCGAACCCATACTCCCAGAAGCAACGCAACTGGTATGTACAAGACGCCTTAATCCACTTGACCATCACGACCGGACAAAATGAGGTGATAGCCGAGGCTATTTGAACCACCCCACCGCCGGCACTCGGATAGTTATCTTGGGCATAGCATTTTACCAAATCACCTCATTCTTAGGGGCACACGTGAGGAACACAAATGCGAACAAGCCAGAATGGTCCCCTGGACAATATGCAACTGAAAACTCACACCCCAGAAGTGACTCGAACCCATACTCCCAGAAGCAACGCAACTGGTATGTACAAGACGCCTTAATCCACTTGACCATCACGACCGGACAAAATGAGGTGATAGCCGAGGCTATTTGAACCAACCCACCGCCGGCACTCTGGCTTGTTCGCATTTGTGTTCCTAACGTGTGCCCCTAAGAATGAGGTGATTTGGTAAAATGCTATGCCCAAGATAACTATCCGAGTGCCGGCGGTGGGGTGGTTCAAATAGCCTCGGCTATCACCTCATTTTGTCCGGTCGTGATGGTCAAGTGGATTAAGGCGTCTTGTACATACCAGTTGCGTTGCTTCTGGGAGTATGGGTTCGAGTCACTTCTGGGGTGTGAGTTTTCAGTTGCATATTGTCCAGGGGACCATTCTGGCTTGTTCGCATTTGTGTTCCTCACGTGTGCCCCTAAGAATGAGGTGATTTGGTAAAATGCTATGCCCAAGATAACTATCCGAGTGCCGGCGGTGGGGTGGTTCAAATAGCCTCGGCTATCACCTCATTTTGTCCGGTCGTGATGGTCAAGTGGATTAAGGCGTCTTGTACATACCAGTTGCGTTGCTTCTGGGAGTATGGGTTCGAGTCACTTCTGGGGTGTGAGTTTTCAGTTGCATATTGTCCAGGGGACCATTCTGGCTTGTTCGCATATATATATATATGTACCTAATAGCCAGAAGGCACTTCTCAGCCTACAATGCAAGGCCCGATTTGCCTAATAAGCCAAGTTTTCATGAATTAATATATTTTCTCTAATTTTTTGCTTATGAAATGATAAAGCTACCCATTTCATTATGTATGAGGTCGATTTTTTTTTATTGGAGTTAAAATGGACGTAGATATATGACCGAACTTAACCAATCCTACCTAACCTAACCTAACCTATCTTTATATGTTAAATGAATAATAGGAATGAAGTTACTCTACAATAATAATAAAGTTAAAGGTGAAAAATAATTAGGTTCTGAGAATATGGCACTAGCTGCGAGACATCCACCTGATACAGCATATATCAGTTAGTTGTTCACGGCTTGAGAGCACAAGGATATTCTGACTTCAATGGCTGGATCAAGCCCAGACATCGACTCAGGTAGGGCACTGATGTGCAGTGTGCAGGTGTGCAGTCGGTGAGTCACCAATCAGTAGCAGGCAAGCTGGGAAGGGTAGTTGGCTGGTTGATGACGAGCCGGCGTGGAGGGAGTGGAGTAGGGGGTAGTCTTGGATACGTTTGCCTCCTGGTCAAAACGTTTTGTGCTACTCAGAGACGTATCTTGAAGGTAGCATCTTATTCTTGAATAAATTACGTAACTTCATGTAGAGAAGAGCAGGCTCAATCTCTCATGAAAGAGATTATCGTCACAACTCTCCCCCAAAGCCAGCACTTACGGGTGAAGTTACGTCTTCAGGTGGTAGAATGGTAGGTGGAGCTGTCTCTACTTCATAAACTCTGGAGAGGGCGTCTGCCATGATGTTGTCAGAACCTTTGATGTAGAAGATCTCCAGGTTGAAATTCTGCAGATATAAAGCCCATCGTAGAAGCCGTTGATTGTTAAATTGGGCTTGCTGCAGGAAGCGTAGGGGATTGTGGTTTTGTGTAGATGGTTGTAGACCGAGCACCTTGCAGGTATGATTCAAAGTGCTGTAAATTCAGGACGATGGAGAGTAGCTCCTTTTCGAACGTGCTGTAATTCTTCTGGTGTGGTTTTATCTTGTAGCTGTAGTAGCTAACAGGTAAAACATCCTCGCCTCGTTGTTGCATCAGGACGCCCCCGATGTCGGTACCACTAGCATCGACATGGAGGATGAAAGGCTTCGTGATATCTGGAGAGGCAAGAATAGGATTAGAACAGAGCAGGAATTTAAGTTGTTCAAAAACAATGGTCTGCTGAATGGTCCAATTATACCGTTGCTTGGGGCTGGTAAAAGTGATCAAAGGTGTCGCCACCGTACTAAAATTCTTCACAAACCTATGGTAGTAGGAGGCAGGACCAAGGAAGCGCACGAGCTGCTTCCTGGTGGTAGGCTGTGGGTAATGCTGGATGGCTTGGGTATGTATGTTTAATAGAGCTATGCTGCCACTCCCTATCTTATGACCAAGATAACGCACTTTACCTTTGGCAAAGGTGGACTTGCCCAAGTTGATGGTGAGGCCGGCTGTCAGGAGCTTGGCAAACAATCGTTGCAGCTGGAACAGATGTTCGCTCCAGATGTTGGTTGCCACAACGATGTCATCCAAGTAGGCGTAGGTGTTATCTAAGCCCTGGATGACGCGGTTGACAGCTCGCTGGAAGGTGGCCGGGGCATTACATAGTCCAAATGGAAGGCGTTCGTATCTGTAAAGGCCAAAGGGAGTAGTAAAGGCAGATATTTCCTTAGCTCGCTCTGTCAAACATACTTGGTAGTATCCCTTGAGTAAGTCTAACTTTGATAGATACCAAGAGGAATGAAGACCAATAGATACCAAGATAGATACCAAGAGGAATGACATCCTTGACCAATGGCGTCAAGGATGTCATCTATTCTAGGTAATGGATAAGCATCCTTGATAGTCACAAGATTCAATTTCCGGTAATCAATACACAACCTCACTTTACCTTGCGGTTTCGGCACCAAGATGCAGGGTGAGGCCCAAGGGGACTCACAAGGGGTGGCCAGCCCATGATCCAGGAGGTACTGTACTTCAGCATGCATGGCTTCCTTTTTGCTCGGGCTGATTCTGTAGAAAGGTTGACGAATCGGCCGGGTGTCAGGGAGTAGCTGGATGTCGTGCTGAACCACATTACACTCCTGTGGATCATCGCTGAACAACTTCTGATGTTCCTTGAAGATTCTGATGAGAGGAGCACTATTACTGTCCTGCAAATAGGTATGAAGATCATTAAGGATTTCCGAGTTGGAAGGCACTGACTCAGTGTTAGTGCTTTCAGGAGGTGAAGCAGGGAAGGTCTCACTGTGGAGGTACGGACCTTTAAAGGTGGATAATGATACCAACACAGTAGGGGGAGTACCTTGATACTGCTTCAGGAGGTTGACGTGGCACAACTGGGTCTTCCGCCGCCTATCTGGAGTCTCAAGAACGTAGTTATGATTGTTTCTGCACTCCTTGATGCAGTAAGGTCCTGAAAACTTGTTTTGCAATGGAGAACCTGGGATAGGAAAATATGCCAACACGAAGTCTCCTGGTTTAAATTTCCTTAGTTTGCTGCGTTGGTCAAAATTAGTCTTCATCCTCTCCTGAGCTTTCAATAGATTGTTGTGGGCACCGACCTGTGAGATTTATATTTATTTAATTTATATGAATTTATATTTACGTTAATTTATATACTTCGATAGCAATTTGTATAATGATAAGTGGACTGTATTTCTGCAATAATCTCAATCTCACAAATCGATCCTCTACACATTAGGGGGGTTATTAAATTAATATATATGCAGCCAATCAAACTACAGTAACTACATACATTGAAGAGGTTCCTTATCTTATTGTACAGCAGGTTAGTCCACCAGGTATAACTAGGGTGTAGACACCAAATTATCCTCTTTGAGGTAGCTTCCATCACCCAGTAACTGGTGCACATAATCTTGCATCCTCGTCTTGACCTGTCAAAAGTGCGCTAGCTGTGAAGCCAGAATCCTATATATGACAAGCTATATCAGAGAAAACACTATACAGTACATGGAACATTAAAGACCTGGCTTAATTACCTTTAGTATGAGGCGATTTCGCGTTCTAACCGGCTAACCCTATATCCTGACATTAATGGCCATAAATGAATGATAAACGGGTTTCGGATAGACACTTAACTTGAATTGTAGACATCGTGTTGGAGATGGTACCTTTGGTTTCCATAACACTACGTCCAAGTAAAATTAACAGGAGCCGAATTTGCTCCCGTGTGAGCCTCTGGTCTCAATATAAACACAATGGCTGTTTCACTCCATACTATTGACGTTACTGGCCGACATTGTCCAGAATGATAGGAGCCGAATTTGCTCCACACGTCTCGGAGGTGACACAACAATGGCTGCCCTCCTTCCTCCACTCTGACGCCTGGCTTACATTGTCCAGATTTCAGAACGTGATAGAAGGGTCACATTTACTCTACTTTAATATTGATAATTAAGTTAATTTATATAAGATGTTTTTATGATGGTAAAGTCCAAAGACTAATGTATTTAAGAATAATTCCCACCATAATAGGTGGTGAATTATAATAGTATGTGGTGATGATATCCCGTTTTCTTTAGATGGTAATTCCACTACAAGTTACGTTTTCTATGGGTAACTTGTTGGTAATACAGTTATTATCTGTATGATATATTAAATGGTGTCGGATTTTCCGACTTAATTCCCCAGGGGGCTGCTCACGGGTCGAAGTCCTATTTAGAACAGACGAACACCGATACTCCTCCTTCGGATTATTACATTAATTTGATGTTAGTAGTTAGTAATCACACATTTGTGTGTCTGTTCGTACAGGACGGATGTCCCGTACTAGAGTTGTAGGGGTTAGAAGTCTAATGCGATTTCATTTCCCTGTCAACTCTTGAAAGGCTAATATTCAAGCCTTATTACATATTATTTAACCCAGAAGACTGGATGTGATCAAGTACTACAGTCAAGTATGATTCAGGGACTGCAGTGAGATCAGTGACATTAGATATAACTTGAAGTTTCTTCAGGTAACTGGTCACTGATATATAAACACTGAGGCCCATGGAATACATCTTGATTAAATAATAAATGTATCAAATCAGTCATCAGATTTATTGGGGTTTAATTTAGTTAATTGATTCAGAAGATTGAATAGCTCATCATTAAAGTAAAGTATGGTTCTGAGATTGCAGTGGGTTCAGTGACATTGGTCGCAGTGACTTGTAGCTGTTTTAGGCTACTGTTCACTGATTTGCCACTGAGGCCTCATGAACTCATCTTCAGCTTTAAATGATGATACTAACATCAACCTCTGTTACTATAGTCAGCTGTAATCTCCTTAGTATAATGCTACTGGAGAAATATAATCAGCTGACAAATTTAGATTTCTACTGGTATTGTTTATCTGCAGGCATAGGTCTCCTCAGGCTTGATACTGGGCCTGAGAGTAATTTACCTCCTGCAGAGTTTAACATGGTTATACCCTGATATTTAGTAGGGCTACCGATGAATCGATGACAATAGTCTGTCCCTACAAGGAGACCGAAGTCGGTGAGGTGATCAGACTTAATATTATCTGCCAATTTTATTCCTCTATTTCTCAGGAATTTGGCTGTTGCTCTCAGACCTTGAACTTGTAGGTCTACTGGTATTTTGTCCACCACAATGGCTTGTACTCGACAGACGTACCTGCCTAAACGCACTGATGGTTGTACCACCTGGTAGACTTGAGGTCCTGCATCTGTTACAAACCCTGAGATGTTGAATGACATCTGGGCTACAGGCCTTAATTGTAATTCATCTGCCAACTTTTTAGTGATGTATGTTCTCTGGGATCCTTGGTCAAACAACCCTCGGGTATGGACCTTAGCCCTCTTATTCAGGATGGTAATTTGGGCAGTAGGCAAAGTCGTATTACCTTTAGACTTTGCCGCATGGACACTCTTTGTTTGTTGCACCTTGCAGTACTGTACTGTGGTGGGAATGCTATCTTCCACCTTGGGGTTTGGAGACGTTGTTTTGGTGTCTCTGCACAATGCTGCATGGTGCTGACCTTTGTTACACCTATTACAGGTGTGTAATTGGGTATCACAGTCGTTGATGTTATGTTTCCTGAGGCACCTCGTGCAATGTTGCAAATCTTTGAGTCGCTCAACACGGGCGTCACTATCAGGAAAATTAGGGCAGTGGTACATTGAATGTTTCTCATTGCAGAACAAACATGTTCCATAGCTTCCAGTACCCTTTGGTGTCACGTTCTTGGGTGACACAGTAACTATAGGCTTGGAGGGTCCCACTGCATATACGCCCACACTGCTACTGTTCCACTTTGGTATTGAATTATATTGTCTAGATTGATTTGGAGTACCTTTGGGTTAGCTCTTCTATATCACCCTAGGATGGTAGAGACACTAATTAATCACTCAAAGGTGTAATGATCATAAGTAAATTATTATATATACAACTCAATTCGAGTTGATAAAAATTACACCCAAAATAGGGTCTGCACCATTCATTAATGGTGTTAGGTTATTCAATATAGTACAACTGACTATGGTAATAATGGGACTAGGATGAGCAATAATAGTTCAACTAGTCAATGGTTAATATCCTACCCTGTTGTGGGTTGGCAATTAGTAAATATTATACTGTGATCACTAGTGCAATATATATTAAATAATTCTCTATTTTGGAGAAATAATATACACAATTATTGATAATAGCCTCTTAATTAGCCTCTATAAAACTTCTAATATTATCTAGAAGTATTAAATATTATTAGTGACCTCGCGAAATAAACTCCACAAAATTCATGGATAATCTCTCGCGAAATGTAACACCACGAAATCCGTGAACAATATCGCGAAGACACAGTCACTAATTAGGCTGGCTTCTATATTAGCGCTGTCATTTCACGAAATAACACGCCACCAAATATCTGTGGGTGTGCATGAAACCGCTGACGAAGCTGAACTGGGCTGAGGGAGGCTCCTGAGCTCCCACGAGGCAACGCCGCTGTCTATGACTGGCTGGCTTTGTTTAAATAACACTGCACTAGTTTATTTAATGAATCCACTGGTTAACTGGTTCATCCGGTACTAAGATGACCAAATGTGGGTTCACAAGGATCAAATAATCCGTCATCCGGTTCGAAGGACCAAATAATGTGGGCACCGACCTGTGAGATTTATATTTATTTAATTTATATGAATTTATATTTACGTTAATTTATATACTTCGATAGCAATTTGTATAATGATAAGTGGACTGTATTTCTGCAATAATCTCAATCTCACAAATCGATCCTCTACACATTAGGGGGTTATTAAATTAATATATATGCAGCCAATCAAACTACAGTAACTACATACATTGAAGAGGTTCCTTATCTTATAGTACAGCAGGTTAGTCCACCAGGTATAACTAGGGTGTAGACACCAAATTATCCTCTTTGAGGTAGCTTCCATCACCCAGTAACTGGTGCACATAATCTTGCATCCTCGTCTTGACCTGTCAAAAGTGCGCTAGCTGTGAAGCCAGAATCCTATATATGACAAGCTATATCAGAGAAAACACTATACAGTACATGGAACATTAAAGACCTGGCTTAATTACCTTTAGTATGAGGCGATTTCGCGTTCTAACCGGCTAACCCTATATCCTGACATTAATGGCCATAAATGAATGATAAACGGGTTTCGGATAGACACTTAACTTGAATTGTAGACATCGTGTTGGAGATGGTACCTTTGGTTTCCATAACACTACGTCCAAGTAAAATTAACAGGAGCCGAATTTGCTCCCGTGTGAGCCTCTGGTCTCAATATAAACACAATGGCTGTTTCACTCCATACTATTGACGTTACTGGCCGACATTGTCCAGAATGATAGGAGCCGAATTTGCTCCACACGTCTCGGAGGTGACACAACAATGGCTGCCCTCCTTCCTCCACTCTGACGCCTGGCTTACATTGTCCAGATTTCAGAACGTGATAGAAGGGTCACATTTACTCTACTTTAATATTGATAATTAAGTTAATTTATATAAGATGTTTTTATGATGGTAAAGTCCAAAGACTAATGTATTTAAGAATAATTCCCACCATAATAGGTGGTGAATTATAATAGTATGTGGTGATGATATCCCGTTTTCTTTAGATGGTAATTCCACTACAAGTTACGTTTTCTATGGGTAACTTGTTGGTAATACAGTTATTATCTGTATGATATATTAAATGGTGTCGGATTTTCCGACATAATTCCCCAGGGGGCTGCTCACAGGTCGAAGTCCTATTTAGAACAGACGAACACCGATACTCCTCCTTCGGATTATTACATTAATTTGATGTTAGTAGTTAGTAATCACACATTTGTGTGTCTGTTCGTACAGGACGGATGTCCCGTACTAGAGTTGTAGGGGTTAGAAGTCTAATGCGATTTCATTTCCCTGTCAACTCTTGAAAGGCTAATATTCAAGCCTTATTACATATTATTTAACCCAGAAGACTGGATGTGATCAAGTACTACAGTCAAGTATGATTCAGGGACTGCAGTGAGATCAGTGACATTAGATATAACTTGAAGTTTCTTCAGGTAACTGGTCACTGATATATAAACACTGAGGCCCATGGAATACATCTTGATTAAATAATAAATGTATCAAATCAGTCATCAGATTTATTGGGGTTTAATTTAGTTAATTGATTCAGAAGATTGAATAGCTCATCATTAAAGTAAAGTATGGTTCTGAGATTGCAGTGGGTTCAGTGACATTGGTCGCAGTGACTTGTAGCTGTTTTAGGCTACTGTTCACTGATTTGCCACTGAGGCCTCATGAACTCATCTTCAGTTTTAAATGATGATACTAACATCAACCTCTGTTACTATAGTCAGCTGTAATCTCCTTAGTATAATTCTACTGGAGAAATATAATCAGCTGACAAATTTAGATTTCTACTGGTATTGTTTATCTGCAGGCATAGGTCTCCTCAGGCTTGATACTGGGCCTGAGAGTAATTTACCTCCTGCAGAGTTTAACATGGTTATACCCTGATATTTAGTAGGGCTACCGATGAATCGATGACAATAGTCTGTCCCTACAAGGAGACCGAAGTCGGTGAGGTGATCAGACTTAATATTATCTGCCAATTTTATTCCTCTATTTCTCAGGAATTTGGCTGTTGCTCTCAGACCTTGAACTTGTAGGTCTACTGGTATTTTGTCCACCACAATGGCTTGTACTCGACAGACGTACCTGCCTAAACGCACTGATGGTTGTACCACCTGGTAGACTTGAGGTCCTGCATCTGTTACAAACCCTGAGATGTTGAATGACATCTGGGCTACAGGCCTTAATTGTAATTCATCTGCCAACTTTTTAGTGATGTATGTTCTCTGGGATCCTTGGTCAAACAACCCTCGGGTATGGACCTTAGCCCTCTTATTCAGGATGGTAATTTGGGCAGTAGGCAAAGTCGTATTACCTTTAGACTTTGCCGCATGGACACTCTTTGTTTGTTGCACCTTGCAGTACTGTACTGTGGTGGGAATGCTATCTTCCACCTTGGGGTTTGGAGACGTTGTTTTGGTGTCTCTGCACAATGCTGCATGGTGCTGACCTTTGTTACACCTATTACAGGTGTGTAATTGGGTATCACAGTCGTTGATGTTATGTTTCCTGAGGCACCTCGTGCAATGTTGCAAATCTTTGAGTCGCTCAACACGGGCGTCACTATCAGGAAAATTAGGGCAGTGGTACATTGAATGTTTCTCATTGCAGAACAAACATGTTCCATAGCTTCCAGTACCCTTTGGTGTCACGTTCTTGGGTGACACAGTAACTATAGGCTTGGAGGGTCCCACTGCATATACGCCCACACTGCTACTGTTCCACTTTGGTATTGAATTATATTGTCTAGATTGATTTGGAGTACCTTTGGGTTAGCTCTTCTATATCACCCTAGGATGGTAGAGACACTAATTAATCACTCAAAGGTGTAATGATCATAAGTAAATTATTATATATACAACTCAATTCGAGTTGATAAAAATTACACCCAAAATAGGGTCTGCACCATTCATTAATGGTGTTAGGTTATTCAATATAGTACAACTGACTATGGTAATAATGGGACTAGGATGAGCAATAATAGTTCAACTAGTCAATGGTTAATATCCTACCCTGTTGTGGGTTGGCAATTAGTAAATATTATACTGTGATCACTAGTGCAATATATATTAAATAATTCTCTATTTTGGAGAAATAATATACACAATTATTGATAATAGCCTCTTAATTAGCCTCTATAAAACTTCTAATATTATCTAGAAGTATTAAATATTATTAGTGACCTCGCGAAATAAACTCCACAAAATTCATGGATAATCTCTCGCGAAATGTAACACCACGAAATCCGTGAACAATATCGCGAAGACACAGTCACTAATTAGGCTGGCTTCTATATTAGCGCTGTCATTTCACGAAATAACACGCCACCAAATATCTGTGGGTGTGCATGAAACCGCTGACGAAGCTGAACTGGGCTGAGGGAGGCTCCTGAGCTCCCACGAGGCAACGCCGCTGTCTATGACTGGCTGGCTTTGTTTAAATAACACTGCACTAGTTTATTTAATGAATCCACTGGTTAACTGGTTCATCCGGTACTAAGATGACCAAATGTGGGTTCACAAGGATCAAATAATCCGTCATCCGGTTCGAAGGACCAAATAATGTGGGCACCGACCTGTGAGATTTATATTTATTTAATTTATATGAATTTATATTTACGTTAATTTATATACTTCGATAGCAATTTGTATAATGATAAGTGGACTGTATTTCTGCAATAATCTCAATCTCACAAATCGATCCTCTACACATTAGGGGGTTATTAAATTAATATATATGCAGCCAATCAAACTACAGTAACTACATACATTGAAGAGGTTCCTTATCTTATAGTACAGCAGGTTAGTCCACCAGGTATAACTAGGGTGTAGACACCAAATTATCCTCTTTGAGGTAGCTTCCATCACCCAGTAACTGGTGCACATAATCTTGCATCCTCGTCTTGACCTGTCAAAAGTGCGCTAGCTGTGAAGCCAGAATCCTATATATGACAAGCTATATCAGAGAAAACACTATACAGTACATGGAACATTAAAGACCTGGCTTAATTACCTTTAGTATGAGGCGATTTCGCGTTCTAACCGGCTAACCCTATATCCTGACATTAATGGCCATAAATGAATGATAAACGGGTTTCGGATAGACACTTAACTTGAATTGTAGACATCGTGTTGGAGATGGTACCTTTGGTTTCCATAACACTACGTCCAAGTAAAATTAACAGGAGCCGAATTTGCTCCCGTGTGAGCCTCTGGTCTCAATATAAACACAATGGCTGTTTCACTCCATACTATTGACGTTACTGGCCGACATTGTCCAGAATGATAGGAGCCGAATTTGCTCCACACGTCTCGGAGGTGACACAACAATGGCTGCCCTCCTTCCTCCACTCTGACGCCTGGCTTACATTGTCCAGATTTCAGAACGTGATAGAAGGGTCACATTTACTCTACTTTAATATTGATAATTAAGTTAATTTATATAAGATGTTTTTATGATGGTAAAGTCCAAAGACTAATGTATTTAAGAATAATTCCCACCATAATAGGTGGTGAATTATAATAGTATGTGGTGATGATATCCCGTTTTCTTTAGATGGTAATTCCACTACAAGTTACGTTTTCTATGGGTAACTTGTTGGTAATACAGTTATTATCTGTATGATATATTAAATGGTGTCGGATTTTCCGACATAATTCCCCAGGGGGCTGCTCACAGGTCGAAGTCCTATTTAGAACAGACGAACACCGATACTCCTCCTTCGGATTATTACATTAATTTGATGTTAGTAGTTAGTAATCACACATTTGTGTGTCTGTTCGTACAGGACGGATGTCCCGTACTAGAGTTGTAGGGGTTAGAAGTCTAATGCGATTTCATTTCCCTGTCAACTCTTGAAAGGCTAATATTCAAGCCTTATTACATATTATTTAACCCAGAAGACTGGATGTGATCAAGTACTACAGTCAAGTATGATTCAGGGACTGCAGTGAGATCAGTGACATTAGATATAACTTGAAGTTTCTTCAGGTAACTGGTCACTGATATATAAACACTGAGGCCCATGGAATACATCTTGATTAAATAATAAATGTATCAAATCAGTCATCAGATTTATTGGGGTTTAATTTAGTTAATTGATTCAGAAGATTGAATAGCTCATCATTAAAGTAAAGTATGGTTCTGAGATTGCAGTGGGTTCAGTGACATTGGTCGCAGTGACTTGTAGCTGTTTTAGGCTACTGTTCACTGATTTGCCACTGAGGCCTCATGAACTCATCTTCAGTTTTAAATGATGATACTAACATCAACCTCTGTTACTATAGTCAGCTGTAATCTCCTTAGTATAATTCTACTGGAGAAATATAATCAGCTGACAAATTTAGATTTCTACTGGTATTGTTTATCTGCAGGCATAGGTCTCCTCAGGCTTGATACTGGGCCTGAGAGTAATTTACCTCCTGCAGAGTTTAACATGGTTATACCCTGATATTTAGTAGGGCTACCGATGAATCGATGACAATAGTCTGTCCCTACAAGGAGACCGAAGTCGGTGAGGTGATCAGACTTAATATTATCTGCCAATTTTATTCCTCTATTTCTCAGGAATTTGGCTGTTGCTCTCAGACCTTGAACTTGTAGGTCTACTGGTATTTTGTCCACAACAATGGCTTGTACTCGACAGACGTACCTGCCTAAACGCACTGATGGTTGTACCACCTGGTAGACTTGAGGTCCTGCATCTGTTACAAACCCTGAGATGTTGAATGACATCTGGGCTACAGGCCTTAATTGTAATTCATCTGCCAACTTTTTAGTGATGTATGTTCTCTGGGATCCTTGGTCAAACAACCCTCGGGTATGGACCTTGGCCCTCTTATTCAGGATGGTAATTTGGGCAGTAGGCAAAGTCGTATTACCTTTAGACTTTGCCGCATGGACACTCTTTGTTTGTTGCACCTTGCAGTACTGTACTGTGGTGGGAATGCTATCTTCCACCTTGGGGTTTGGAGACGTTGTTTTGGTGTCTCTGCACAATGCTGCATGGTGCTGACCTTTGTTACACCTATTACAGGTGTGTAATTGGGTATCACAGTCGTTGATGTTATGTTTCCTGAGGCACCTCGTGCAATGTTGCAAATCTTTGAGTCGCTCAACACGGGCGTCACTATCAGGAAAATTAGGGCAGTGGTACATTGAATGTTTCTCATTGCAGAACAAACATGTTCCATAGCTTCCAGTACCCTTTGGTGTCACGTTCTTGGGTGACACAGTAACTATAGGCTTGGAGGGTCCCACTGCATATACGCCCACACTGCTACTGTTCCACTTTGGTATTGAATTATATTGTCTAGATTGATTTGGAGTACCTTTGGGTTAGCTCTTCTATATCACCCTAGGATGGTAGAGACACTAATTAATCACTCAAAGGTGTAATGATCATAAGTAAATTATTATATATACAACTCAATTCGAGTTGATAAAAATTACACCCAAAATAGGGTCTGCACCATTCATTAATGGTGTTAGGTTATTCAATATAGTACAACTGACTATGGTAATAATGGGACTAGGATGAGCAATAATAGTTCAACTAGTCAATGGTTAATATCCTACCCTGTTGTGGGTTGGCAATTAGTAAATATTATACTGTGATCACTAGTGCAATATATATTAAATAATTCTCTATTTTGGAGAAATAATATACACAATTATTGATAATAGCCTCTTAATTAGCCTCTATGAAACTTCTAATATTATCTAGAAGTATTAAATATTATTAGTGACCTCGCGAAATAAACTCCACAAAATTCATGGATAATCTCTCGCGAAATGTAACACCACGAAATCCGTGAACAATATCGCGAAGACACAGTCACTAATTAGGCTGGCTTCTATATTAGCGCTGTCATTTCACGAAATAACACGCCACCAAATATCTGTGGGTGTGCATGAAACCGCTGACGAAGCTGAACTGGGCTGAGGGAGGCTCCTGAGCTCCCACGAGGCAACGCCGCTGTCTATGACTGGCTGGCTTTGTTTAAATAACACTGCACTAGTTTATTTAATGAATCCACTGGTTAACTGGTTCATCCGGTACTAAGATGACCAAATGTGGGTTCACAAGGATCAAATAATCCGTCATCCGGTTCGAAGGACCAAATAATGTGGGCACCGACCTGTGAGATTTATATTTATTTAATTTATATGAATTTATATTTACGTTAATTTATATACTTCGATAGCAATTTGTATAATGATAAGTGGACTGTATTTCTGCAATAATCTCAATCTCACAAATCGATCCTCTACACATTAGGGGGTTATTAAATTAATATATATGCAGCCAATCAAACTACAGTAACTACATACATTGAAGAGGTTCCTTATCTTATAGTACAGCAGGTTAGTCCACCAGGTATAACTAGGGTGTAGACACCAAATTATCCTCTTTGAGGTAGCTTCCATCACCCAGTAACTGGTGCACATAATCTTGCATCCTCGTCTTGACCTGTCAAAAGTGCGCTAGCTGTGAAGCCAGAATCCTATATATGACAAGCTATATCAGAGAAAACACTATACAGTACATGGAACATTAAAGACCTGGCTTAATTACCTTTAGTATGAGGCGATTTCGCGTTCTAACCGGCTAACCCTATATCCTGACATTAATGGCCATAAATGAATGATAAACGGGTTTCGGATAGACACTTAACTTGAATTGTAGACATCGTGTTGGAGATGGTACCTTTGGTTTCCATAACACTACGTCCAAGTAAAATTAACAGGAGCCGAATTTGCTCCCGTGTGAGCCTCTGGTCTCAATATAAACACAATGGCTGTTTCACTCCATACTATTGACGTTACTGGCCGACATTGTCCAGAATGATAGGAGCCGAATTTGCTCCACACGTCTCGGAGGTGACACAACAATGGCTGCCCTCCTTCCTCCACTCTGACGCCTGGCTTACATTGTCCAGATTTCAGAACGTGATAGAAGGGTCACATTTACTCTACTTTAATATTGATAATTAAGTTAATTTATATAAGATGTTTTTATGATGGTAAAGTCCAAAGACTAATGTATTTAAGAATAATTCCCACCATAATAGGTGGTGAATTATAATAGTATGTGGTGATGATATCCCGTTTTCTTTAGATGGTAATTCCACTACAAGTTACGTTTTCTATGGGTAACTTGTTGGTAATACAGTTATTATCTGTATGATATATTAAATGGTGTCGGATTTTCCGACAATTGTCAAGCAAATTTACGTACTCTCTCTAGAATGTGTTTTAAGTTTTGAAGAAACTGGGGCACATTCTGAGGGTCACTGAAGGTGGCATTACGTAGAGAGTCTTTGAAAGCTTTGAGAGGAGTACGGCACTTACGTCCGTAGAGCATCTCATAAGGAGATACTTCTAGAGACTCATTGGGGAGACTTCTGAAAATGCACATAATGAGGTCAAGTTGTTTATCCCAGTCCTTCAAGGTTTCATTGCAAAATTTCTCTAGGAGTGCTTTAATAGTCTGATGACTACGTTCAAGAGAACCCTGTGAAGCAGGATGATAGGGGCTGGACAGTACCTGTGTGATGTTGCACTCTTCCAGTGTCTTCTTGAAGAGATCATTGGTGAAGTTGGTGCCACAGTGCCTTTGAACCTCTCTTGGAAATCCATACTGGGTGAAGATCTTCATTAGTTGTTTCACCATAGTAGCAGCTGTAATGTTCTTTACTGGAACTACTATGGGAAATCTGGTGGTAGGACACAAGATAGTTAGTATATAGGCGTTGCCAGAACTGGTCCGGGGTAAAGGACCAACACAGTCTATGATGAGTCTGTGGAAAGGTTCCGCAGGCACCTGAATAGGAGTCAATGGGGCCTGGGGAATAGAGATGTTAGGTTTACCTGCCATCTGACATGTATGACACTGTTGAACGTAACTTTTGACGTCTTTAACCATACCTGGCCAGTAGTAGTCTTGTCTGATTCCGTGACAGGTGAACATGCGTGAACATGAAGCACAGCTGAGACGGGAGGAGCGCGAGCTGGAGGCCAAGCTTAAGCAGCAAGAAATTGAAGCTAACCGAGAGGTTGAGCTGAAGTGAGCTGAGCTAGGGCTAGCCCCATCTGCCCCTCCACAGCAGGAAGACCGCCTGACAGCCTGGGAGTCGATCACCTCTTCGTGGAACCCGGAGGACAAGTGGAGGGCGATGGCATCCCGGATGGTGAGCTACAGGTGACCCTTGCCAGTTCTCTAGGAGTGGACCGCACTCGTCTGGGGGAGTTGCAGCAGGTGGAGTTCCCGGAATTGATTCAGGAGGCCAAAGGAGGACGTGTTGGTCCCGAGAGGGCCACTCATTTTTATATGCAGGACAGAATGCTGATGAGACAATGGAGACCTGTGAGAATGGAGGCCGGAGAAGAATCACTAGGTACGAGGCACCAGGTAGTGTTGCCAGCCCAGTGCAGAGCGGCAGTGCTGGATATGTCGCACTCCGTGGATTCTGCAGGTCATTTGGGGGTGACCAAGACTTTGCGCAAGATCAGGGACAATTTTTACTGGCCGGGTATGGACGCCGACGTAAGGCGACACTGTAAGACATGCTTACGTTGCCAGAGGGCAGGGAAGAGCCAACCCGCGATACCAAGGGCCCCGTTAGTCCCTGTTCCCGCATTTGGGCCTGCATTTGAGCGTCTGTTGGTCGATTGAGTAGGACCGTTGCCACGGACGTAAAAAGGAAATACCTACCTGATGACCATCATGTGTGCGTCGACAAGATTTCCGGAAGCTGTCCCGATGCGACGTTTGACGTCGAAAGGAGTAGCCGGACAGTTACACCGATTTTTCTCCTGGGTGGGAATGCCCAGGAAAATCCAGACGGACTGTGGAAGTGTATTCCAGTCCAAATGGTTCAGACAGACCGTGACAAATTGGGGAGTGACTCAGATTCGATCGTCGCCCTACCGACCACAGTCGCAAGGGGCGATCAAAAGGTTTCACTCCTCCCTGAAGACTATTTTGAGAGTGTTCTGTGCAGAGCAAGGAGCTGAGTAGGATGAGGCAGTGTACCCTGCGTTGTTTGCCATACGAAATGCTGTGGTAGAATCGTTAGGTTTCTCACCTTTCCAGCTGGTATTTGGACATGAGGTACGGAGTCCTCTGTCCATGCTGAAAGAACAAAGGGCACCAGGAGTGACCGTGGGAACGGTCAACGAGTATGTTCAGAAGTTCAAGGAGCGCCTCGCTTTGGCAAAAGTACTAGCTGGACAACATTTAAAGGAGGCGCAATGTAAGATGTCAGAGTGGTATGACAAGAAAGCCACGCCAAGAGAGTTCCAGGTTGGGTCCCAGGTTATGGTCTTGCTGCCAGGGAAGAGCCGAGTGAACGAGTCACGATTCGAGGGACCGTACAAGGTGCTACGACGGTTGGGTCCTGTAACCTATGAGGTCAGTAAGCCGGACAGACCCCGCAAGACACAGGTGCATGTTGACCGCCTGAATCCTTTCTTCGCTGAGGAAGGAGGAGCCGCCGTGCAGAACGAAACGATGACTCGAGATCCCCAGCAGAAGATGGTTTTGTGCATGCAGGTGGATCAAGAACTTCCAGAGGAGGAAGGAAAATGGTCAAGGGCGGACGGCACCCATCTCTCCAATTCGGAGAGTTTGGCGAAGATCGAAGACAAGTTACGACATCTGGAAGAACGACGGAGCGCGGACCTGACGGACCTGTTGAGAGAGAATGCCTCTCTCTTTACCAACGTGCCCCGACGACACAAGAGTGTAACGCACGAGGTAGAGGTGAGAGACGCCAGGCCCATCAAACAGAGCTTTTATAGGGTCAGTCCAGAGAAGCGAGAGTTGATGAGGAAGGAGGTGGAGTACCTCTTTGAGAACGACCTTGCAGAGCCTAGCAACAGCGAGTGGAGTTCCCCGTGCTTGTTAGTGAAGAAAAGCGATGGTACATTCCGCTTTTGTACAGACTACAGAAATGTGAACTCCATCACTGTGGCAGATTCCCACCCCATGCCCAGGGTGAATGATTGCATCGACCAGGTGCGAAGTGCAAGATATGTGTCCAAGGTCGACCTGCTTAAGGGGGTACTACCCGATCTCGTTCACTCCCGAGGCCAGGAAGATATCAGCTTTCGTAACACCGGACGGGCTGTATCAGTACAAAGTGTTGCCCTTCGGAATGAAGAACAGCGGTAGTTGTTTCCAGCGCATGATGAACGAGTTGCTGAGGGGAGCCGAAGGGTGCACGGTATATATCGATGACATAGTAGTGTACTCCGACGATTGGGAGACACACCTGGAGCGACTCAGAGAACTGTTCAGGAGGCTAGAAGATGCCAACTTGACCGTGAACCTAGCCAAGATTGAGTTTGGGAAAGCCCATTTAGAGTACCTAGGCTTCGTCATCGGCCAAGGGGAAGTAACCCCTGTGGACCACAAAGTGTCAGCCATTAGGGAGTACCCAATACCCAGGACACGTAAGGAATTGTTGAGGTATCTTGGGATGATCGGATACTATCGTGGATTCTGCAAGAACTTTTCCACAGTAGCGCATCCCCTGACCGAATTACTCTCCAAGAATGTATGATGGAAGTGGGGAGAGGCCTGCCAGGAGTCTTTTGAGAAGACGAAGAAACTGTTAACGGAGGCCCCAGTATTATTATCCCCAGATTTTTCAGCCAGATTCATTCTGTACGTAAATGCCAGTGACGTTGGGATAGGAGCCATGTTGGCCCAGGAAAGGAGCGAGGTGCCTAGGCCTGTCGCTTTCTACTCCAAGAAGTTTGTGAAGTACCAGCGTGTCTATAGTACCGTCGAGAAGGAGGCTTTGGCCTTAGTAATGGCCCTGAAGCACTTCGACGTGTACATGGGAGGAGGGGCCAGACCTCTTCTTGTCTTTACAGATCACAACCTCCTGACCTTCCTGCACAAGATGAGGAACTCCAACCAGAGGCTGACGAGGTGGGCATTACTACTCCAGAAATACTGGCTGGACATCAAGCACATCAGAGTGAAGGACAACGTGGTACCGGATGCCCTGTCCCGAGTACACTAAACCGATATGACTCTTATTTTAAGGGGAGGGGTATGTGACGGTTTCCCCCCCCCCCTTATATTTCTCCCACGCCAGCTGTAAGAGTCATATCCGCTTTTCCCGAACGTTCTCTATGTTCCGGGGAACAATTCGACATATGTGGGAGCGTGGAGTGTTCTCGCGTTGGCGAGAAATTCGCAAAAGAGGAGTGTTTTGGCCTATGGTAAAGGCCCTTTAGGACGCCATCATGGCGCCGGCCCCTCCGTTTTGCCGCCAAAACGGTATGACGTCAGTGGCACCAGATTGGTCAGGAACAGTGACGTGGCACAGGGAGCCAATGAGAAACGCCCCTGGCAAGTATGACGTCACGAGAGCAAGGGGGTCCGGATATCGAGCCCCAGTAGCGTCAGACACGACACGTCGAGGAGGTTGGACGTGCGAGAGAGGTCCTGTCAGTTTGACAGTTTACCCCGTTCCGGTGGATTTTACGCGTCACCCAGTAGTCTGCAAGCACCCTGTGAGGTCTTCCTTCATTCCATGTGTTGGACCGAAGAAGGAATCGACGAGAATTGAGTGCAAGTGCTCCAGGTGCTTTGCAAGAGGTGAAGTCTTATGCAGTGACGTACGGGACGTCTGAGCAAGTTCACCCGTTTAGTGACGACATAGCGGCTGGGCCAATCCACCGAGAGTCAGTAGAGGAACGGGACTAGCTGAGAATCAGGACGACTGCAGCCGAGAGAAAGGTCTGCAGCCGTAGTTGTGAGGAGAAGTCGATGGCCAGGAGACCGACTCCAACCCTTCAGGAAGTTGTGGAACAGCGTATAAACAGGAACCTCTTTATACGCACCAACGTATACACTAAGCCCACCAACATTGGATTATGCCTGAACGATAGAAGTGAGTGCCCCCAAAGATACAAAACCAGTGTTCTCAATGCTTATATTCGTCGAGCGCTTACCCACTGCTCCGAATGGAGCCACGTGAGTAGAGAGTTTGAAAGAGTAACTCAGGTATTGGTGAACAACGGATATAGCAACGCGGAAATAAACGCTACTATGAGAAGACACTTGAACCGATGGTATAATCCTGAACCCAGAACAGAAACCACAATACCTCCAATAAAATTATATTACAAATCAACCATGCACAATGAACATATAAAAGAGGAAAGAACAATGAAAGAAATAATCCGTAAAGGAGTAAAAAGCATTACTCCTAACCAAAACATAGACCTGATCATCTTCTACAAAACGAAGAAGACTTCCGAACTCCTTATCAAAAACAGCCCGAAGCCGACGGAGAACCCTCTACAGCAGTCAAAAGTTGTATAATGTACACTTGCCCCCACGAAGGATATAACCTTCAATCTAAGTACATAGGTATGACGTCGACCAAGCTGACGAGGCGTTTGACATGCCATCTTCAATCCGGTGCCCCCAGAATCACATGAGACAAGCCCATGACATCACCCTAACAAGAGAAATGATGAACAAAAATACCTGTATAATAGACAAAACCCAAGATGCAAGAAGATTACATATTCTTGAAGCAATTCACATAAGAATAGAACAATCCACCATGAACCAAATTTAGACAGAATGGAAGCAAAGCACCTATGGGATGAAATATCTAGAGCATCTAGATCTAACAGTATTTATGTCATGGGTGACTTTAATTTTAGTGGAATAAACTGGTTGAACAAAACAGGGAATAGTGAAGCAGAAGATTTTCTAGAATTAATTGACGATTGCTTTCTTACGTAACACATTAAGGAACCAACACAGGAAAATAATATTTTAGATTTAGTGTTAACTAACAGGGAAACACAAATTAATGACATCGAAATAGGGAGTGAGCTAGGGAACAGTGATCACAAAGAAATCAGATTTAGCATAGAATGGAATAGACCTGTAGGAGAAAATTCTGTTAAAGTGCCAGATTTTCGAAAAGCTGATTTTAATAGCCTAAGAAATTCTTTGGGTCAAATTGATTGGAAAGTCTTGGGTATGGGGTGGGGGCAGGTCTTGGAGCGAGACATGAACCCAGCGATAGGTGACGTAAATGGGGATTTCGATGTGAATTCAATATATAACTTATTTAAGAATATTCTAAACAAAGCACAGGAACGTAGTATACCATACAAATTGAATAGATCGAAGACTAATGACCCAAAGTGGATAACAAAGAATTTGAAGAACCTTATAGGTAAAAAGAGAGCTTGGTACAAAAGGATTAAAAATGGGGAGGTCACTTTAGAACAGGAATTCGTACAACTGGTTAGAAATGTTAAAAAAGAGATAAGGAAACCAAAAAGAAACTATGAAGTTCGCATAGCAGGGCAAGCAAAGACAAATCCCAAAGGGTTTTTTCAGTTATATCGTACTCAGACTAGGGAACGGATAGGTCCATTAAAAACTGAGACAGGTCAAATAACAGATAGTGATGAAGAGATGAGTTGTATTTTTAATAAATATTTTGTATCTGTATTTACTAAAGAGGAACTTAACAATATGCCTTCAGCCGAACAAGTCTATGTGGGTGGGGACGAGGACAGGTTGACGAGTTTAGCAGTTACCAGGGAGGATGTTCTTTAACAAATAGTAAAATTCAAACCAAACAAATCCCCAGGGCCGGATGAAGTGTTTGCCAAGGTGCTTAAAGAATGCAAAGAGGAGCTTTGTGACCCACTGTCAACCATATTTAATAAATCAATAGAGTCAGGCAGAGTGCCAGAGTTTTGGAAAGTTGCTAATGTGATACCAGTTTTTAAGAAAGGAGATAGATCACTTGCGTCTAACTATCGACCAATTAGCCTAACGTCTATTGTGGGTAAGTTACTCGAATCTATAATAGCAAATAAAATTCGTCTTCATCTTGAAAAACATAAATTAATAATTGAGTCGCAACATGGTTTTATAAATGGCCGTTCATGTTTAAGAAATTTGTTATCTTTTTATTCTAGCATAGTTGAGGCAGTTGATAGTGGTAAGGATTGTGATGTTGTGTACCTTGACTTTAGCAAAGCTTTTGATACAGTGCCACATGAAAGACTGATTAAAAAGATAGAGGCTCATGGTATTGGGGGTGCTATATTAAACTGGATTAGGGCATGGCTATACCAAAGGAAACAGAGAGTAAGTATAAATGGAGTCAAGTCAGAGTGGGAAAATGTTGTAAGTGGAGTGCCTCATGGCTCTGTCCTGGGACCTCTGTTGTTTATAATATATATAAATGATTTAGATTCAGGTTTGAGTAGCAACATTTGCAAATTTGCCGATGACACGAAAATCGGTAGGGAAATTAATTCGGAGGAGGACTCACTATCACTTCAAGTTGATCTAGATAGGGTTTTGAAATGGTCAAAGGATTGGCAGATGCAGTTTAATGCTGATAAATGTAAAGTTCTGAGGTTAGGTAATGATGATAGAGTTACAAGATACGAGCTAGATGGTGTTGAGATTGCGAAGTCGGATTGCGAAAGGGATCTGGGAGTTATGATTAGTAAGAATTTAAAACAAAAGGATCAATGCATAAATGTTCGTAATAAGGCAAATTGGACACTTGGATTTATTAATCGCAGCGTTAGTAACAAGACACCTGGTGTGGTTCTCAAGCTATATCTTGCTCTAGTTAGGCCCCATTTAGATTTTGCAGTTCAGTTTTGGTCGCCATATTGTAGAATGGATATAAATTCACTTGAACGTGTCCAGCGTAGGATGACTAAGTTAATTTCCAGGACTATATGCGAATGAAAACTCACACCCCAGAAGTTGCTTTGCTCCTGGGAGTATGGGTTCGAGTCACTTCTGGGGTGTGAGTTTTCATTCGCATATAGTCCTGGGGACCATTCAGGCTTGTTTGCATTTGTGTTCCTCACGTGTGCCCCAAAGAATGAGGTGATTTGGTGAAATGCTATGCCCAAGATTACCATCCGAGTTGCCGTCGGGGAAGTGGCTCAAATAGCCTCGGCTATCACTTCCTTCTGACGGCCGTGATGGTCAAGTGGATTAAGGCGCCCTGTAGTTACCAGTTGCGTTGCTCCTGGGAGTATGGGTTCGAGTCACTTCTGGGGTGTGAGTTTTCATTCGCATATAGTCCTGGGGACCATTCAGGCTTGTTTGCATTTGTGTTCCTCACGTGTGCCCCAAAGAATGAGGTGAAATGCTATGCCCAAGATTACCATCCGAGTAATCGGATTACCATCCGATTACTCGGATGGGTTGGTTAGGTTCGGTCATATATCTACTTTAATTTTAACTCCAATGAAAAAAAAAAATTGACCTCATACATAATGAAATGGGTAGCTTTATCATTTCATAAGAAAAAAAAATGAGAAAATATATTAATTCAGGAAAACTTGGCTTTGTAGCGAGTAGATTATCCCAATAATATACTCGCTCCAAATGCTTTGTTAATATTCCTTTCAACCTTTGGAGATGAATGAGGTGAGGCGTTGCCCGAGCAATATAAGCGGCAAGAATAGCAAACATTAACTAGTCTACTTTCAAGTGTGGTCTAGAGCAGACACTTGCGAGATACTGTACCAACGCTCAGTGCGCTCAACTCACACCAACGTATCACCTGTGTACTTCTGTATATTCGACCAAATATATATATAGTATCTTAGTGTCTGAGTTTATTTGTCACCATACTTTACGTAACAATAGAACCGTTACAGCTTATTAGGCAAATCGGGCCTTGCATAGTAGGCTGAGAAGTGCGTTCTGGCTACTAGGTACGACATATATATATATATATATATATATATATATATATATATATATATATATATATATATATATATATTCATGTCGACTTAGACCTTTTGTTCGATGGTACCCATGTAGAAGTTCGCAAATAGGACACCTAGGGGAGAACCCATAGCGACCCCATCTACTTACTTATACATGTGCCCATCCTTGCTCAAGAAGGGTGCCTCTTTAGTACAAGCTTGGAGTAGTTTCCTTTTCCAGGTAGGTAGTTTCCTAAGGAAACTACTCCAAGCTTGTACTAAAGAGGCACCCTTCTTGAGCCCGGATGGGCACATGTATAAGCAAGTAGATGGGGTCGCCATGGGTTCTCCCCTAGGTGTCCTATTTGCGAACTTCTACATGGGTGCCATCAAACAAAAGGTCTTAGTCGACATGATCTTGAAACCGGCCATATACTGCAGGTATGTTGACGACATTTTTACACAGGTACCTTAAGTCAGACATCTGCAGGAGCTGAAGGAGGCATTTGAGCGGAATTCTGTGTTGTGTTTCACTTACGAGATGGAGAAGGATGGGAAGCTGCCCTTTCTAGATGTAACAGTCACGGAAAGGAGCGGAGGTTTCCACACTGCAGTCTACACTAAGGAAACAAACATAGGAATGTGCCTCAATGCCAACAGTGACTGCCCAGACAGGTATGAGAGGAGTGTCGTTAACGCTTATGTCGACCGTGCTCTCAGCCACAGCTCAGGATGGAAGCAAGTCGATGAAGAACTCTGTAGGGTAAGGCAGGTCCTAGTCAACAACGGCTTCTCCATTGGTTTCGTTGAAGACATCATAAGAAGGAAGGTGAAACGCCATGCAACCTCTGAAGAGACAACTAACACAACACCTGTACCCCCTATTAGACTATTTTACAGGAACTTCTTTTCCACAGCTCAAAAAGCGGAGGAAAGGGTCCTGAAAGATATTGTTAATAGAAACGTTATCCCTAAAGACAACAATCAGAAGATACAATTGACGATCTACTATAAAACCAAGAAAACGGCCAACCTACTCATGAGAAAGTCTCCAGACACAAAGCAGAACGCTTTAAAAGAGACCAATGTCGTCTATGCCTTCAAATGCCCACTTGGGGACTGTAAGCTTCAAAGAATTCAGTATATAGGCAGGACAACAACATCTCTTTCCAGGCGATTAACGATGCATAAGCAACAGGGCTCCATTAAGGAACATATAATCTCTTCCCACAAACAAACCATCACCAGAGAAATCTTAGCAAACAACACAGAAATCATCGATAGATACAGCGATAGCAGGCGGCTTGACGTCTGCGAGGCACTACACATCAAGAAGTCAACACCAGCAATCAACAGCCAATTAATGCACAACTATATTCTACCCACTTCAAGACTCCGCTCCAATATAGAAGTATCAAGAAATATGGATCAATATTCTTTCTACAATTACGTCCATTCAATACCCATTGTTTCGTGTTCTGTCTTGTGTTTGAATTTAATACCCATTCAATACCCATTGTTGAAAGTTTGTTTTCACCTCATCCACCTCACCCAAATGTAGATATAAAATCGAAGATATGTAAGCTCTATTCAGTTTCAGTTGTGTGTTTGTAAACTAAAGTCTTTGAAAATGCAATAAGTTTTACGAAACGCGCTCAAGTGTCGCGTCAGACTAGAAATAAAAATGAATTTTGGAGAATTGATCTTTGAATTAACATCAACAGTGAAAAGAAACGTAAGAAAGATCGAGAAAATTCGTGTTAGAATTATTAATCTTACTTTTTTCGGTTTTCAGTTGCATATTGTCCTGGGGACCATTCAGGCTTGTTCGCATTTGTGTTCCTCACGTGTGCCCCAAAGAATGAGGTGATTTGGTAAAATGCTATGCCCAAGATTACCATCCGAGTGCCGGCGGTGGGGTGGTTCAAATAGCTTAGGCTATCACCTCATTTTGTCCGGTCGTGATGGTCAAGTGGATTAAGGCGTCTTGTACATACCAGTTGCGTTGCTCCTGGGAGTATGGGTTCGAGTCACTTCTGGGGTGTGAGTTTTCAGTTGCATATTGTCCTGGGGACCATTCAGGCTTGTTCGCATTTGTGTTCCTCACGTGTGCCCCAAAGAATGAGGTGATTTGGGAAAATGCTATGCCCAAGATTACCATCCGAGTGCCGGCGGTGGGGTGGTTCAAATAGCTTAGGCTATCACCTCATTTTGTCCGGTCGTGATGGTCAAGTGGATTAAGGCGTCTTGTACATACCAGTTGCGTTGCTCCTGGGAGTATGGGTTCGAGTCACTTCTGGGGTGTGAGTTTTCAGTTGCATATTGTCCTGGGGACCATTCAGGCTTGTTCGCATTTGTGTTCCTCACGTGTGCCCCAAAGAATGAGGTGATTTGGTAAAATGCTATGCCCAAGATTACCATCCGAGTGCCGGCGGTGGGGTGGTTCAAATAGCTTAGGCTATCACCTCATTTTGTCCGGTCGTGATGGTCAAGTGGATTAAGGCGTCTTGTACATACCAGTTGCGTTGCTCCTGGGAGTATGGGTTCGAGTCACTTCTGGGGTGTGAGTTTTCAGTTGCATATTGTCCTGGGGACCATTCAGGCTTGTTCGCATTTGTGTTCCTCACGTGTGCCCCAAAGAATGAGGTGATTTGGTAAAATGCTATGCCCAAGATTACCATCCGAGTGCCGGCGGTGGGGTGGTTCAAATAGCTTAGGCTATCACCTCATTTTGTCCGGTCGTGATGGTCAAGTGGATTAAGGCGTCTTGTACATACCAGTTGCGTTGCTCCTGGGAGTATGGGTTCGAGTCACTTCTGGGGTGTGAGTTTTCAGTTGCATATTGTCCTGGGGACCATTCAGGCTTGTTCGCATTTGTGTTCCTCACGTTTGCCCCAAAGAATGAGGTGATTTGGTAAAATGCTATGCCCAAGATTACCATCCGAGTGCCGGCGGTGGGGTGGTTCAAATAGCTTAGGCTATCACCTCATTTTGTCCGGTCGTGATGGTCAAGTGGATTAAGGCGTCTTGTACATACCAGTTGCGTTGCTCCTGGGAGTATGGGTTCGAGTCACTTCTGGGGTGTGAGTTTTCAGTTATATATATATATATATATATATATATATATATATATATATATATATATATATATATATATATATATATATATATATATATATATATATATATATATATGTCGTACCTAGTAGCCAGAATGCAATTCTCAGCCTACTATGCAAGGCCCGATTTGCCTAATAAGCCAAGTTTTCATGAATTAATTGTTTTTCGACTACCTAACGTACCTTACCTAACCTAACCTATCTTTTTCTGCTACCTAACCTAACCTAACCTATAATCACTCCTTAATCCTTACCATTCCTTAATATAACCATTCCTTAATCACTCACGTGGCCCCACAATATGAGGTGATTAAATTAAATATCTATGCCCAAGCTTAACACCAAGTGCTGTCGGGTCGAGTTGTTAAGGAACCATGTACGCCATGTTGTATAGTGCTCCTGGCTGTCTGGGTTCGAATCCTTCTGGAGTGTGGAGTTTTCAGTTGCATATTAGCTTGGGGACCATTAAGGCTTGTTCTCATATACATATGAGAACATATGTATATGTATGTATATACATATATATATAATATATATATATATATATATATATATATATATATATATATATATATATATATATATATATATATATATATATATATTTGCAAGAAGATTACAAATTCTTGAGGCAATTCACATATATATATATATATATATATATATTATTAAATATGACCGAAAAAGTAAGATTAATAATTCTAACACGAATTTTCTCAATCTTTCGTACATTATGCTTCACTGTTGGAGGTAAATCAAAAATCACTTCTCCAAAATTCATTTTTATTTCTAGTCTGACGCGACACGGGCGCGTTTCGTAAAACTTATTACATTTTCAAAGACTTCACAAATACACAACTGATTAGAACTTGCGTTTCCCTGATTTTATATCTACATTTGAGTGAGGTGGGAAGGGTGATGTGGCATTACATTTGAGTGAGGTGGGAAGGATGATGTGGCATTAACACAAGACAGAACACTAGAGGATATTTATAGGGTATTAAAAGTATCAACACAAGACAGAACAGAAACAATGGGTATTGAATAGAAGTGTTTGTAGAAAGCCTATTGGTCCATATTTCTTGATGCTTCTATATTGGAGCGGAGTCTTGAGGTGGGTAGAATATAGTTGTGCAATAATTGGCTGTTGATTGCTGGTGTTGACTTCTTGATGTGTAGTGCCTCGCAAACGTCAAGCCGCCTGCTATCGCTGTATCTATCGATGATTTCTGTGTTGTTTACTAGGATTTCTCTGGCGATGGTTTGGTTATGGGAAGAGATTATATGTTCCTTAATGGAGCCCTGTTGTTTATGCATCGTTAAACGCCTAGAAAGAGATGTTGTTGTCTTGCCTATATACTGGGTTTTTTGGAGCTTACAGTCCCCAAGTGGGCATTTGAAGGCATAGACGACGTTAGTCTCTTTTAAAGCGTTCTGTTTCGTGTCTGGAGAGTTTCTCATGAGTAGGCTGGCCGTTTTTCTGGTTTTATAGTAAATCGTCAGTTGTATCCTCTGATTTTTGTCTGTAGGGATAACGTTTCTATTAACAATATCTTTCAGGACCCTTTCCTGTTTTATGAGCTGTGGAAAAGAAGTTCCTGTAAAATAGTCTAATAGGGGGTATAGGTGTTGTGTTAGTTGTCTCTTCGGAGGTTGCATGGCTTTTCACTTTCCTTCTTATGATGTCTTCGATGAAACCATTGGAGAAGCCGTTATTGACTAGAACCTGCCTTACCCTACAGAGTTCTTCGTCGACTTGCTTCCATTCTGAGCTGTGGCTGAGAGCACGGTCGACGTATGCGTTAACAACACTCCTCTTGTACCTGTCAGGGCAGTCGCTGTTGGCATTTAGGCACATTCCTATGTTTGTTTCCTTTGTGTAGACTGCAGTGTGGAAACCTCCGCCCTTTTCCATGACTGTTACATCTAGAAAAGGCAGCTTCCCATCCTTTTCCGTCTCGTAAGTGAAACGCAGCACGGAACTCTGCTCAAATGCCTCCTTCAGCTCCTGCAGATGTCTGACATCAGGTACCTGTGTAAAAATGTCGTCAACATACCTGCAGTATATGGCCGGTTTCAAGTTCATGTCGACTAAGACTTTTTGCTCGATGGTACCCATGTAGAAGTTTGCAAACAGGACACCTAGGGGAGAACCCATGGCGACCCCATCTACTTGCTTATACATGTGCCCATCCGGGCTCAAGAAGGGTGCCTCTTTAGTACAAGCTTGGAGTAGTTTCCTCAGAATACTTTCTGGCATGTCAAGAGGAGTACAGGCTGGATCACGATACACTCTGTCGGCTATCATTCCGATTGTCTCGTCCACAGGTACGTTGGTAAACAGCGATTCTACGTCCAACGAGGCTCTTATCCCTGTGGCCCGTGCGCCCCGCAGTAAGTCCACAAATTCCTTTGGAGACTTCAGGCTGAAGGCGCAAGGAACATAAGGAGTCAGCAGGCCGTTGAGTCGCTTCGCCAATCTGTACGTGGGTGTGGGTATCTGGCTAATGATTGGCCGAAGTGGGTTTCCAGGCTTGTGCGTCTTGACATTTCCATACGCATATCCAGGTTTATATTCCCCAATGATCTCAAGCCGCCTGCGATAGCAGGCGGCTTGACGTTTGCGAGGCACTACACATCAAGAAGTCAACACCAGCAATCAACAGCCAATTATTGCACAACTATATTCTACCCACCTCAAGACTCCGCTCCAATATAGAAGCATCAAGAAATATGGACCAATAGGCTTTCTACAAACACTTCTATTCAATACCCATTGTTTCTGTTCTGTCTTGTGTTGATACTTTTAATACCCTATTAATATCCTCTAGTGTTCTGTCTTGTGTTAATGCCACATCATCCTTCCCACCTCACTCAAATGTAATGCCACATCACCCTTCCCACCTCACTCAAATGTAGATATAAAATCAGGGAAACGCAAGTTCTAATCAGTTGTGTATTTGTGAAGTCTTTGAAAATGTAATAAGTTTTACGAAACGCGCCCGTGTCGCGTCAGACTAGAAATAAAAATGAATTTTGGAGAAGTGATTTTTGATTTACCTCCAACAGTGAAGCATAATGTACGAAAGATTGAGAAAATTCGTGTTAGAATTATTAATCTTACTTTTTCGGTCATATTTAATAATATATGTCTACAGGAAAGACTGCTACCAAAATATACTAATGTTAAAGTGCACGACCCAGCAGCAAGGAATCAAGCCTTCACGATAAAATATCGCCAGGATCTGGAGGAGTGGAGAAATAGCAACATCGACCATAGTATCCGTACCCGCATTGAACAACACCTCGACATCCTCACAGACCAACATCACCTCAGCACTGAAACAAGGATTATCAAGAAACTAACAACATTATATGGAGGACCTATGGCAATTCCACGACCAAGAGATGGCTTCCTGAACCTCGCAGGAATTAACCTCACTGAGGACCAAGTCACTCTCCTAAATCTGGGCATAAACTGTCATTTTATGTCCAGACCGAGTGAAATGGCCCGGAAAGTGGAGTTGGAAATTCTGTTGGACGACATATTCGACCTCGAGACACAAAAGAAGGTCACTACCAAAGATACCTTACAAGCAGAACTTATTGCAGAAGGAGGAAAGAATCGAGGCAACTACAGAAGCACCATACTGTCCCCCGAGCTTAGAGCGGCAGCTAAAAGCCTTCGTGAGAACAAGGAGATAGTTGTCAGGAGAGGTGACAAGTCGCCAATATATGTCATTCTTAAAAAAGACGAATATCTGGCGAAAATGAACATCATACTCTCTGACCAAACTAAGTTCCAAAGGGTAACGAAGGACACTACAGCCGAATTAAAAGCAAAGGTCAACAAACTGATCGAAACTGTGAACGCCAAGAAATCCGGACTCCACCTGCCAAAGATCATTGGGGAATATAAACCTGGATATGCGTATGGAAATGTCAAGACGCACAAGCCTGGAAACCCACTTCGGCCAATCATTAGCCAGATACCCACACCCACGTACAGATTGGCGAAGCGACTCAACGGCCTGCTGACTCCTTATGTTCCTTGCGCCTTCAGCCTGAAGTCTCCAAAGGAATTTGTGGACTTACTGCGGGGCGCACGGGCCACAGGGATAAGAGCCTCGTTGGACGTAGAATCGCTGTTTACCAACGTACCTGTGGACGAGACAATCGGAATGATAGCCGACAGTGTATCGTGATCCAGCCTGTACTCCTCTTGACATGCCAGAAAGTATTCTGAGGAAACTACTCCAAGCTTGTACTAAAGAGGCACCCTTCTTGAGCCCGGATGGGCACATGTATAAGCAAGTAGATGGGGTCGCCATGGGTTCTCCCCTAGGTGTCCTGTTTGCAAACTTCTACATGGGTACCATCGAGCAAAAAGTCTTAGTCGACATGAACTTGAAACCGGCCATATACTGCAGGTATGTTGACGACATTTTTACACAGGTACCTGATGTCAGACATCTGCAGGAGCTGAAGGAGGCATTTGAGCAGAGTTCCGTGCTGCGTTTCACTTACGAGACGGAAAAGGATGGGAAGCTGCCTTTTCTAGATGTAACAGTCATGGAAAAGGGCGGAGGTTTCCACACTGCAGTCTACACAAAGGAAACAAACATAGGAATGTGCCTAAATGCCAACAGCGACTGCCCTGACAGGTACAAGAGGAGTGTTGTTAACGCATACGTCGACCGTGCTCTCAGCCACAGCTCAGAATGGAAGCAAGTCGACGAAGAACTCTGTAGGGTAAGGCAGGTTCTAGTCAATAACGGCTTCTCCAATGGTTTCATCGAAGACATCATAAGAAGGAAAGTGAAAAGCCATGCAACCTCCGAAGAGACAACTAACACAACACCTATACCCCCTATTAGACTATTTTACAGGAACTTCTTTTCCACAGCTCATAAAACAGAGGAAAGGGTCCTGAAAGATATTGTTAATAGAAACGTTATCCCTACAGACAAAAATCAGAGGATACAACTGACGATTTACTATAAAACCAGAAAAACGGCCAGCCTACTCATGAGAAACTCTCCAGACACGAAACAGAACGCTTTAAAAGAGACTAACGTCGTCTATGCCTTCAAATGCCCACTTGGGGACTGTAAGCTCCAAAAAACCCAGTATATAGGCAAGACAACAACATCTCTTTCTAGGCGTTTAACGATGCATAAACAACAGGGCTCCATTAAGGAACATATAATCTCTTCCCATAACCAAACCATCGCCAGAGAAATCCTAGTAAACAACACAGAAATCATCGATAGATACAGCGATAGCAGGCGGCTTGACGTTTGCGAGGCACTACACATCAAGAAGTCAACACCAGCAATCAACAGCCAATTATTGCACAACTATATTCTACCCACCTCAAGACTCCGCTCCAATATAGAAGCATCAAGAAATATGGACCAATAGGCTTTCTACAAACACTTCTATTCAATACCCATTGTTTCTGTTCTGTCTTGTGTTGATACTTTTAATACCCTATTAATATCCTCTAGTGTTCTGTCTTGTGTTAATGCCACATCATCCTTCCCACCTCACTCAAATGTAATGCCACATCACCCTTCCCACCTCACTCAAATGTAGATATAAAATCAGGGAAACGCAAGTTCTAATCAGTTGTGTATTTGTGAAGTCTTTGAAAATGTAATAAGTTTTACGAAACGCGCCCGTGTCGCGTCAGACTAGAAATAAAAATGAATTTTGGAGAAGTGATTTTTGATTTACCTCCAACAGTGAAGCATAATGTACGAAAGATTGAGAAAATTCGTGTTAGAATTATTAATCTTACTTTTTCGGTCATATTTAATAATATATATATATATATATATATATATATATATATATATATATATATATATATATATATATATATATATATGTATATTAGTATATTTTGGTAGCAGTCTTTCCTGTAGACATATATTATTAAATATGACCGTAAAAGTAATATTAATAATTCTAACACAAATTTTCCCGATCTTTCTTATGTTTCTTCTCACTGTTGATGGTAATTGAAAAATCAATTCTCCAAAATTCATTTTTATTTCTTGTCTGAAGCGACACTTGAACGCGTTTCGTAATAACTTATTACATTTTCAAAGACTTATAGTTTACACAGACACAACTATAACCTGCAAACACTAAACAGAGTTCTTACTTATGCTATGATTTAAACAGCTTTAATTTTTCAATTTATACCCGCATTTTGGGTGAGGTGATATGTTACGACAGTTTTGGGTGAGTTGAACAAAACTTTCAACACAGGACAGAACACGAAACAATGGGTATTGAAGGTAAGAATAGAAGTAATTGCAGAGGGCTTATTGGCCCATATTTCTTGATGCTTCTATATTGGAGCGGAGTCTTGAAGTGGGTAGAATATAGTAGTGCATTAATTGGCTGTTGATTGCTGGTGTTGACTTCTTGATGTGTAGTGCCTCGCAGATGTCAAGCCGCCTGCTATCGCTGTATCTATCGATGATTTCTGTGTTGTTTGCTAAGATTTCTCCGGTGATGGTTTGGTTGTGGGAAGAGATTATATGTTCCTTAATGGAGCCCTGTTGCTTATGCATCGTTAATCGCCTGGAAAGAGATGTTGTTGTCTTGCATATATAGAGAGTTTTTTGAGGCTTACAGTCCCCAAGAGGGCATTTGAAGGCATAGATGACGTTGGTCTCTTTTAAAGCGTTCTGCTTTGTGTCTGGAGAGTTTCTCATGAGTAGGCTGGCCGTTTTTTTGGTTTTATAGTAAATCGTCAGTTGTATCTTCTGATTTTTGTCTGTAGGGATAACGTTTCTATTAACAATATCTTTCAGGACCCTTTCCTCCGTTTTATGAGCTGTGGAAAAGAAGTTCCTGTAAAATAGTCTAATAGGGGGTATAGGTGTTGTGTTAGTTGTCTCTTCAGAGGTTGCATGGCGTTTCACTTTCCTTCTTATGATGTCTTCAACGAAACCAATGGAGAAGCCGTTGTTGACTAGGACCTGCCTTACCCTACAGAGTTCTTCGTCGACTTGCTTCCATCCTGAGCTGTGGCTGAGAGCACGGTCGCCATAAGCGTTAACAACACTCCTCTTGTACCTGTCTGGGCAGTCACTGTTGGCATTTAGGCACATTCCTATGTTTGTTTCCTTAGTGTAGACTGCAGTGTGGAAACCTCCACTTCTTTCCATGACTGTTGCATCTAGAAAGGGCTGCTTCCCATCCTTCTCCATCTCGTAAGTGAAACGCAACACAGAATTCTGCTCAAAAACCTCCTTCAACTCCTGCACATGTCTGACATCAGGTACCTGTGTAAAAAATGTCGTCAACATTCCTGCAGTATATGGCCGGTTTCAAGTTCATGTCAACTAAGACTTTTTGCTTGATGGTACCTATGTAGAATTTCGCAAACAGGACACCTAGGGGAGAACCCATGGCGACCCCATCTACTTGCTTATACATGTGCCCATCCGTGCTCAAGAAGGGTGCCTCTTTAGTACAAACTTGGAGTAGTTTCCTTAGAATGTTTTCTGGTATGTCAAGAGGAGTACAGGCCAGATCACGATACACTCTGTCCGCTATCATCCTGATTGTTTCATCCACAGGTACGTTGGTAAACAGTGATTCTACGTTCAACAAGGCTCTTATCTCTGTGGCCCGTATTTCCCGCAGTAAGTCAACAAATTCCTTTGGAGACTTCAGGCCGAAGGCGCAAGGGACATAAGGAGTCAGCAAGCCGTTGAGTCGTTTCGCCAGTCTGTACGTGGGTGTGGGTATCTGGCTGATGATTGGCCGAAGTGGGTTTCCAGGCTTATGAGTATATAATAAGACGTCAAGCCGCCTGCTATCGCTGTATCTATCGCCAGCGATAGCAGGCGGCTTGACGTCTGCGAGGCCTATTACGTCTGTGTAATTGGCCTATTATGTTGGACATTGTCTTCTGTGTTGGCATCGATATGTTCTTGTCTTGTCCTTACTCTCATGGTGGGTAGAGTAAATAGTTCCGTGATTTGGGTGTTCATGGTAGGTCGCTCTATTCTTATGTGAATTGCCTCAAGAATTTGTAATCTTCTTGCATAAGAAATTCTTGAGGCAATTCACATAAGAATAGAGCGACCTACCATGAACACCCAAATCACGGAACTATTTACTCTACCCACCATGAGAGTAAGGACAAGACAAGAACATATCGATGCCAACACAGAAGACAATGTCCAACATAATAGGCCAATTACACTGGATTAATCTTTGTGTTTAGATAGGAGCTGCCTCGTATGGGCCAATAAGCCTTCTGCAGCCTCTATGTTTCACCTCACATTTATCCCTTATATATATATATATATATATATATATATATGGCACAACTCTCCTAAACACGAGAGTCAAGTATACAACTTTAGAACACTTTCCCAGCAACCCTAGCCAGCACAGAAGCCTTCCAGCAACTGGCATAACTCCGAAATTACCATCTCTTTTAAGGGTCTGAGCAGGTGGTGGAGAGGGTTAAGGCGTACCTGTTATGCCAGTTGCTGGAAGGTTTCTGTGCTGGCTAGGGTTCGAGTCTCCTGGTGGGAAAGTGTTCTAAAGTTGTATACTTGACTCTCGTGTTTAGGAGAGTTGTGCCTTAAGCATAGACACTGTGTCTTCCCATATTAACAGGGACTTGATGAAATAAACATATAAATGACCCCTCACTTGCTCTAGTGCTCTTGGGAGGTGGTGATCTTTGGTGTATTTAAATACTCCGAAATTACCATCTCTTTTAAGGGTCTGAGCAGGTGGTGGAGAGGGTTAAGGCGTACCTGTTATGCCAGTTGCTGGAAGGCTTCTGTGCTGGCTAGGGTTCGAGTCTCCTGGTGGGAAACTGTTCTAAAGTTGTATACTTGACTCTCGTGTTTAGGAGAGTTGTGCCTTAAGCATAGACACTGTGTCTTCCCATATTAACAGGGACTTGATGAAATAAACGTATAAATGACCCCTTACTTGCTCTAGTGCTCTTGGGAGGTGGTGATCTTTGGTGTATTTAAATACTCCGAAATTACCATCTATTTTAAGGGTCTGAGCAGGTGGTGGAGAGGGTTAAGGCGTACCTGTTATGCCAGTTGCTGGAAGGCTTCTGTGCTGGCTAGGGTTCGAGTCTCCTGGTGGGAAAGTGTTCTAAAGTTGTATACTTGACTCTCGTGTTTAGGAGAGTTGTGCCTTAAGCATAGACACTGTGTCTTCCCATATTAACAGGGACTTGATGAAATAAACGTATAAATGACCCCTCACTTGCTCTAGTGCTCTTGGGAGGTGGTGATCTTTGGTGTATTTAAATACTCCGAAATTACCATCTCTTTTAAGGGTCTGAGCAGGTGGTGGAGAGGGTTAAGGCGTACCTGTTATGCCAGTTGCTGGAAGGCTTCTGTGCTGGCTAGGGTTCGAGTCTCCTGGTTGGAAAGTGTTCTAAAGTTGTATACTTGACTCTCGTGTTTAGGAGAGTTGTGCCTTAAGCATAGACACTGTGTCTTCCCATATTAACAGGGACTTGATGAAATAAACGTATAAATGACCCCTCACTTGCTCTAGTGCTCTTGGGAGGTGGTGATCTTTGGTGTATTTAAATACTCCGAAATTACCATCTCTTTTAAGGGTCTGAGCAGGTGGTGGAGAGGGTTAAGGCGTACCTGTTATGCCAGTTGCTGGAAGGCTTCTGTGCTGGCTAGGGTTCGAGTCTCCTGGTGGGAAAGTGTTCTAAAGTTGTATATATATATATATATATATATATATATATATATATATATATATATATATATATATATATATATATATATATATATATATATATTCATTGAGGCCCATTCCTATGTTTGTTTCCTTGTATGTGCCTCAATGCCAACAGTGACTGCCCAGACAGGTACAAGAGGAGCGTTGTTAATGCGTATGTCGACCGTGCTCTCAGCCACACCTCAGGATGGAAGCAAGTCGATGAAGAACTTTGTAGGGTAAGGCAACAACGGCTTCCCCAATGGTTTCGTTGAAGACATCATTAAAAGGAAGGTGTAACGCCATGCAACCTCTGAAGAGACAACTAACACTCACCTGTACCCCCTATTAGACTATTTTACAGGAACTTCTTTTCCTCAGCTAATAAAACGGAGGAAAGGGTCCTGAAAGATATTGTTAATAGGAACGTTATCCCTACAGACAAAAATCAGAAGATACAATTGACGATTTACTATAAAACTAAAAAAACGGCCAATCTACTCATGAAAAACTCTCCAGACACAAAGCGGAACGCTTTAAAAGAGACCAACGTCGTCTATGCCTTCAAATGCCTACTTGGGGAATGTAAGCCCCAAAGAACTCAGTATATAGGCAAGACAACAACATCTCTTTCTAGGCGATTAACAATGCATAAGCAACAGGGGTCCATTAAGGAACATATAATCTCTTCCCACAACCAGACCATCACCAGAGAAGTCTTAACAAACAACACAGAAATCATTGATATATACAGCGATAGCAGGCGGCTTGACATCTGCGAGGCACTACACATCAAGAAGTCGACACCAGCAATCAACAGCCAATTAATGCACAACTACATTCTACCCACTTCAAGACTCTGTACCAATATAGAAGCATCAAGAGGAAATATGGGCCAATAGGCCCTTTGCAGTTACTTCCATTCTTCTCTTTTATTTGTCCAATTTATACCCATTGCACCGTGTTCTGTCTTGTGTTGAAAGTTTGTTCACCTCATCCAAAACTGTTGTAACATATCACCTCACCCAAATGCGAGTATATAAGACAAAAGCTGTTTAAATGTTAGATAGTAAAACTCTGTTTAGTGTTTGCAGGTTATAGTTGTGTGTGTGTAAACTAAAGTATTTGAAAATGTAATAAGTTATTACGAAACGCGTTCATGTGTCGTGTCAGACTAGAAATAAAAATGAATTTTGGAGAATTGATTTTTCAATTACCATCGACAGTAAATAGAAACATAAGAAATAGTGAGAATATTCTTGTTAGAATTATTAATCTTACTTTTCGGTCATATTTAACAACATATGTTTACAGGAAAGACTGCTACCAAAATACTAATATATATATGTATATATATATATATATATATATATATATATATATATATATATATATATATATATATATATATATATATATATATATATATATATATATATATATATATATAAATGAAAGCTCCACACCCTAGAAGTGTCTCGAACCCGGACCTCCAGGAGTACATTGCAACTGGTGTCACGGTGCCTCAATCACATAAGGAGTTGATAGCCTAAGGTATTTAAATCCCCCCCCCCCCCGGCGGCACTTTGATGGTAATCTTAGGCATAGAACCTGGAGATCCGGGTTCGAATCACTTCTGGGGTGTGGAGTTTTCATTTGCATATGTGCTTGGGGTCCATTCAAGATTGTTTGCATTTCTGTTGCTCACGTGGCCGCTCTAAAATGAACTGGTTTGATGAAATATGTCTATCACAGACAACGGACGTATTGTGGGAAAATGAAGAATGACCTCATTGCATTGTAAGGATGTCAGAAGGTAGCCCTTTAATCCATACCGTTTAATATTGAAAATGGGAATAAATATGAAAATGGGAATAAATATGAAAATGGGAATAAATATGAAAATGGGAATAAATATGAAAATGGGAATAAATATGAAAATGGGAATAAATATGAAAATGGGAATAAATATGAAAATGGGAATAAATATGCTATCTCGGAAATCAGAACTTGTTGAGTGAAGCTGAGGGATGGATGACAGTGACGTATTGAACATTAGGTATGAGAATACCTATGTGTTAGCTGAGCTAACTATATTTCGGGATGCCTGGAGGCGATCATTTAATCCCCTTGGAAAAACACATGGGGACCAGCCAGCAATCACTGCCATCATTCATACAAAATTACTGGAGCCTGAAAGCAATCAGACATTTTTCTTAAAAAAACCTAGAGGGGCCAAAAGGTATTCACCGAGATTTATGGGGAAAAAAACAGGTGCCAGAGTGCAATCTCTGACAAAATGCAAAACGATTGCGCAATTACCGAGAAACCCCAAACTGATTACTCCTATGTCCCGGTTTCCACTACTCACCCTTCACTGCTGATACACGCGATTGGTCGTTTTACATCACCCACACTGTTGATCATGCCACTTCATCGACACTGTAGGTCATGTCAAATCACCCACATTGTTGGTCATGTCACATCACCCACATTGTTGGTTATGTCACATCACCCACACTATTGATCATGTCACACTATCCATACTTTTTTTTTGCAGGGATATTCCTGCGTGGGCCCTAAGCCTCTGGCTGGCCCACTAATCTATCCATACTATTCATCATGTAACATCAACAACACTGTCGGTCATGTCTCATCATTCACTTGTTTTCAGATATATTCCTGTGGGGGCCCTAAGCCTCTGGTTGGCTCTCTGTTACCTGTTACTTGTTTCTGTTTTACTTAGGAGGAGTATGCATATTTATGACTCTTATCTTAAGTGTCCCCATGGGGTAGTGATAAAGCACTCGCCTGATGCTTTTTGAGCATTTTGGCCTGGGTTTGGATTGACCGGGAGGATTGACCGGGTGCCAGTCCTTAAGTGTAGCATCTGTTCACCCAGCAGTGAATGGGTTGTTAAACGATTTGGCGGGTCGTATACCGGGGGAAAAAAATTGGATTAAGATAATGCCCGAAACACTATGCGTGCTAATGGCTTCAACAAAATGCAAGAACTCTTGTATATATTGACCAGACCACACACTAGAAGGTGAAGGGACGACGACGTTTCGGTTCGTCCTGGACCATTCTCAATCGACTTTAGAATGGTCCAGGACGGACCGAAACGTCGTCGTCCCTTCACCATCTAGTGTGTGGTCCTGGAACTTTAGCCACGTTACCGTGACTCATCGCCTACATCTTGTATATATATGCAAACAAAATATGTTCGCTTCAGTAAGATTATACCAATTGCGTTTAATAAATCTTAGTTTAAATCTACTTGCGTTTGTAAATCTGAACTGTGTTAAATACTGTTCCAGTGGTCTGTCGAGCATTTCTCCACAGTGCTGACATTTCCTCTATTTTTCTGGAACCTGTAAGTCTATTTCCCATGAGCATGGATATACAATCCAGATGCGATGTAAGTGTATTTCTGTTGTTCTACAACTCCCTTTCATCAAAATAAGTGGTTCGTAGTTGGTGGAATTCTTGTACCAACCAGAAAATCCTGATGTTGCAACTGCTGTGTTGTGGTCACTGTACATGTTCTGTTTGTTCTGTACATCTTCTGCTCTAGTTCTAATTACTTTCTTAATCGGTGATAGTCTATGGGGTAAATAAATGTCAACATTAATTCGCTTAGTTGCAAGATTTGCAACATTCGTCTGCAATGTCACTCTTATTCCCACATGGCTTGGCACCCAGTTAATAAGTACCCGACGGCCTTGACGTTTGAGTATTTGCATTAATGCTATGACATTTATGATTAGATGAATGTTTTCACGAATGTGATCTTGTTGCCAGGTTTCAATTGCAGTTATCGAATATGTATGTATGTATGATAACCTGTGGTCGGTGTACAGCAAGAGCATGTTCCAATGCTTTTTGAATGACTAGCACTTCTGCCTCGAGTTAGTGCTCCAGTGATAATATATTTAAGTGAACTGATTCTTGGCCTAGTCAAACCTGATCGGTGCACAGAGTAAAATGTTTTGAATCTCGCTTGAATGGATAACATGTCATATAAATATAATATTGGTCTAGTCAATATCTTGGTCAGTATGCAGGCAGCAATCCCATTTACTCTTATTTATATCGATGTTAGTTTGGTTTCTAGTCTTAGGTTCACTAATTTAGTCCATCTGGGAGCCCTGTTATGACTCACATTGCATCATTTTGATTAACCTAAACGTTTGGCCTCTGACCAGGAGAAAGAGTGAGTAAGGCAGGTGCTGCTTAATAGTGGCTTTAGGCATTGTATGTACTAGCTCTACCTATAAGTCAACCAATCTTTGTAAAAATTTCTTGTATGTATGTACCTTACCTAAATAAACATATATTTATTATTATTTATTTATTTAACTAGGGAACGAACGGCGTGTATGTAAAACATTCTTAACATTTTATACCCACACTCTCACACTTAGCCCTGTGATTGCTGTTGATATTCAGTCGTGAATTTGCTTTCTCCAACAGATATTGAATTTACTTGTTGAATGTCAATCTTGAATCCATGCTAGTATATTACCCTCTACACGTTTTTTAACTAAGATGAGTAAAATTGCTTGCTGGCTTGCAAGTTCGAATGATTTTTCTAGATCAAGGAAGATCACTATAGCCAGACCTGAGTTAACTGTTCCTAGTAATGTTACTATGCAATTGGCAGTACCTACTGCTCTAGTGAAACCAAAGCTGTGCGTATGCAGGTCTCTAGTCTTCCACAGTAGTCTATTTTAGACCATCCGTTCTGCAGTTTTACTAATGCATGATGTTAATGAAATGGGTCTGTAATTACCAGGTTCTTTCGACTTTGCAATCGGAATGAAGTCTGCTTTCTTCCAAGAGATCGGTAGTTTGCCTTGCTGTCAAGATGCATTGATAACGCCCAATATTCCTTATTCTCCATCAGGACCAGCGTGTGCGATCATTGATCATTGAGTGTGCGATTATGTTATCAACACCTGGTGCAGTATCTTTACCATACTTTGCTGCTCTGATTAGTTCTTGTTTGGTGAAGGGACAGTCACATTCGTCATTTGAAGCTATTCTCTCATGAATGGCTGTCAACTTCTCTTGTTTAGATTGTTCTTGCTGCCTTCAGACCATTGGAAGAAGCTGATATGAAGCTCCTCTTTCTGCAAATTTAAGAGCAAGTCTTTCAGGTTCCTTCAATGGTTGAATACATACTTGTGGTCGGGCTGGGCGACCTAATATGTTTTTAATCTGTCCCCATATCTTGCCACGACTACAATGTTAAGAGTGTGACACCACTCTAACCTTCTTGCTTCCTTTACCTTTCTCTTGAAACTCGTCTTGCTTCAGATATCACCGCCTTAAGCAGAGGTCTTCCTTCTGGTGTGGGGTTTCTCTTTAGATGTTTTCTTAAGATGTTTTCTTAAGATATTGACTCTGTGATTTTGTTCTTTAACTTCATTACTATGGAACCAATACTTCTTTTGTTTTGTGTTTCCTGTGATAATGATTGTAATAGCTTTGTTTGTAGCAGCTGCAATGGTTTCCTACTGATTGGTGTCGTTTAGTTCAAATCCTTCTGGTAGTGTGTATGCTGAATACCATTTTCAAGTTCCTCTTGGTATATATTCCAGTTGGCTTTTTTAAAATTCCGCCTAGGTTATGCGGGAGGTGTTGGAGGTCGTTTAATGTTTAGTGTTGTGACAGTAGCAGAGTGGTCACTGGTGATCTCCGGGTCTACCTCCCACTTCGCCTGATGCTTTAGTGTTGTTGGTATTGATGTAAGATCAAGAAAGACCCCTTGAATGTGTGTGGATTCCCCAGTGTTGAGATGTGTGATTTCAGGTACTTTCTCGCAGAACTGTTGGTAAATGGTGCCCATCTGCATTGGCTAGCCCAGTCGCATCTAACTCTTGATGATCATTAAAATGACTAGCAATAATTACATTTTCGCGCGTCACTAAGGCAAGATCTGCCTCTGCTTCTAGTTTACGTCTTGTATGGCTTGTAGACGTTGTATATGAGGAGCTCAATAATAGCCATATCCACTGTTACTGCTAATACCTCTACTCCATCCCCACGTAAAACTGGGTCTATTTTCTTGCTGGGTATGGTGCTTCTGACTAGGGGCATTAACCCTCTTTGTCTTCCCTGTTCAAGGATTTCGTGGCTGGGAAAAGAATTTCTTTCAAAACGATGATAACTGCTTTCGTATTGAATGTAGCTTCCAAAAGGGTGTGGTGTTTATTTTCAAGACCTTGTTTGTTCCACTGCATTATTTATAATGGCCAGACGATGATTTCGGTTGGTAATACCTGTCCTAGTAGAACTCCTCTTCGGATTCAACCTCTATATTCTTCACTATGCAAGACGTGTCGCCACAAATCGGACTGCACTGATTGCTTGTGGTCATCCACTGCGTTGTTGGAATCTGTGCATCCCTATTGAACATCACTTTGCTGTTTGTATTACTACAAATTGGACTGTATTCCAATGCCCGTTTCGTTGTGTTGTCGGAAACTGGACATCTTTGCTATCCAATATTTCGTTGTTGATGTTGTTGCATATCGAGCTGCATTGATTGGTCGTTCCTGCCTCTTGTGTTGTTGGAACCTGTGCATCTCTGCTGTTCAATACTTCTTTGTTGGTGTTGTTGCATATCAGACTGCATTGCCAGTTGATGTCTGTCTCTTGTGTTGTAAGATTCCATTGATCTTGAGTTGCCACTGATTCTTGCAGTTGATTTCCTCGTATGGGCCAATGGGCCTTCTGCAGTTGCCTTTATTATCTTGTGAATGTTGATGGTCTGGTGTCTTGACTACCCGACTGTTGTAGGTAGTCTGTATGTCCATGTTGCGTTGTTTGTCCTCTTGTACTTCGGCTTGTCCCAGATTGTCTATTACTTGTGTTACTGTGGTCTGCTGCACGATCTTGTCCATTATTACACAAGTGATTTCATGAGTCTGTTGTTGTGAGGCGTTCTGCATCATCTGTAAGCAATTGATAATGGTCTCTGCCATGATCTTAACGATGTTTTTCAGCTGGACCTCGGTAAAACTGTAAATTTGAGTTTATTCCGAAATTGAATGTTTTTTGTTTTTTTGGTTTGTTGTATTTCTGCAGAGGTTTTGTGTATTTTTTGATTTGGAGTTGATAGATTCAGAAAATTTTGTTTTGTGTGAGTGGGGGTGTGTGGTGGCTGTGCACGAGTGTTCCAGACGTTGGTGTTGGTGTATGTGGTGCTGGTCTGTGTGTTTATCCTGGCCTGAGCTGTCTGCACCTTTTCTTTCCGTGCAGAACAGGTTGTGCTCCAGGCATGATGTTTGCCTCCACAATTTGGACATTTGGCTGTTGTGGTCTGATTTGCCTTGTGCTTGGCTATGCAGTCTTTGGTTGGATGTCTCAGGCTGCACACTTCGCATCTCTCCTGTCCGGTGCAGCGTGATTGATTGTGGCCGTATTTCTGACACCTGAAGCAGCGCAGGGGTTCCGGGACGTATGGTCTCCATTGGAATATTCCCAATTTTAAAGATTGAATGTTTATGGCACATATCCCATGAAGGAGCCTCCTGCTGTGTGTGGCCCGGTTCCCCCTGTGGTAGAGGCTGCTGCCGTTTTGTGTCGGCCGTCGGTTCATCCGGCTCGTGGTACCCGTGTTTCTGGGTCTGCTACCGGCTCTGACGATATCCGGCCGGTGCCCAAACGTTCCCGGCGTTCCTCTTCTGCCTGGGCTGATGTTGGTGACTTCAGTGACTGTGGGTCTTCGGGTATTGATGGTGTGGATACGGATATGTCGATGTCTCCGCAGTTCGTATTGGCGGAGGTCCATGTGCCTGCTGATGCTGGTGCCTGTGTCTCGGACGTGCCTTCAGTTCTTTCTCCGCCGGGGGACTCTCCGCAGTGGGGGGTGGTGGCTTCCGCTGCCAGGGATGGTGTGGACTCTGGTGCTGGGCGTGGCCTGGTGGTGACGTTACGGAAGGATGCGCGCCGTCCAGGTTCCCTGCTGTCGTCTGGTGGTGTGTCCGGGGCCGCGGGTACCCCTGTGGTGCCGGTGCGCGTTGGGGCCCTGGGGGACGTGTTGCATGCGTCTGTGATGCCACCGGATCACTGGTCGGAGATTGCCGAGTTACTGCTGTCTGAGGGACCAGAGTACTTTCATGGTGGGCAAGTTCCCTTAGTACTACCGTTTGGGTCCTCTGTTTGAAGGTGTTTGTTGCCCCGGTTCCGGATGTTATGGCGTCCCCAGTGGGTGGACGGGACCCTTTGCAATGGGTGTTCTGGGAGGTGTTCAATGTACGGTTCCCGCGGGCCAGGTTCCTGGGCAAGTATGTGCTCTGATTTCCTGTGTATTTGCTCTATGACTTGCTGTGTGCCCCTCTGGCTGTTTGTTTGCCCTGTTATATTATGTGCTTCTGCCTCTCCCTTTGTGCGTTGCTTTGCCGAGTGGCATATTAGTTTCTAGTGCTTGGCGTCACTCGTTTCGCGTTTTGGCTTGGCGTTTCGCCTTTCCTGGCTTCGCGTTTCACCCCTTACGGGTACGCCGGGGCGCATCCAATCCCACGATCGTCGTCGCCCCTAACTCAACAACAACACAAAACAATTAAATCAAAATGAAAAAAAAATTAAAATCTATGAAAATTTAATTTATCAATGCAATCGGGAACATTGAAATTGAATCGTAACATATTTTGTATATCTTGTGTTGCTCTTACATGCAACAGATGGCGCTGTTTTTAAGAAAAACGTATATTTTCACCTGTCACAGGTGATACTTCTAAATAATATGTATATAAAAACACGCACGTATTTAAATAGAACGTTGTGTCAAAATGTCAAAGCAATCAGTGAAGAACTTTCGGAGATAACAACGTGTGTTGCTCTTACGTCCTACAAATGGCGCGGTTTTCCAAAAAAAAAATGTTTTTTCCTGTCACAAGTGAGGCATGTATATAGTAGGTATATAAAAATACACGCCAATTCGAATGTAATATTGTGTCAAAATTTCAAAGCAATCGTTAAAGAGGTTTCAATGATTTCCCTGGCATGAAAAAACATACGAAAAAAACAGCTTTAAAAAAAAACATGTTTTTTTCCCGTCACCGACGTGACATCTATATAGTATGTATATAACAACTCACTCGGATGCGAATGGAACGTTGTATGAAAATTTCAAGGCAATCGGTGAAGAACTTTCGGAGATTAGCGATTTTGAACAAACGAACATTTCCATTTTATTTATATAGATGAAACACTTTTCGATGGATTCCACACGCTCATTATAATAAATGTTTACTAATAACATTGATAAGGCATTATTATTTGCGATATATGTTTTTGTACAAGAGCTGCATAATTCTGTTAATGGATTTCTCTGTCATATCAACCAACTGGTATTCAGTTTCTTGAGCCAATTAGGCTCTATCAAATCAACTGTTCAAACTGTGTAAGGAGTCTGCCTCCACCATAACACTGCGTGCATTTCATTTGTTAACTACTATGAAAATAAAGAAAATCTGTGTGTGTGACACAACTGTCACACATATTCTCGTGAGTGACAGTGTGTGTGTGTGTGTGACAGTCCAGTGTATGACAGTCTAGTTTGTGAGTGTCTAGTGTGTGACAGTCTAGTGTGTTACAGACCAGTGTGTGACACTCGAGTGTGTGTCAGTCCAGTGTATGACAGTGTAATGTGAGACAGCCCCGTGTGTGACAGTACCATGTGTGAAAGTACAATGTGTGTGTCAGTAGATTGTATAACAGTCGATTGTGTGACCGTCTCGTGTGTCACAGTCAAGTGTGTGACAGTCCAGTGTGTGACAGTCCAGTGTGTGACAGTCCCGTTTGTGTGACAGTTCAGTGTTTGACAGTCCAGTGTATGACAGTCCAGTGTGTGTGACAGTCTAATGTTTGACAGTCCCGTGCGTAACAGTCCCGATTGTGACAGTCCAGTGTGTGACAGTCCAGTGTGAGAAAGTCCCGTGTGTGACAGTCCCGTGTGTGATATTCCCGACTGTGACAATCCCGTGCGTGAAAGTAAAGTGTGTGACAGTCCCGTGTGTAACAGTCCCGTGTGTAACAGTCCCGCGTGTGACAGTCTAGTGTGTGACCGTCCCGTGTGTTACAGTCCAGTGTGTGACAGTCCCGTGTGTGACATTCCAATGTTTGAAAGTCGCGTGTGTGACATTCCAGTGTGTGACAGTCTAGTGAGTGACAATCCAGTGTGTGACAGTCTAGTGCGTCACAGTCCAGTGTGTGACAGTCCAGTGTGTGACAGTCTAGTGCGTCACAGTCCAGTGTGTGACAGTCCTGTGTGTAACAGTCCAGAGTTTGACAGTCAAGTGTGCGACAGTCTAGTGTATTACAGTCCAGTGTTTGACAGTCCAGTGTGTGACAATCCAAGTGTGTGACAGTCTAGTGTGTTACAGTCTAGTGTGTGACAATTCTGTGTGTGACATTCCCATGTGTAAAAGTTCAGTGTGTGACAGTCTAGTGCGTCACAGTCCAGTGTATGACAGTCCAGTGTATTACAGTGCAGTAAGTGACAGTGCTGTATGTGACAATATTGTGTTTGACAGTCTAGTGTGTTACAGTCCCGTGTGTGACAGTCCCGTGTATGACAGTCCAGTGCGTCACAGTCCAGTGTGTGACAGTCCAGTGTGTGACAGTCTAGTGTATTACTGTCCAGTGAGTGACAGTCCTGGGTGTAATAAGCCAGTGTTTGACAGTCTAGTGTGTTACAGTCTCGTGTGTGACAGTCCAGTGTGTGACAGTCCAGTTTGTGACAGTCCAGTGTTTGACAGTCCCGTGTCTGGTGTGACAGTCCTGTGTGTGACAGACCAGTGTGTGACAGTCTAGTGTGTGACAGACCAGTGTGTGACAGTTCAGTGTGTGTGACAGTCCCGTGTGTGACAGTCCAGTTTGTAACATTCCAGTGTGAGACAGTCTACTGTGTGACAGCCCAGTGTGTGACAGTCCAGTGTGTGACAGTCCAGTATGTGACAGTGCAGTGTGTGACAGTCCAGTATGTGACAGTCCAGTGTGTGACAGTCCCGTTTGTGTGACAGTTCAGTGTTTGACAGTCCAGTGTATGACAGTCCAGTGTGTGTGACAGTCTAATGTTTGACAGTCCCGTGTGGGACAGTCCTGTGTGTGACAGTCCCGTGTGTGACAGTCCCATGTGTGACAGTCCAGTGTGTGACAGTCCAGTGTGAGAAAGTCCCGTGTGTGACATTCCCGAATGTGACAGTCCCGTGTGTAACAGTCCAGTGTGTGACAGTCCCGTGTGTAACAGTCCCGTGTGTAACAGTCCCGCGTGTGACAGTCTAGTGTGTGACCGTCCCGTGTGTTACAGTCCAGTGTGTGACAGTCCCGTGTGTGACAATCCAGTGTTTGACAGTCCCGTGTATTACATTCCAGTGTGTGACAGTCTAGTGTGTGACAATCCAGTGTGTGACAGTCAAGTGTATGACAGACCCGTGTGTGAAAGTCCTATGTGTGACAGTCTAGTGCGTCACAGTCCAGTGTGTGAAAGTCCAGTGTGTGACAGTCCAGTGAGTGACAGTCAAATGTGTGACAGTCTAGTGCGTCACAGTCCAGTGTGTGACAGTCAAGTGTGTGACAGTCTAGTGTGTGACAGTCTAGTGCGTCACAGTCCAGTGTGTGACAGTCCTGTGTGAACCAGTCCAGAGTTTGACAGTCCAGTGTGCGACAGTCTAGTGTATTACAGTCCAGTGTTTGACAGTCCAGTGTGTGACAATCCAGTGTGTGACAGTCTAGTGTGTTACAGTCTAGTGTGTGACAGTCCCATGTGTAAAAGTTCAGTGTGTGACAGTCTAGTGCATCACAGTCCAGTGTATGACATTCCAGTGTGTTACAGTCTAGTGTGTGACAGACTAGTGCGTTACAGTCCAGTGTGTGACAGTCCAGTGTATTACAGTGCAGTAAGTGACAGTGCTGTGTGTGACAATCCAGTGTTTGACAGTCTAGTGTGTTACAGTCCCGTGTGTGACAGTCCCGTGCATGACAGTCCAGTGCGTCACAGTCCAGTGTGTGACAGTCCAGTGTGTGACAGTCTAGTGTATTACTGTCCAGTGAGTGACAGTCCTGGGTGTAATAAGCCAGTGTTTGACAGTCTAGTGTGTTACAGTCTCGTGTGTGACAGTCCAGTGTGTGACAGTCCAGTGTGTGACAGTCCAGTTTGTGACAGTCCAGTGTTTGACAGTCCCGTGTCTGGTGTGACAGTCCTGTGTGTGACAGACCAGTGTGTGACAGTCTAGTGTGTGACAGACCAGTGTGTGACAGTTCAGTGTGTGTGACAGTCCCGTGTGTGACAGTCCAGTGTGTAACATTCCAGTGTGAGACAGTCTACTGTGTGACAGCCCAGTGTGTGACAGTCCAGTGTGTGACAGTCCAGTATGTGAGAGTCCAGTATGTGACAGTCCAGTGTGTGACAGTCCCGTTTGTGTGACAGTTCAGTGTTTGACAGTCCAGTGTATGACAGTCCAGTGTGCGTGACAGTCTAATGTTTGACAGTCCCGTGTGGGACAGTCCTGTGTGTGACAGTCCCGTGTGTGACAGTCCCATGTGTGACAGTCCAGTGTGTGACAGTCCAGTGTGAGAAAGTCCCGTGTGTGACATTCCCGAATGTGACAGTCCCGTGTGTGACAGTCCAGTGTGTGACAGTCCCGTGTGTAACAGTCCCGTGTGTAACAGTACCGCGTGTGACAGTCTAGTGTGTGACCGTCCCGTGTGTTACAGTCCAGTGTGTGACAGTCCCGTGTGTGACAATCCAGTGTTTGACAGTCCCGTGTATTACATTCCAGTGTGTGACAGTCTAGTGTGTGACAATCCAGTGTGTGACAGTCAAGTGTATGACAGACCCGTGTGTGAAAGTCCTTTGTGTGACAGTCTAGTGCGTCACAGTCCAGTGTGTGAAAGTCCAGTGTATGACAGTCCAGTGAGTGACAGTCAAATGTGTGACAGTCTAGTGCGTCACAGTCCAGTGTGTGACAGTCAAGTGTGTGACAGTCTAGTGTGTGACAGTCTAGTGCGTCACAGTCCAGTGTGTGACAGTCCTGTGTGAACCAGTCCAGAGTTTGACAGTCCAGTGTGCGACAGTCTAGTGTATTACAGTCCAGTGTTTGACACTCCAGTGTGTGACAATCCAGTGTGTGACAGTCTAGTGTGTTACAGTCTAGTGTGTGACAGTCCCATGTGTAAAAGTTCAGTGTGTGACAGTCTAGTGCATCACAGTCCAGTGTATGACAGTCCAGTGTGTTACAGTCAAGTGTGTGACAGACTAGTGCGTCACAGTCCAGTGTGTGACAGTCCAGTGTATTACAGTGCAGTAAGTGACAGTGCTGTGTGTGACAATCCAGTGTTTGACAGTCTAGTGTGTTACAGTCCCGTGTGTGACAGTCCCGTGCATGACAGTCCAGTGCGTCACAGTCCAGTGTGTGACAGTCCAGTGTGTGACAGTCTAGTGTATTACTGTCCAGTGAGTGACAGTCCTGGGTGTAATAAGCCAGTGTTTGACAGTCTAGTGTGTTACAGTCTCGTGTGTGACAGTCCAGTGTGTGACAGTCCAGTTTGTGACAGTCCAGTGTTTGACAGTCCCGTGTCTGGTGTGACAGTCCTTTGTGTGACAGACCAGTGTGTGAGACAGTCTAGTGTGTGACAGTGCAGTGTTTAACATTCCAGTGTGAGACAGTCTACTGTGTGACAGTCCAGTGTGTGACAGTCCAGTGTGTGACAGTCCAGTATGTAACAGTGCAGTGTGTGATAGACCAGTATGTGACAGTCCAGTGTATGACAGTCCCGTTTGTGTGACAGTTTAGTGTTTGACAGTCCAGTGTATGACAGTCCAGTGTGTGTGACAGTCTAATGTTTGACAGTCCCGTGTGTGACAGTCCCGTGTGTGACAGTCCCATGTGTGACAGTCCAGTGTGTGACAGTCAATGTGTGAGAAAGTCCCCTGTGTGACAGTCCCGTGTGTGACATTCCCGACTGTGAAAATCCCGTGTGTGACAGACTAGTGTGTGACAGTCCCGTGTGTCACAGTCCCGTGTGTAACAGTCCCGCGTGTGACAGTCTAGTGTGTGACAGTCTCGTGTGTTACAGTCCCATGTGTGACAGTCCAGTGTGTGACAGTCCCGTGTGTGACAGTCCAGTGTTTGACAGTCCCGTGTGTGACATTCCAGTGTGTGACAGTCTAGTGTGTGACAATCCAGTGTGTGACAGTCAAGTGTGTGAGTGTCCCGTGTGTAAAAGTCCTATGTGTGACAATCTAGTGCGTCAAAGTCCAGTGTGTGAAAGTCAAGTGTGTGACAGTCCAGTGAGTGACAGAAAAATGTGTGACATTCTAGTGCGTCACAGTCCAGTGTGTGACAGTCCCATGTGTGACAGTCTAGTGTGTGACAGTCTAGAGCTTCACAGTCCAGTGTGTGACAGTCCTGTGTGTAACAGTCCAGAGTTTGACAGTCCAGTGTGCGACAGTCTAGTGTATTACAGTCCAGTGTTTGACAGTCCAGTGTGTGACAATCTAGTGTGTGACAGTCTTGTGTGTTACAGTCTAGTGTGTGACAATTCTGTGTGTGACAGTCCCATGTGTAAAAGTTCAGTGTGTGACAGTCTAGTGCGTCACAGTCCAGTGTGTGACAGTCCAGTGTGTTACAGTCAAGTGTGTGACAGACTAGTGCGTCACATTCCAGTGTGTGACAGTCCAGTGTATTACAGTGCAGTAAGTGACAGTGCTGTGTGTGACAATCCAGTGTTTGACAGTCTAATGTGTTACTGTCCCGTGTGTGACAGTCCCGTGTATGACAGTCCAGTGCGTCACAGTCCAGTGTGTGACAGTCTAGTGTATTACTGTCCTGTGAGTTACAGTCCTGTGTGTTACAATCCAGTGTTTGACAGTCTAGTGTGTTACAGTCTCGTGTGTGAGAGTCCAGTGTGAGACAGCCCACTGTGTGACAGTCCAGTTTGTGACAGTCCAGTGTTTGACAGTCCCGTGTCTGGTGTGACAGTCCTGTGTGTGACAGACCAGTGTGTGACAGTCTAGAGTGTGACAGACCAGTGTGTGACAGTTCAGCGTGTGTGACAGTCCCGTGTGTGACAGTCCAGTGTGTAACATTCCAGTGTGAGACAGTCTACTGTGTGACAGTCCAGTGTGTGACAGTCCAGTGTGTGACAGTCCAGTATGTGACAGTCCAGTGTGTGACAGTCCAGTATGTGACAGTCCAGTGTGTGACAGTCCCGTTTGTGTGACAGTTTAGTGTTTGACAGTCCAGTGTATGACAGTCTAGTGTGTGTGACAGTCTAATGTTTGACAGTCCCGTGTGTGACAGTCCCGTGAGTGACAGTCCCGTGTGGGACAGTCCCATGTGTGACAGTCCAGTGTGCGACAGTCCAGTGTGAGAAAGTCCCCTGTGGGACAGTCCCGTGTGTGACATTCCCGACTGTGACAGTCCCATGTGTGACTGTCCAGTGTGTGACAGTCCCGTGTGTAACAGTCCCGTGTGTAACAGTCCCGCGTGTGACAGTCTAGTGTGTGACCGTCTCGTGTGTTACAGTCCCATGTGTGACAGTCCAGTGTGTGACAGTCCCGTGTGTGACAGTCCAGTGTTTGACAGTCCCGTGTGTGACATTCCAGTGTGTGACAGTCTAGGGTGTGACAATCCAGTGTGTGACAGTCAAGTGTGTGACAGTCCCTTGTGTAAAAGTCCTATGTGTGGCAGTCTAGTGCGCCACAGTCCAGTGTGTGAAAGTCCAGTGTGTGACAGTCCAGTGAGTGACAGACAAATGTGTGACAGTCTAGTGCGTCACAGTCCAGTGTGTGACAGTCCAGTGTGTGACAGTCTAGTGTGTGACAGTCTAGTGAGTCACAGTCCAGTGTGTGACAGTCCTGTATGTAAAAGTCCAGAGTTTGACAGTCCAGTGTGCGACAGTCTAGTGTATTACAGTCCAGTGTTTGACAGTCAAGTGTGTGAAAATCCAGTGTGTGACAGTCTAGTGCATCACAGTCCAGTGTAAGACAGTCCAGTGTGTTACAGTCAAGTGTGTGACAGACTAGTGCGTCACAGTCCAGTGTGTGACAGTCCAGTGTATTACTGTGCAGTAAGTGACAGTGCTGTGTGTGACAATCCAGTGTTTGACAGTCTAGTGTGTTACAGTCCAGTGTGTGAAAGTCCAGTGTGTGACAGTCCAGTGAGTGACAGTCAAATGTGTGACAGTCTAGTGCGTCACAGTCCAGTGTGTGACAGTCAAGTGTGTGACAGTCTAGTGTGTGACAGTCTAGTGCGTCACAGTCCAGTGTGTGACATTCCTGTGTGAACCAGTCCAGAGTTTGACAGTCCAGTGTGCGACAGTCTAGTGTATTACAGTCCAGTGTTTGACAGTCCTGTGTGTGACAATCCAGTGTGTGATAGTCTAGTGTGTTACAGTCTAGTGTGTGACAGTCCCATGTGTAAAAGTTCAGTGTGTGACAGTCTAGTGCATCACAGTCAAGTGTATGACAGTCCAGTGTGTTACAGTCAAGTGTGTGACAGACTAGTGCGTCACAGTCCAGTGTGTGACAGTCCAGTGTATTACAGTGCAGTACGTGACAGTGCTGTGAGTGACAATCCAGTGTTTGACAGTCTAGTGTGTTACAGTCCCGTGTGTGACAGTCCCGTGTATGACAGTCCAGTGTGTGACAGTCCAGTGTGTGACAGTCTAGTGTATTACTGTCCATTGAGTGACAGTCCTGGGTGTAATAAGCCAGTGTTTGACAGTCTAGTGTGTTACAGTCTCGTGTGTGACAGTCCAGTGTGTGACAGTCCAGTTTGTGACAGTCCAGTGTTTGACAGTCCCGTGTCTGGTGTGACAGTCCTTTGTGTGACAGACCAGTGTGTGACAGTCTAGTGTGTGACAGTCCCGTGTGTGACAGTGCATTGTGTAACATTCCAGTGTGAGACAGTCTACTGTGTGACAGTCCAGTGTGTGACAGTCCAGTATGTGACAGTGCAGAGTGTGATAGACCAGTATGTGACAGTCCAGTGTATGACAGTCCCGTTTGTGTGACAGTTTAGTGTTTGACAGTCCAGTGTATGACAGTCCAGTGTGTGTGACAGTCTAATGTTTGACAGTCCCGTGTGTGACAGTCCCGTGTGTGACAGTCCCATGTGTGACAGTCCAGTGTGTGACATTCCCGACTGTGAAAATCCTGTGTGTGACAGACTAGTGTGTGACAGTCCCGTGTGTGACAGTCCCGTGTGTAACAGTCCCGCGTGTGACAGTCTAGTGTGTGACCGTCTCGTGTGTTACAGTCCCATGTGTGACAGTCCAGTGTGTGACAGTCCCGTGTGTGACAGTCCAGTGTTTGACAGTCCCGTGTGTGATATTCCAGTGTGTGACAGTCTAGTGTGTGACAATCCAGTGTGTGACAGTCAAGTGTGTGAGTGTCCCGTGTGTAAAAGTCCTATGTGTGACAGTCTAGTGCGTCACAGTCCAGTGTGTGACAGTCCCATGTGTGACAGTCTAGAGCGTCACAGTCCAGTGTGTGACAGTCCTGTGTGTAACAGTCCAGAGTTTGACAGTCCAGTGTGCGACAGTCTAGTGTATTACAGTCCAGTGTTTGACAGTCCAGTGTGTGACAATCTAGTGTGTGACAGTCTTGTGTGTTACAGTCTGGTGTGTGACAATTCTGTGTGTGACAGTCCCATGTGTAAAAGTTCAGTGTGTGACAGTCTACTGCGTCACAGTCCAGTGTATGACAGTCCAGTGTGTTACAGTCAAGTGTGTGACAGACTAGTGCGTCACATTCCAGTGTGTGACAGTCCAGTGTATTACAGTGCAGTAAGTGACAGTGCTGTGTGTGACAATCCAGTGTTTGACAGTCTAATGTGTTACTGTCCCGTGTGTGACAGTCCCGTGTATGACAGTCCAGTGCGTCACAGTCCAGTGTGTGACAGTCCAGTGTGTGACAGTCTAGTGTATTACTATCCTGTGAGTGACAGTCCTGTGTGTTACAATCCAGTGTTTGACAGTCTAGTGTGTTACAGTCTCGTGTGTGAGAGTCCAGTGTGAGACAGCCCACTGTGTGACAGTCCAGTTTGTGACAGTCCAGTGTTTGACAGTCCCGTGTCTGGTGTGACAGTCATGTGTGTGACAGACCAGTGTGTGACAGTCTAGAGTGTGACAGACCAGTGTGTGACAGTTCAGCGTGTGTGACAGTCCCGTGTGTGACAGTCCAGTGTGTAACATTCCAGTGTGAGACAGTCTACTGTGTGACAGTCCAGTGTGTGACAGTCCAGTGTGTGACAGTCCAGTATGTGACAATCCAGTGTGTGACAGTCCAGTATGTGACAGTCCAGTGTGTGACAGTCCCGTTTGTGTGACAGTTTAGTGTTTGACAGTCCAGTGTATGACAGTCTAGTGTGTGTGACAGTCTAATGTTTGACAGTCCCGTGTGTGACAGTCCCGTGAGTGACAGTCCCGTGTGGGACAGTCCAATGTGTGACAGTCCAGTGTGTGACAGTCCAGTGTATTACAGTGCAGTACGTGACAGTGCTGTGTGTGACAATCCAGTGTTTGACAGTCTAGTGTGTTACAGTCCCGTGTGTGACAGTCCCGTGTATGACAGTCCAGTGTGTGACAGTCCAGTGTGTGACAGTGTAGTGTATTACTGTCCATTGAGTGACAGTCCTGGGTGTAATAAGCCAGTGTTTGACAGTCTAGTGTGTTACAGTCTCGTGTGTGACAGTCCAGTGTGTGACAGTCCAGTTTGTGACAGTCCAGTGTTTGACAGTCCCGTGTCTGGTGTGACAGTCCTTTGTGTGACAGACCAGTGTGTGACAGTCTAGTGTGTGACAGACCAGTGTGTGACAGTTCAGTGTGTGTGACAGTCCCGTGTGTGACAGTGCATTGTGTAACATTTCAGTGTGAGACAGTCTACTGTGTGACAGTCCAGTGTGTGACAGTCCAGTGTGTGACAGTCCAGTATGTGACAGTGCAGAGTGTGATAGACCAGTATGTGACAGTCCAGTGTATGACAGTCCCGTTTGTGTGACAGTTTAGTGTTTGACAGTCCAGTGTATGACAGTCCAGTGTGTGTGACAGTCTAATGTTTGACAGTCCCGTGTGTGACAGTCCCGTGTGTGACAGTCCCATGTGTGACAGTCCAGTGTGTGACATTCCCGACTGTGAAAATCCTGTGTGTGACAGACTAGTGTGTGACAGTCCCGTGTGTGACAGTCCCGTGTGTAACAGTCCCGCGTGTGACAGTCTAGTGTGTGACCGTCTCGTGTGTTACAGTCCCATGTGTGACAGTCCAGTGTGTGACAGTCCCGTGTGTGACAGTCCAGTGTTTGACAGTCCCGTGTGTGACATTCCAGTGTGTGACAGTCTAGTGTGTGACAATCCAGTGTGTGACAGTCAAGTGTGTGAGTGTCCCGTGTGTAAAAGTCCTATGTGTGACAGTCTAGTGCGTCACAGTCCAGTGTGTGACAGTCCCATGTGTGACAGTCCCATGTGTGACAGTCCAGTGTGTGACAGTCCTGTGTGTAACAGTCCAGAGTTTGACAGTCCAGTGTGCGACAGTCTAGTGTATTACAGTCCAGTGTTTGACAGTCCAGTGTGTGACAATCTAGTGTGTGACAGTCTTGTGTGTTACAGTCTAGTGTGTGACAATTCTGTGTGTGACAGTCCCATGTGTAAAAGTTCAGTGTGTGACAGTCTACTGCGTCACAGTCCAGTGTATGACAGTCCAGTGTGTTACAGTCAAGTGTGTGACAGACTAGTGCGTCACATTCCAGTGTGTGACAGTCCAGTGTATTACAGTGCAGTAAGTGACAGTGCTGTGTGTGACAATCCAGTGTTTGACAGTCTAATGTGTTACTGTCCCGTGTGTGACAGTCCCGTGTATGACAGTCCAGTGCGTCACAGTCCAGTGTGTGACAGTCCAGTGTGTGACAGTCTAGTGTATTACTATCCTGTGAGTGACAGTCCTGTATGTTACAATCCAGTGTTTGACAGTCTAGTGTGTTACAGTCTCGTGTGTGAGAGTCCAGTGTGAGACAGCCCACTGTGTGACAGTCCAGTTTGTGACAGTCCAGTGTTTGACAGTCCCGTGTCTGGTGTGACAGTCATGTGTGTGACAGACCAGTGTGTGACAGTCTAGAGTGTGACAGACCAGTGTGTGACAGTTCAGCGTGTGTGACAGTCCCGTGTGTGACAGTCCAGTGTGTAACATTCCAGTGTGAGACAGTCTACTGTGTGACAGTCCAGTGTGTGACAGTCCAGTGTGTGACAGTCCAGTATGTGACAATCCAGTGTGTGACAGTCCAGTATGTGACAGTCCAGTGTGTGACAGTCCCGTTTGTGTGACAGTTTAGTGTTTGACAGTCCAGTGTATGACAGTCTAGTGTGTGTGACAGTCTAATGTTTGACAGTCCCGTGTGTGACAGTCCCGTGAGTGACAGTCCCGTGTGGGACAGTCCCATGTGTGACAGTCCAGTGTGTGACAGTCCAGTGTATTACAGTGCAGTACGTGACAGTGCTGTGTGTGACAATCCAGTGTTTGACAGTCTAGTGTGTTACAGTCCCGTGTGTGACAGTCCCGTGTATGACAGTCCAGTGTGTGACAGTCCAGTGTGTGACAGTGTAGTGTATTACTGTCCATTGAGTGACAGTCCTGGGTGTAATAAGCCAGTGTTTGACAGTCTAGTGTGTTACAGTCTCGTGTGTGACAGTCCAGTGTGTGACAGTCCAGTTTGTGACAGTCCAGTGTTTGACAGTCCCGTGTCTGGTGTGACAGTCCTTTGTGTGACAGACCAGTGTGTGACAGTCTAGTGTGTGACAGACCAGTGTGTGACAGTTCAGTGTGTGTGACAGTCCCGTGTGTGACAGTGCATTGTGTAACATTTCAGTGTGAGACAGTCTACTGTGTGACAGTCCAGTGTGTGACAGTCCAGTGTGTGACAGTCCAGTATGTGACAGTGCAGAGTGTGATAGACCAGTATGTGACAGTCCAGTGTATGACAGTCCCGTTTGTGTGACAGTTTAGTGTTTGACAGTCCAGTGTATGACACTCCAGTGTGTGTGACAGTCTAATGTTTGACAGTCCCGTGTGTGACAGTCCCGTGTGTGACAGTCCCATGTGTGACAGTCCAGTGTGTGACATTCCCGACTGTGAAAATCCTGTGTGTGACAGACTAGTGTGTGACAGTCCCGTGTGTGACAGTCCCGTGTGTAACAGTCCCGCGTGTGACAGTCTAGTGTGTGACCGTCTCGTGTGTTACAGTCCCATGTGTGACAGTCCAGTGTGTGACAGTCCCGTGTGTGACAGTCCAGTGTTTGACAGTCCCGTGTGTGACATTCCAGTGTGTGACAGTCTAGTGTGTGACAATCCAGTGTGTGACAGTCAAGTGTGTGAGTGTCCCGTGTGTAAAAGTCCTATGTGTGACAGTCTAGTGCGTCACAGTCCAGTGTGTGACAGTCCCATGTGTGACAGTCCCATGTGTGACAGTCCAGTGTGTGACAGTCCTGTGTGTAACAGTCCAGAGTTTGACAGTCCAGTGTGCGACAGTCTAGTGTATTACAGTCCAGTGTTTGACAGTCCAGTGTGTGACAATCTAGTGTGTGACAGTCTTGTGTGTTACAGTCTAGTGTGTGACAATTCTGTGTGTGACAGTCCCATGTGTAAAAGTTCAGTGTGTGACAGTCTAGTGCATCACAGTCCAGTGTATGACAGTCCAGTGTGTTACAGTCAAGTGTGTGACAGACTAGTGCGTCACATTCCAGTGTGTGACAGTCCAGTGTATTACAGTGCAGTAAGTGACAGTGCTGTGTGTGACAATCCAGTGTTTGACAGTCTAATGTGTTACTGTCCCGTGTGTGACAGTCCCGTTTATGACAGTCCAGTGCGTCACAGTCCAGTGTGTGACAGTCCAGTGTGTGACAGTCTAGTGTATTACTGTCCTGTGAGTGACAGTCCTGTGTGTTACAATCCAGTGTTTGACAGTCTAGTGTGTTACAGTCTCGTGTGTGAGAGTCCAGTGTGAGACAGCCCACTGTGTGACAGTCCAGTTTGTGACAGTCCAGTGTTTGACAGTCCCGTGTCTGGTGTGACAGTCCTGTGTGTGACAGACCAGTGTGTGACAGTCTAGAGTGTGACAGACCAGTGTGTGACAGTTCAGCGTGTGTGACAGTCCCGTGTGTGACAGTCCAGTGTGTAACATTCCAGTGTGAGACAGTCTACTGTGTGACAGTCTACTGTGTGACAGTCCAGTGTGTGACAGTCCAGTGTGTGACAGTCCAGTATGTGACAATCCAGTGTGTGACAGTCCAGTATGTGACAGTCCAGTGTGTGACAGTCCCGTTTGTGTGACAGTTTAGTGTTTGACAGTCCAGTGTATGACAGTCTAGTGTGTGTGACAGTCTAATGTTTGACAGTCCCGTGTGTGACAGTCCCGTGAGTGACAGTCCCGTGTGGGACAGTCCCATGTGTGACAGTCCAGTGTGTGACAGTCCAGTGTATTACAGTGCAGTACGTGACAGTGCTGTGTGTGACAATCCAGTGTTTGACAGTCTAGTGTGTTACAGTCCCGTGTGTGACAGTCCCGAGTATGACAGTCCAGTGTGTGACAGTCCAGTGTGTGACAGTCTAGTGTATTACTGTCCATTGAGTGACAGTCCTGGGTGTAATAAGCCAGTGTTTGACAGTCTAGTGTGTTACAGTCTCGTGTGTGTGACAGTCCAGTGTGTGACAGTCCAGTTTGTGACAGTCCAGTGTTTGACAGTCCCGTGTCTGGTGTGACAGTCCTTTGTGTGACAGACCAGTGTGTGACAGTCTAGTGTGTGACAGACCAGTGTGTGACAGTTCAGTGTGTGTGACAGTCCCGTGTGTGACAGTGCATTGTGTAACATTTCAGTGTGAGACAGTCTACTGTGTGACAGTCCAGTGTGTGACAGTCCAGTGTGTGACAGTCCAGTATGTGACAGTGCAGAGTGTGATAGACCAGTATGAGACAGTCCAGTGTATGACAGTCCCGTTTGTGTGACAGTTTAGTGTTTGACAGTCCAGTGTATGACAGTCCAGTGTGTGTGACAGTCTAATGTTTGACAGTCCCGTGTGTGACAGTCCCGTGTGTGACAGTCCCATGTGTGACAGTCCAGTGTGTGACATTCCCGACTGTGAAAATCCTGTGTGTGACAGACTAGTGTGTGACAGTCCCGTGTGTGACAGTCCCGTGTGTAACAGTCCCGAGTGTGACAGTCTAGTGTGTGACCGTCTCGTGTGTTACAGTCCCATGTGTGACAGTCCAGTGTGTGTCAGTCCCGTGTGTGACAGTCCAGTTTTTGACAGTCCCGTGTGTGACATTCCTGTGTGTGACAGTCTAGTGTGTGACAATCCAGTGTGTGACAGTCAAGTGTGTGAGTGTCCCGTGTATAAAAGTCCTATGTGTGACAGTCTAGTGCGTCACAGTCCAGTGTGTGACAGTCCCATGTGTGACAGTCCCATGTGTGACAGTCCAGTGTGTGACAGTCCTGTGTGTAACAGTCCAGAGTTTGACAGTCCAGTGTGCGACAGTCTAGTGTATTACAGTCCAGTGTTTGACAGTCCAGTGTGTGACAATCTAGTGTGTGACAGTCTTGTGTGTTACAGTCTAGTGTGTGACAATTCTGTGTGTGACAGTCCCATGTGTAAAAGTTCAGTGTGTGACAGTCTAGTGCGTCACAGTCCAGTGTATGACAGTCCAGTGTGTTACAGTCAAGTGTGTGACAGACTAGTGCGTCACATTCCAGTGTGTGACAGTCCAGTGTATTACAGTGCAGTAAGTGACAGTGCTGTGTGTGACAATCCAGTGCTTGACAGTCTAATGTGTTACTGTCCCGTGTGTGACAGTCTAGTGTATTACTGTCCTGTGAGTGACAGTCCTGTGTGTTACAATCCAGTGTTTGACAGTCTAGTGTGTTACAGTCTCGTGTGTGAGAGTCCAGTGTGAGACAGCCCACTGTGTGACAGTCCAGTTTGTGACAGTCCAGTGTTTGACAGTCCCGTGTCTGGTGTGACAGTCCTGTGTGTGACAGACCAGTGTGTGACAGTCTAGAGTGTGACAGAGCAGTGTGTGACAGTTCAGCGTGTGTGACAGTCCCGTGTGTGACAGTCCAGTGTGTAACATTCCAGTGTGAGACAGTCTACTGTGTGACAGTCTTCTGTGTGACAGTCCAGTGTGTGACAGTCCAGTGTGTGACAGTCCAGTATGTGACAATCCAGTGTGTGACAGTCCAGTATGTGACAGTCCAGTGTGTGACAGTCCCGTTTGTGTGACAGTTTAGTGTTTGACAGTCCAGTGTATGACAGTCTAGTGTGTGTGACAGTCTAATGTTTGACAGTCCCGTGTGTGACAGTCCCGTGAGTGACAGTCCCGTGTGGGACAGTCCCATGTGTGACAGTCCAGTGTGTGACAGTCCAGTGTATTACAGTGCAGTACGTGACAGTGCTGTGTGTGACAATCCAGTGTTTGACAGTCTAGTGTGTTACAGTCCCGTGTGTGACAGTCCCGTGTATGACAGTCCAGTGTGTGACAGTCCAGTGTGTGACAGTCTAGTGTATTACTGTCCATTGAGTGACAGTCCTGGGTGTAATAAGCCAGTGTTTGACAGTCTAGTGTGTTACAGTCTCGTGTGTGTGACAGTCCAGTGTGTGACAGTCCAGTTTGTGACAGTCCAGTGTTTGACAGTCCCGTGTCTGGTGTGACAGTCCTTTGTGTGACAGACCAGTGTGTGACAGTCTAGTGTGTGACAGACCAGTGTGTGACAGTTCAGTGTGTGTGACAGTCCCGTATGTGACAGTGCATTGTGTAACATTTCAGTGTGAGACAGTCTACTGTGTGACAGTCCAGTGTGTGATAGTCCAGTGTGTGACAGTCCAGTATGTGACAGTGCAGAGTGTGATAGACCAGTATGTGACAGTCCAGTGTATGACAGTCCCGTTTGTGTGACAGTTTAGTGTTTGACAGTCCAGTGTATGACAGTCCAGTGTGTGTGACAGTCTAATGTTTGACAGTCCCGTGTGTGACAGTCCCGTGTGTGACAGTCCCATGTGTGACAGTCCAGTGTGTGACATTCCCGACTGTGAAAATCCTGTGTGTGACAGACTAGTGTGTGACAGTCCCGTGTGTGACAGTCCCGTGTGTAACAGTCCCGCGTGTGACAGTCTAGTGTGTGACCGTCTCGTGTGTTACAGTCCCATGTGTGACAGTCCAGTGTGTGACAGTCCCGTGTGTGACAGTCCAGTGTTTGACAGTCCCGTGTGTGACATTCCAGTGTGTGACAGTCTAGTGTGTGACAATCCAGTGTGTGACAGTCAAGTGTGTGAGAGTCCCGTGTGTAAAAGTCCTATGTGTGACAGTCTAGTGCGTCACAGTCCAGTGTGTGACAGTCCCATGTGTGACAGTCCCATGTGTGACAGTCCAGTGTGTGACAGTCCTGTGTGTAACAGTCCAGAGTTTGACAGTCCAGTGTGCGACAGTCTAGTGTATTACAGTCCAGTGTTTGACAGTCCAGTGTGTGACAATCTAGTGTGTGACAGTCTTGTGTGTTACAGTCTAGTGTGTGACAATTCTGTGTGTGACAGTCCCATGTGTAAAAGTTCAGTGTGTGACAGTCTAGTGCGTCACAGTCCAGTGTATGACAGTCCAGTGTGTTACAGTCAAGTGTGTGACAGACTAGTGCGTCACATTCCAGTGTGTGACAGTCCAGTGTATTACAGTGCAGTAAGTGACAGTGCTGTGTGTGACAATCCAGTGTTTGACAGTCTAATGTGTTACTGTCCCGTGTGTGACAGTCCCGTTTATGACAGTCCAGTGCGTCACAGTCCAGTGTGTGACAGTCCAGTGTGTGACAGTCTAGTGTATTACTGTCCTGTGAGTGACAGTCCTGTGTGTTACAATCCAGTGTTTGACAGTCTAGTGTGTTACAGTCTCGTGTGTGAGAGTCCAGTGTGAGACAGCCCACTGTGTGACAGTCCAGTTTGTGACAGTCCAGTGTTTGACAGTCCCGTGTCTGGTGTGACAGTCCTGTGTGTGACAGACCAGTGTGTGACAGTCTAGAGTGTGACAGACCAGTGTGTGACAGTTCAGCGTGTGTGACAGTCCCGTGTGTGACAGTCCAGTGTGTAACATTCCAGTGTGAGACAGTCTACTGTGTGAAAGTCCAGTGTGTGACAGTCCAGTGTGTGACAGTCCAGTATGTGACAATCCAGTGTGTGACAGTCCAGTATGTGACAGTCCAGTGTGTGACAGTCCCGTTTGTGTGACAGTTTAGTGTTTGACAGTCCAGTGTATGACAGTCTAGTGTGTGTGACAGTCTAATGTTTGACAGTCCTGTGTGTGACAGTCCCGTGAGTGACAGTCCCGTGTGGGACAGTCCCATGTGTGACAGTCCAGTGTGTGACAGTCCAGTGTATTACAGTGCAGTACGTGACAGTGCTGTGTGTGACAATCCAGTGTTTGACAGTCTAGTGTGTTACAGTCCCGTGTGTGACAGTCCCGTGTATGACAGTCCAGTGTGTGACAGTCCAGTGTGTGACAGTCTAGTGTATTACTGTCCATTGAGTGACAGTCCTGGGTGTAATAAGCCAGTGTTTGACAGTCTAGTGTGTTACAGTCTCGTGTGTGACAGTCCAGTGTGTGACAGTCCAGTTTGTGACAGTCCAGTGTTTGACAGTCCCGTGTCTGGTGTGACAGTCCTTTGTGTGACAGACCAGTGTGTGACAGTCTAGTGTGTGACAGACCAGTGTGTGACAGTTCAGTGTGTGTGACAGTCCCGTGTGTGAGAGTGCATTGTGTAACATTCCAGTGTGAGACAGTCTACTGTGTGACAGTCCAGTGTGTGACAGTCCAGTGTGTGACAGTCCAGTATGTGACAGTGCAGAGTGTGATAGACCAGTATGTGACAGTCCAGTGTATGACAGTCCCGTTTGTGTGACAGTTTAGTGTTTGACAGTACAGTGTATGACAGTCCAGTGTGTGTGACAGTCTAATGTTTGACAGTCCCGTGTGTGACAGTCCCGTGTGTGACAGTCCCATGTGTGACAGTCCAGTGTGTGACATTCACGACTGTGAAAATCCTGTGTGTGACAGACTAGTGTGTGACAGTCCCGTGTGTGACAGTCCCGTGTGTAACAGTCCCGCGTGTGACAGTCTAGTGTGTGACCGTCTCGTGTGTTACAGTCCCATGTGTGACAGTCCAGTGTGTGACAGTCCCGTGTGTGACAGTCCAGTGTTTGACAGTCCCGTGTGTGATATTCCAGTGTGTGACAGTCTAGTGTGTGACAATCCAGTGTGTGACAGTCAAGTGTGTGAGTGTCCCGTGTGTAAAAGTCCTATGTGTGACAGTCTAGTGCGTCACAGTCCAGTGTGTGACAGTCCCATGTGTGACAGTCTAGAGCGTCACAGTCCAGTGTGTGACAGTCCTGTGTGTAACAGTCCAGAGTTTGACAGTCCAGTGTGCGACAGTCTAGTGTATTACAGTCCAGTGTTTGACAGTCCAGTGTGTGACAATCTAGTGTGTGACAGTCTTGTGTGTTACAGTCTAGTGTGTGACAATTCTGTGTGTGACAGTCCCATGTGTAAAAGTTCAGTGTGTGACAGTCTACTGCGTCACAGTCCAGTGTATGACAGTCCAGTGTGTTACAGTCAAGTGTGAGACAGACTAGTGCGTCACATTCCAGTGTGTGACAGTCCAGTGTATTACAGTGCAGTAAGTGACAGTGCTGTGTGTGACAATCCAGTGTTTGACAGTCTAATGTGTTACTGTCCCGTGTGTGACAGTCCCGTGTATGACAGTCCAGTGCGTCACAGTCCAGTGTGTGACAGTCCAGTGTGTGACAGTCTAGTGTATTACTATCCTGTGAGTGACAGTCCTGTGTGTTACAATCCAGTGTTTGACAGTCTAGTGTGTTACAGTCTCGTGTGTGAGAGTCCAGTGTGAGACAGCCCACTGTGTGACAGTCCAGTTTGTGACAGTCCAGTGTTTGACAGTCCCGTGTCTGGTGTGACAGTCATGTGTGTGACAGACCAGTGTGTGACAGTCTAGAGTGTGACAGACCAGTGTGTGACAGTTCAGCGTGTGTGACAGTCCCGTGTGTGTCAGTCCAGTGTGTAACATTCCAGTGTGAGACAGTCTACTGTGTGACAGTCCAGTGTGTGACAGTCCAGTGTGTGACAGTCCAGTATGTGACAATCCAGTGTGTGACAGTCCAGTATGTGACAGTCCAGTGTGTGACAGTCCCGTTTGTGTGACAGTTTAGTGTTTGACAGTCCAGTGTATGACAGTCTAGTGTGTGTGACAGTCTAATGTTTGACAGTCCCGTGTGTGACAGTCCCGTGAGTGACAGTCCCGTGTGGGACAGTCCCATGTGTGACAGTCCAGTGTGTGACAGTCCAGTGTATTACAGTGCAGTACGTGACAGTGCTGTGTGTGACAATCCAGTGTTTGACAGTCTAGTGTGTTACAGTCCCGTGTGTGACAGTCCCGTGTATGACAGTCCAGTGTGTGACAGTCCAGTGTGTGACAGTGTAGTGTATTACTGTCCATTGAGTGACAGTCCTGGGTGTAATAAGCCAGTGTTTGACAGTCTAGTGTGTTACAGTCTCGTGTGTGACAGTCCAGTGTGTGACAGTCCAGTTTGTGACAGTCCAGTGTTTGACAGTCCCGTGTCTGGTGTGACAGTCCTTTGTGTGACAGACCAGTGTGTGACAGTCTAGTGTGTGACAGACCAGTGTGTGACAGTTCAGTGTGTGTGACAGTCCCGTGTGTGACAGTGCATTGTGTAACATTTCAGTGTGAGACAGTCTACTGTGTGACAGTCCAGTGTGTGACAGTCCAGTGTGTGACAGTCCAGTATGTGACAGTGCAGAGTGTGATAGACCAGTATGTGACAGTCCAGTGTATGACAGTCCCGTTTGTGTGACAGTTTAGTGTTTGACAGTCCAGTGTATGACAGTCCAGTGTGTGTGACAGTCTAATGTTTGACAGTCCCGTGTGTGACAGTCCCGTGTGTGACAGTCCCATGTGTGACAGTCCAGTGTGTGACATTCCCGACTGTGAAAATCCTGTGTGTGACAGACTAGTGTGTGACAGTCCCGTGTGTGACAGTCCCGTGTGTAACAGTCCCGCGTGTGACAGTCTAGTGTGTGACCGTCTCGTGTGTTACAGTCCCATGTGTGACAGTCCAGTGTGTGACAGTCCCGTGTGTGACAGTCCAGTGTTTGACAGTCCCGTGTGTGACATTCCTGTGTGTGACAGTCTAGTGTGTGACAATCCAGTGTGTGACAGTCAAGTGTGTGAGTGTCCCGTGTGTAAAAGTCCTATGTGTGACAGTCTAGTGCGTCACAGTCCAGTGTGTGACAGTCCCATGTGTGACAGTCCCATGTGTGACAGTCCAGTGTGTGACAGTCCTGTGTGTGACAGTCTAGTGTGTGACAGTCTAGATCGTCACAGTCCAGTGTGTGACAGTCCTGTGTGTAACAGTCCAGAGCTTGACAGTCCAGTGTGCGACAGTCTAGTGTATTACAGTCCAGTGTTTGACAGTCCAGTGTGTGACAATCTAGTGTGTGACAGTCTTGTGTGTTACAGTCTAGTGTGTGACAATTCTGTGTGTGACAGTCCCATGTGTAAAAGTTCAGTGTGTGACAGTCTAGTGCGTCACAGTCCAGTGTATGACAGTCCAGTGTGTTACAGTCAAGTGTGTGACAGACTAGTGCGTCACATTCCAGTGTGTGACAGTCCAGTGTATTACAGTGCAGTAAGTGACAGTGCTGTGTGTGACAATCCAGTGTTTGACAGTCTAATGTGTTACTGTCCCATGTGTGACAGTCCCGTTTATGACAGTCCAGTGCGTCACAGTCCAGTGTGTGACAGTCCAGTGTGTGACAGTCTAGTGTATTACTGTCCTGTGAGTGACAGTCCTGTGTGTTACAATCCAGTGTTTGACAGTCTAGTGTGTTACAGTCTCGTGTGTGAGAGTCCAGTGTGAGACAGCCCACTGTGTGACAGTCCAGTTTGTGACAGTCCAGTGTTTGACAGTCCCGTGTCTGGTGTGACAGTCCTGTGTGTGACAGACCAGTGTGTGACAGTCTAGAGTGTGACAGACCAGTGTGTGACAGTTCAGCGTGTGTGACAGTCCCGTGTGTGACAGTCCCGTGTGTGACAGTCCAGTGTGTAACATTCCAGTGTGAGACAGTCTACTGTGTGACAGTCCAGTGTGTGACAGTCCAGTGTGTGACAGTCCAGTATGTGACAATCCAGTGTGTGACAGTCCAGTATGTGACAGTCCAGTGTGTGACAGTCCCGTTTGTGTGACAGTTTAGTGTTTGACAGTCCAGTGTATGACAGTCTAGTGTGTGTGACAGTCTAATGTTTGACAGTCCTGTGTGTGACAGTCCCGTGAGTGACAGTCCCGTGTGGGACAGTCCCATGTGTGACAGTCCAGTCTGTGACAGTCCAGTGTATTACAGTGCAGTACGTGACAGTGCTGTGTGTGACAATCCAGTGTTTGACAGTCTAGTGTGTTACAGTCCCGTGTGTGACAGTCCCGTGTATGACAGTCCAGTGTGTGACAGTCCAGTGTGTGACAGTCTAGTGTATTACTGTCCATTGAGTGACAGTCCTGGGTGTAATAAGCCAGTGTTTGACAGTCTAGTGTGTTACAGTCTCGTGTGTGACAGTCCAGTGTGTGACAGTCCAGTTTGTGACAGTCCAGTGTTTGACAGTCCCGTGTCTGGTGTGACAGTCCTTTGTGTGACAGACCAGTGTGTGACAGTCTAGTGTGTGACAGACCAGTGTGTGACAGTTCAGTGTGTGTGACAGTCCCGTGTGTGACAGTGCATTGTGTAACATTTCAGTGTGAGACAGTCTACTGTGTGACAGTCCAGTGTGTGACAGTCCAGTGTGTGACAGTCCAGTATGTGACAGTGCAGAGTGTGATAGACCAGTATGTGACAGTCCAGTGTATGACAGTCCCGTTTGTGTGACAGTTTAGTGTTTGACAGTCCAGTGTATGACAGTCCAGTGTGTGTGACAGTCTAATGTTTGACAGTCCCGTGTGTGACAGTCCCGTGTGTGACAGTCCCATGTGTGACAGTCCAGTGTGTGACATTCCCGACTGTGAAAATCCTGTGTGTGACAGACTAGTGTGTGACAGTCCCGTGTGTGGCAGTCCCGTGTGTAACAGTCCCGCGTGTGACAGTCTAGTGTGTGACCGTCTCGTGTGTTACAGTCCCATGTGTGACAGTCCAGTGTGTGACAGTCCCGTGTGTGACAGTCCAGTGTTTGACAGTCCCGTGTGTGACATTCCAGTGTGTGACAGTCTAGTGTGTGACAATCCAGTGTGTGACAGTCAAGTGTGTGAGTGTCCCGTGTGTAAAAGTCCTATGTGTGACAGTCTAGTGCGTCACAGTCCAGTGTGTGACAGTCCCATGTGTGACAGTCTAGAGCGTCACAGTCCAGTGTGTGACAGTCCTGTGTGTAACAGTCCAGAGTTTGACAGTCCAGTGTGCGACAGTCTAGTGTATTACAGTCCAGTGTTTGACAGTCCAGTGTGTGACAATCTAGTGTGTGACAGTCTTGTGTGTTACAGTCTAGTGTGTGACAATTCTGTGTGTGACAGTCCCATGTGTAAAAGTTCAGTGTGTGACAGTCTAGTGCGTCACAGTCCAGTGTATGACAGTCCAGTGTGTTACAGTCAAGTGTGTGACAGACTAGTGCGTCACATTCCAGTGTGTGACAGTCCAGTGTATTACAGTGCAGTAAGTGACAGTGCTGTGTGTGACAATCCAGTGTTTGACAGTCTAATGTGTTACTGTCCCGTGTGTGACAGTCCCGTGTATGACAGTCCAGTGCGTCACAGTCCAGTGTGTGACAGTCCAGTGTGTGACAGTCTAGTTTATTACTGTCCTGTGAGTGACAGTCCTGTGTGTTACAATCCAGTGTTTGACAGTCTAGTGTGTTACAGTCTCGTGTGTGAGAGTCCAGTGTGAGACAGCCCACTGTGTGACAGTCCAGTTTGTGACAGTCCAGTGTTTGACAGTCCCGTGTCTGGTGTGACAGTCATGTGTGTGACAGACCAGTGTGTGACAGTCTAGAGTGTGACAGACCAGTGTGTGACAGTTCAGCGTGTGTGACAGTCCCGTGTGTGACAGTCCAGTGTGTAACATTCCAGTGTGAGACAGTCTACTGTGTGACAGGCCAGTGTTTGACAGTCCAGTGTGTGACAGTCCAGTATGTGACAATCCAGTGTGTGACAGTCCAGTATGTGACAGTCCAGTGTGTGACAGTCCCGTTTGTGTGACAGTTTAGTGTTTGACAGTCCAGTGTATGACAGTCTAGTGTGTGTGACAGTCTAATGTTTGACAGTTCCGTGTGTGACAGTCCCGTGTGTGACAGTCCCGTGTGGGACAGTCCCATGTGTGACAGTCCAGTGTGTGACAGTCCAGTGTGAAAAAGTCCCCTGTGGGACAGTCCCGTGTGTGACATTCCCGACTGTGACAGTCCCATGTGCGACAGTCCAGTGTGTGACTGTCCCGTGTGTAACAGTCCCGTGTGTAACAGTCCCGCGTGTGACAGTCTAGTGTATGACCGTCTCGTGTGTTACAGTCCCATGTGTGACAGTCCAGTGTGTGACAGTCCCGTGTGTGACAGTCCAGTGTTTGACAGTCCCGTGTGTGACATTCCAGTGTGTGACAGTCTAGGGTGTGACAATCCAGTGTGTGACAGTCAAGTGTGTGACAGTCCCTTGTGTAAAAGTCCTATGTGTGACAGTCTAGTGCGCCACAGTCCAGTGTGTGAAAGTCCAGTGTGTGACAGTCCAGTGAGTGACAGTCAAATGTGTGACAGTCTAGTGCGTCACAGTCCAGTGTGTGACAGTCAAGTGTGTGACAGTCTCGTGTGTGACAGTCTAGTGCGTCACAGTCCAGTGTGTGACAGTCCTGTGTGAACCAGTCCAGAGTTTGACAGTCCAGTGTACGACAGTCTAGTGTATTACAGTCCAGTGTTTGACAGTCCAGTGTGTGACAATCCAGTGTGTGACAGTCTAGTGTGTGACAGTCTCATGTGTAAAAGTTCAGTGTGTGACAGTCTAGTGCATCACAGTCCAGTGTATGACAGTCCAGTGTGTTACAGTCAAGTGTGTGACAGACTAGTGCGTCACAGTCCAGTGTGTGACAGTCCAGTGTATTACAGTGCAGTAAGTGACAGTGCTGTGTGTGACAGTCCAGTGTGTGACAGTCCAGTATGTGACAGTGCAGTGTGTGACAGTCCAGTATGTGACAGTCCAGTGTGTGACAGTACCGTTTGTGTGACAGTTCAGTGTTTGACAGTCCAGTGTATGACAGTCCAGTGTGTGTGACAGTCTAATGTTTGACAGTCCCGCGTGGGACAGTTCTGTGTGTAACAGTCCCGTGTGTGACAGTCCCATGTGTGACAGTCCATTGTGTGACAGTCCAGTGTGAGAAAGTCCCGTGTGTGACATTCCCAAATGTGACAGTCCCGTGTGTGACAGTCCAGTGTGTGACAGTCCCGTGTGTAACAGTCCCGTGTGTAACAGTCCCGCGTGTGACAGTCTAGTGTGTGACCGTCCCGTGTGTTACAGTCCAGTGTGTGACAGTCCCGTGTGTGACAATCCAGTGTTTGACAGTCCCGTGCATTACATTCCAGTGTGTGACAGTCTAGTGTGTGACAATCCAGTGTGTGACAGTCAAGTGTATGACAGACCCGTGTGTGAAAGTCCTATGTGTGACAGTCTAGTGCGTCACAGTCCAGTGTGTGAATGTCCAGTGTGTGACAGTCCAGTGAGTGACAGTCAAATGTGTGACAGTCTAGTGCGTCACAGTCCAGTGTGTGACAGTCAAGTGTGTGACAGTCTAGTGTGTGAAATTCTAGTGCGTCACAGTCCAGTGTGTGACAGTCCTGTGTGAACCAGTCCAGAGTTTGACAGTCCAGTGTGCGACAGTCTAGTGTATTACAGTCCAGTGTTTGACAGTCCAGTGTGTGACAATCCAGTGTGTGACAGTCTAGTGTGTTACATTCTAGTGTGTGACAGTCCCATGTGTAAAAGTTCAGTGTGTGACAGTCTAGTGCATCACAGTCCAGTGTATGACAGTCCAGTGTGTTACAGTCAAGTGTGTGACAGACTAGTGCTTCACAGTCCAGTGTGTGACAGTCCAGTGTATTACAGTGCAGTAAGTGACAGTGCTGTGTGTGACAATCCAGTGTTTGACAGTCTAGTGTGTTACAGTCCCGTGTGTGACAGTCCCGTGTATGACAGTCCAGTGTGTGACAGTCCAGTGTGTGACAGTCTAGTGTATTACTGTCCAGTGAGTGACAGTCCTGGGTGTAATAAGCCAGTGTTTGACAGTCTAGTGTGTTACAGTCTCGTGTGTGACAGTCCAGTGTGTGACAGTCCAGTGTGTGACAGTCCAGTTTGTGACAGTCCAGTGTTTGACAGTCACGTGTCTGGTGTGACAGTCCTTTGTGTGACAGACCAGTGTGTGACAGTCTAGTGTGTGACAGACCAGTGTGTGACAGTTCAGTGTGTGTGACAGTCCCGTGTGTGACAGTGCATTGTGTAACATTCCAGTGTGAGACAGTCTACTGTGTGACAGTCCAGTGTATGACAGTCCAGTGTGTGACAGTCCAGTATGTGACAGTGCAGTGTGTGATAGACCAGTATGTGACAGTCCAGTGTATGACAGTCCCGTTTGTGTGACAGTTTAGTGTTTGACAGTCCAGTGAATGACAGTCCAGTGTGTGTGACAGTCTAATGTTTGACAGTCCCGTGTGTGACAGTCCCGTGTGTGACAGTCCCATGTGTGACAGTCCAGTGTGTGACAGTCAATGTGTGAGAAAGTCCCCTGTGTGACAGTCCCGTGTGTGACATTCCCGACTGTGAAAATCCCGTGTGTGACAGACTAGTGTGTGACAGTCCCGTGTGTACCAGTCCCGTGTGTGACAGTCCAGTGTTTGACAGTCCCGTGTGTGACATTCCAGTGTGTGACAGTCTAGTGTGTGACAGTCCAGTGTTTGACAGTCCCGTGTGTGACATTCCAGTGTGTGACAGTCTAGTGTGTGACAATCCAGTGTGTGACAGTCAAGTGTGTGAGTGTCCCGTGTGTAAAAGTCCTATGTGTGACATTCTAGTGCGTCACAGTCCAGTGTGTGAAAGTCCAGTGTGTGACAGTCCAGTGAGTGACAGACAAATGTGTGACATTCTAGTGCGTCACAGTCCAGTGTGTGACAGTCCCATGTGTGACAGTCTAGTGTGTGACAGTCTAGAGCGTCACAGTCCAGTGTGTGACAGTCCTGTGTGTAACAGTCCAGAGCTTGACAGTCCAGTGTGCGACAGTCTAGTGTATTACAGTCCAGTGTTTGACAGTCCAGTGTGTGACAATCTAGTGTGTGACAGTCTTGTGTGTTACAGTCTAGTGTGTGACAATTCTGTGTGTGACAGTCCCATGTGTAAAAGTTCAGTGTGTGACAGTCTAGTGCGTCACAGTCCAGTGTATGACAGTCCAGTGTGTTACAGTCAAGTGTGTGACAGACTAGTGCGTCACATTCCAGTGTGTGACAGTCCAGTGTATTACAGTGCAGTAAGTGACAGTGCTGTGTGTGACAATCCAGTGTTTGACAGTCTAATGTGTTACTGTCCCGTGTGTGACAGTCCCGTGTATGACAGTCCAGTGCGTCACAGTCCAGTGTGTGACAGTCCAGTGTGTGACAGTCTAGTGTATTACTGTCCTGTGAGTGACAGTCCTGTGTGTTACAATCCAGTGTTTGACAGTCTAGTGTGTTACAGTCTCGTGTGTGAGAGTCCAGTGTGAGACAGCCCACTGTGTGACAGTCCAGTTTGTGACAGTCCAGTGTTTGACAGTCCCGTGTCTGGTGTGACAGTTCTGTGTGTGACAGACCAGTGTGTGACAGTCTACAGTGTGACAGACCAGTGTGTGACAGTTCAGCGTGTGTGACAGTCCCGTGTGTGACAGTCCAGTGTGTAACATTCCAGTGTGAGACAGTCTACTGTGTGACAGTCCAGTGTGTGACAGTCCAGTGTGTGACAGTCCAGTATGTGACAGTCCAGTGTGTGACAGTCCAGTATGTGACAGTCCAGTGTGTGACAGTCCCGTTTGTGTGACAGTTTAGTGTTTGACAGTCCAGTGTATGACAGTCTAGTGTGTGTGACAGTCTAATGTTTGACAGTCCCGTGTGTGACAGTCCCATGTGTGACAGTCCAGTGTGTGACAGTCCAGTGTGAGAAAGTCCCCTGTGGGACAGTCCCGTGTGAGACATTCCCGACTGTGACAGTCCCATGTGTGACTGTCCAGTGTGTGACAGTCCCGTGTGTAACAGTCCCGTGTGTAACAGTCCCGTGTGTAACAGTCCCGCGTGTGACAGTCTAGTGTGTGACCGTCTCGTGTGTTACAGTCCCATGTGTGAGAGTCCAGTGTGTGACAGTCCAGTGTTTGACAGTCCCGTGTGTGACATTCCAGTGTGTGACAGTCTAGGGTGTGACAATCCAGTGTGTGACAGTCAAGTGTGTGACAGTCCCTTGTGTAAAAGTCCTATGTGTGACAGTCTAGTGCGCCACAGTCCAGTGTGTGAAAGTCCAGTGTGTGACAGTCCAGTGAGTGACAGACAAATGTGTGACAGTCTAGTGCGTCGCAGTCCAGTGTGTGACAGTCCAGTGTGTGACAGTCTAGTGTGTGACAGTCTAGTGCGTCACAGTCCAGTGTGTGACAGTCCTGTGTGTAAAAGTCCAGAGTTTGACAGTCCAGTGTGCGACAGTCTAGTGTATTACAGTCCAGTGTTTGACAGTCTAGTGTGTGAAAATCCAGTGTGTGACAGTCTAGTGTGTTACATTCTAGAGTGTGACAATTCTGTGTGTGACAGTCCCATGTATAAAAGTTCAGTGTGTGACAGTCTAGTGCATCACAGTCCAGTGTAAGACAGTCCAGTGTGTTACAGTCAAGTGTGTGATAGACTAGTGCGTCACAGTCCAGTGCATTACAGTGCAGTAAGTGACAGTGCTCTGTGTGGCAATCCAGTGTTTGACAGTCTAGTGTGTTACAGTCCAGTGTGTGAAAGTCCAGTGTGTGACAGTCCAGTGAGTGACAGTCAAATGTGTGACAGTCTAGTGCGTCAGAGTCCAGTGTGTGACAGTCAAGTGTGTGACAGTCTAGTGTGTGACAGTCTAGTGCGTCACAGTCCAGTGTGTGACAGTCCTGTGTGAACCAGTCCAGAGTTTGACAGTCCAGTGTGCGACAGTCTAGTGTATTACAGTCCAGTGTTTGACAGTCCAGTGTGTGACAATCCAGTGTGTGACAGTCTAGTGTGTTACATTCTAGTGTGTGACAGTCCCATGTGTAAAGGTTCAGTGTGTGACAGTCTAGTGCATCACAGTCCAGTGTATGACAGTCCAGTGTGTTACAGTCAAGTGTGTGACAGACTAGTGCGTCACAGTCCAGTGTGTGACAGTCCAGTGTATTACAGTGCAGTAAGTGACAGTGCTGTGTGTGACAATCCAGTGTTTGACAGTCTAGTGTGTTACAGTCCCGTGTGTGACAGTCCCGTGTATGACAGTCCAGTGTGTGACAGTCCAGTGTGTGACAGTCTAGTGTATTACTGTCCAGTGAGTGACAGTCCTGGGTGTAATAAGCCAGTGTTTGACAGTCTAGTGTGTTACAGTCTCGTGTGTGACAGTCCTGTGTGTGACAGTCCAGTGTGTGACAGTCCAGTTTGTGACAGTCCAGTGTTTGACAGTCACGTGTCTGGTGTGACAGTCCTTTGTGTGACAGACCAGTGTGTGACAGTCTAGTGTGTGACAGACCAGTGTGTGACAGTTCAGTGTGTGTGACAGTCCCGTGTGTGACAGTGCATTGTGTAACATTCCAGTGTGAGACAGTCTACTGTGTGACAGTCCAGTGTATGACAGTCCAGTGTGTGACAGTCCAGTATGTGACAGTGCAGTGTGTGATAGACCAGTATGTGACAGTCCAGTGTATGACAGTCCCGTTTGTGTGACAGTTTAGTGTTTGACAGTCCAGTGAATGACAGTCCAGTGTGTGTGACAGTCTAATGTTTGACAGTCCCGTGTGTGACAGTCCCGTGTGTGAAAGTCCCATGTGTGACAGTCCAGTGTGTGACAGTCAATGTGTGAGAAAGTCCCCTGTGTGACAGTCCCGTGTGTGACATTCCCGACTGTGAAAATCCCGTGTGTGACAGACTAGTGTGTGACAGTCCCGTGTGTACCAGTCCCGTGTGTGACAGTCCAGTGTTTGACAGTCCCGTGTGTGACATTCCAGTGTGTGACAGTCTAGTGTGTGACAGTCCAGTGTTTGACAGTCCCGTGTGTGACATTCCAGTGTGTGACAGTCTAGTGTGTGACAATCCAGTGTGTGACAGTCAAGTGTGTGAGTGTCCCGTGTGTAAAAGTCCTATGTGTGACAGTCTAGTGCGTCACAGTCCAGTGTGTGAAAGTCCAGTGTGTGACAGTCCAGTGAGTGACAGACAAATGTGTGACATTCTAGTGCGTCACAGTCCAGTGTGTGACAGTCCCATGTGTGACAGTCTAGAGCGTCACAGTCCAGTGTGTGACAGTCCTGTGTGTAACAGTCCAGAGTTTGACAGTCCAGTGTGCGACAGACTAGTGTATTACAGTCCAGTGTTTGACAGTCCAGTGTGTGACAATCTAGTGTGTGACAGTCTTGTGTGTTACAGTCTAGTGTGTGACAATTCTGTGTGTGACAGTCCCATGTGTAAATGTTCAGTGTGTGACAGTCTACTGCGTCACAGTCCAGTGTATGACAGTCCAGTGTGTTACAGTCAAGTGTGTGACAGACTAGTGCGTCACATTCCAGTGTGTGACAGTCCAGTGTATTACAGTGCAGTAAGTGACAGTGCTGTGTGTGACAATCCAGTGTTTGACAGTCTAATGTGTTACTGTCCCGTGTGTGACAGTCCCGTGTATGACAGTCCAGTGCGTCACAGTCCAGTGTGTGACAGTCCATTGTGTGACAGTCTAGTTTATTACTGTCCTGTGAGTGACAGTCCTGTGTGTTACAATCCAGTGTTTGACAGTCTAGTGTGTTACAGTCTCGTGTGTGAGAGTCCAGTGTGAGACAGCCCACTGTGTGACAGTCCAGTTTGTGACAGTCCAGTGTTTGACAGTCCCGTGTCTGGTGTGACAGTCCTGTGTGTGACAGACCAGTGTGTGACAGTCTAGAGTGTGACAGACCAGTGTGTGACAGTTCAGCGTGTGTGACAGTCCCGTGTGTGACAGTCCAGTGTGTAACATTCCAGTGTGAGACAGTCTACTGTGTGACAGTCCAGTGTGTGACAGTCCAGTGTGTGACAGTCCAGTATGTGACACTCCAGTGTGTGACAGTCCAGTATGTGACAGTCCAGTGTGTGACAGTCCCGTTTGTGTGACAGTTTAGTGTTTGACAGTCCAGTGTATGACAGTCTACTGTGTGTGACAGTCTAATGTTTGACAGTCCCGTGTGTGACAGTCCCGTAAGTGACAGTCCCGTGTGGGACAGTCCCATGTGTGACAGTCCAGTGTGTGACAGTCCAGTGTGAGAAAGTCCCCTGTGTGACAGTCCCGTGTGTGACATTCCCGACTGTGACAGTCCCATGTGTGACAGTCCAGTGTGTGACAGTCCCGTGTGTAACAGTCCCGTGTGTAACAGTCCCGCGTGTATCAGTCTAGTGTGTGACCGTCTCGTGTGTTACAGTCCCATGTTTGACAGTCCAGTGTGTGACAGTCCCGTGTGTGACAGTCCAGTGTGTGACAGTCTAGGGTGTGACAATCGAGTGTGTGACAGTCAAGTGTGTGACAGTCCCGTGTGTAAAAGTCCCATGTGTGACAGTCTAGTGCGCCACAGTCCAGTGTGTGAAAGTCCAGTGTGTGACAGTCCAGTGAGTGACAGACAAATGTGTGACAGTCTAGTGCGTCACAGTCCAGTGTGTGACAGTCCAGTGTGTGACAGTCCAGTTTGTGACAGACCAGTGTTTGACAGTCCCGTGTCTGGTGTGACAGTCCTGTGTGTGACAGACCAGTGTGTGACAGTCTAGTGTGTGACAGACCAGTGTGTGACAGTTCAGTGTGTGTGACAGTCCCGTGTGTGACAGTCCAGTGTGTAACATTCTAGTGTGAGACAGTCTACTGTGTGACAGTCCAGTGTGTGACAGTCCAGTGTGTGACAGTCCAGTATGTGACAGTGCAGTGTGTGACAGTCCAGTATGTGACAGTCCAGTTCGTGACAGTCCCGTTTGTGTGACAGTTTAGTGTTAGACAGTCCAGTTTATGACAGTCTAGTGTGTGTGACAGTCTAATGTTTGAGAGTCCCGTGTGTGACAGTCCCGTGTGTGACAGTCCCGTGTGGCACAGTCCCATGTGTGACAGTCCAGTGTGTGACAGTCCAGTGTGAGAAAGTCCCCAGTGTGACAGTCCCGTGTGTGACATTCCCGACTGTGACAGTCCCATGTGTGACATTCCAGTGTGTGACAGTCCCGTGTGTAAAAGTCCTATGTGTGACAGTCTAGTGCGTCAAAGTCCAGTGTGTGAAAGTCCAGTGTGTGACAGTCCAGTGAGTGACAGTCAAATGTGTGACAGTCTAGTGCGTCACAGTCCAGTGTGTGACAGTTCAGTGTGTGACAGTCTAGTGTGTGACAGTCTAGTGCGTCTCAGTCCAGTGTGTGACAGTCCTGTGTGTAACAGTCCAGAGTTTGACAGTTCAGTGTGCGACAGTCTAGTGTATTAGAGTCCAGTGTTTGACAGTCCAGTGTGTGACAATCCAGTGTGTGACAGTCTAGTGTGTTACAGTCTAGTGTATGACAATTCTGTGTGTGACAGTCCCATGTGTAAAAGTTTAGTGTGTGACAGTCTAGCTCTTCACAGTCCAGTGTATGACAGTCCAGTGTGTTACAGTCAAGTGTGTGACAGACTAGTGCGTCACAGTCCAGAGTGTGACAGTCCAGTGTATTACAGTGCAGTAAGTGACAGTGCTGTGTGTGACAATCCAGTGTTTGACAGTCTAGTGTGTTACAGTCCCGTGTGTGACAGTCCCGTGTTTGACAGTCCAGTGCGTCACAGTCCAGTGTGTGACAGTCCAGTGTGTGACCGTCTAGTGTATTACTGTCCAGTGAGTGACAGTCCTGTGTGTGACAATCCAGTGTTTGACAGTCTAGTGTGTTACAGTCTCGTGTGTGACAGTCCAGTGTGTGACAGTCCAGTGTGTGACAGTCCAGTTTGTGACAGTCCAGTGTTTGACAGTCCCGTGTCTGGTGTGACAGCCCTGTGTGTGACAGACCAGTGTGTGACAGTCTAGTGTGTGACAGACCAGTGTGTGACAGTTCAGTGTGTGACAGTCCAGTGTGTGAGAGTCCAGTGTTTGACAGTCCAGTATGTGACAGTCCAGTGTGTGACAGTCCAGTATGTGAGAGTCCAGTGTGTGGCAGTCCCGTTTGTGTGACAGTTTAGTGTTTGACAGTCCAGTGTATGACAGTCCAGTGTGTGTGACAGTCTAATGTTTGACAGTCCCGTGTGTGACAGTCCTGTGTGTGACAGTCCCGTGTGTGACAGTCCCATGTGTGACAGTCCAGTGTGTGACAGTCCAGTGTGAGAAAGTCCCCTGTGTGTCAGTCCAGTGTGAGAAAGTCCCCTGTGTGACAGTCCCGTGTGTGACATTCCCGACTGTGACAGTCCCGTGTGTGACAGTCCTGAGTGTAACAGTCCCGCGTGTGACAGTCTAGTGTGTGACCGTCACGTGTGTTACAGTCCCATGTGTGACAGTCCAGAGTTTGTCAGTCCCGTGTGTGACAGTCCAGTGTGTGACAGTCTAGTGTTGGACAATCCAGTGTGTGACAGTCAAGTGTGTGACAGTCCAGTGAGTGACAGTCAAATGTGTGACAGTCCCGTGTGTAAAAGTCCTGTGTGTGACAATCTAGTGTGTGACAGTCAAGTGTGTGACAGTTCACTGTGTGTAACAGTCCAGTGTGTGACAGTCCAGTGTGTGACAGTATAGTGTATGACAGTCCAGTGTGTGACAGACCAGTGTGTGACAGACCAGTGTGTTTGACAGTTCAGTGTGTGACAGTCCAGTGTGAGAAAGTCCAGTGTGTGACGGTTCAGTGTGTGTGACAGCCCAATGTGTGACAGTCCAGTGTGTGACAGTCCAGTGTGTGACAGTCCAGTGTGTGACAGTCCAGTGTGTAACAGTCCCGTGTGTAACATTCCCGTGTGTAACAGTCCCGCGTGTGACAGTCTAGTGTGTGACCGTCCCGTGTGTTACAGTCCCATTTGTGACAGTCCAGAGTGTGTCAGTCCCGTGTGTGACAGTCCAGTGTTTGACAGTCCCGTGTATGACATTCCAGTGTGTGACAGTCTAGTGTGTGACAATCCAGTGTGTGACAGTCAAGTGTGTGACAGTCCAGTGAGTGACAGTCAAATGTGTGACAGTCCCGTGTGTAAAAGTCCTGTGTGTGACAGTCTTGTGCGTCACAGTCCAGTGTGTGAAAGTCCAGTGTGTGACAGTCCAGTGAGTGACTGTCAAATGTGTGACAGTCTAGTGCGTCACAGTCCAGTGTGTGACAGTCCAGTGTGTGACAGTCTAGTGTGTGACAGTCTAGTGCGTCACAGTCCAGTGTGTGATAGTCCAGTGTGTAACAGTCCAGTGTATTACAGTCCAGTGTTTGACAACCCAGTGTTTGACAACCCAGTGTGTGACAATCCAGTGTGTGAGAGTCTAGTGTGTTACAGTCTAGTGTGTGACAATTCTGTGTTTGACAGTCCCATGTGTAATAGTTCAGTGTGTGACAGTCTAGTGCGTCACAGTCCAGTGTGTGACAGTCTAGTGTATTACAGTGCAATAAGTGACAGTGCTGTGTGTGACAATCCAGTGTTTGACAGTCTAGTGTGTGACAGACCAGTGTGTGACAGTTCAGTGTGTGTGACAGTCCCGTGTGTGACAGTCCAGTGTGTAACATTCTAGTGTGAGACAATCTACTGTGTGACAGTCCAGTGTGTGACAGTCCAGTGTGTGACAGTCCAGTATGTGACAGTGCAGTGTGTGACAGTCCAGTATGTGACAGTCCAGTTCGTGACAGTCCCGTTTGTGTGACAGTTTAGTGTTAGACAGTCCAGTTTATGACAGTCTAGTGTGTGTGACAGTCTAATGTTTGAGAGTCCCGTGTGTGACAGTCCCGTGTGTGACAGTCCCGTGTGGCACAGTCCCATGTGTGACAGTCCAGTGTGTGACAGTCCAGTGTGAGAAAGTCCCCAGTGTGACAGTCCCGTGTGTGACATTCCCGACTGTGACAGTCCCATGTGTGACATTCCAGTGTGTGACAGTCCCGTGTGTAAAAGTCCTATGTGTGACAGTCTAGTGCGTCAAAGTCCAGTGTGTGAAAGTCCAGTGTGTGACAGTCCAGTGAGTGACAGTCAAATGTGTGACAGTCTAGTGCGTCACAGTCCAGTGTGTGACAGTTCAGTGTGTGACAGTCTAGTGTGTGACAGTCTAGTGCGTCTCAGTCCAGTGTGTGACAGTCCTGTGTGTAACAGTCCAGAGTTTGACAGTTCAGTGTGCGACAGTCTAGTGTATTAGAGTCCAGTGTTTGACAGTCCAGTGTGTGACAATCCAGTGTGTGACAGTCTAGTGTGTTACAGTCTAGTGTATGACAATTCTGTGTGTGACAGTCCCATGTGTAAAAGTTCAGTGTGTGACAGTCTAGCTCTTCACAGTCCAGTGTATGACAGTCCAGTGTGTTACAGTCAAGTGTGTGACAGACTAGTGCGTCACAGTCCAGAGTGTGACAGTCCAGTGTATTACAGTGCAGTAAGTGACAGTGCTGTGTGTGACAATCCAGTGTTTGACAGTCTAGTGTGTTACAGTCCCGTGTGTGACAGTCCCGTGTATGACAGTCCAGTGCGTCACAGTCCAGTGTGTGACAGTCCAGTGTGTGACCGTCTAGTGTATTACTGTCCAGTGAGTGACAGTCCTGTGTGTGACAATCCAGTGTTTGACAGTCTAGTGTGTTACAGTCTCGTGTGTGACAGTCCAGTGTGTGACAGTCCAGTGTGTGACAGTCCAGTTTGTGACAGTCCAGTATGTGAGAGTCCAGTGTGTGGCAGTCCCGTGTGTGACAGTTCAGTGTGTGACAGTCCAGTGTGTGAGAGTCCAGTGTTTGACAGTCCAGTATGTGACAGTCCAGTGTGTGACAGTCCAGTATGTGAGAGTCCAGTGTGTGGCAGTCCCGTTTGTGTGACAGTTTAGTGTTTGACAGTCCAGTGTATGACAGTCCAGTGTGTGTGACAGTCTAATGTTTGACAGTCCCGTGTGTGACAGTCCTGTGTGTGACAGTCCCGTGTGTGACAGTCCCATGTGTGACAGTCCAGTGTGTGACAGTCCAGTGTGAGAAAGTCCCCTGTGTGTCAGTCCAGAGTGAGAAAGTCCCCTGTGTGACAGTCCCGTGTGTGACATTCCCGACTGTGACAGTCCCGTGTGTGACAGTCCTGAGTGTAACAGTCCCGCGTGTGACAGTCTAGTGTGTGACCGTCCCGTGTGTTACAGTCCCATGTGTGACAGTCCAGAGTTTGTCAGTCCCGTGTGTGACAGTCCAGTGTGTGACAGTCTAGTGTTGGACAATCCAGTGTGTGACAGTCAAGTGTGTGACAGTCCAGTGAGTGACAGTCAAATGTGTGACAGTCCCGTGTGTAAAAGTCCTGTGTGTGACAATCTAGTGTGTGACAGTCAAGTGTGTGACAGTTCACTGTGTGTAACAGTCCAGTGTGTGACAGTCCAGTGTGTGACAGTATAGTGTATGACAGTCCAGTGTGTGACAGACCAGTGTGTGACAGACCAGTGTGTTTGACAGTTCAGTGTGTGACAGTCCAGTGTGAGAAAGTCCAGTGTGTGACGGTTCAGTGTGTGTGACAGCCCAATGTGTGACAGTCCAGTGTGTGACAGTCCAGTGTGTGACAGTCCAGTGTGTGACAGTCCAGTGTGTGACAGTCCCGTGTGTAACATTCCCGTGTGTAACAGTCCCGCGTGTGACAGTCTAGTGTGTGACCGTCCCGTGTGTTACAGTCCCATTTGTGACAGTCCAGAGTGTGTCAGTCCCGTGTGTGACAGTCCAGTGTTTGACAGTCCCGTGTATGACATTCCAGTGTGTGACAGTTTAGTGTGTGACAATCCAGTGTGTGACAGTCAAGTGTGTGACAGTCCAGTGAGTGACAGTCAAATGTGTGACAGTCCCGTGTGTAAAAGTCCTGTGTGTGACAGTCTTGTGCGTCACAGTCCAGTGTGTGAAAGTCCAGTGTGTGACAGTCCAGTGAGTGACTGTCAAATGTGTGACAGTCTAGTGCGTCACAGTCCAGTGTGTGACAGTCCAGTGTGTGACAGTCTAGTGTGTGACAGTCTAGTGCGTCACAGTCCAGTGTGTGATAGTCCAGTGTGTAACAGTCCAGTGTATTACAGTCCAGTGTTTGACAACCCAGTGTTTGACAACCCAGTGTGTGACAATCCAGTGTGTGAGAGTCTAGTGTGTTACAGTCTAGTGTGTGACAATTCTGTGTTTGACAGTCCCATGTGTAATAGTTCAGTGTGTGACAGTCTAGTGCGTCACAGTCCAGTGTGTGACAGTCTAGTGTATTACAGTGCAATAAGTGACAGTGCTGTGTGTGACAATCCAGTGTTTGACAGTCTAGTGTGTTACAGTCCCGTGTGTGACAGTCCTGTGGGTGACAGTCCAGTGCGTCACATTCCAGTGTGTGACAGTCCAGTGTGTGACAGTCTAGTGTATTACTGTCCCGTGAGTGACAGTCCTGTGTGTGACAATCCAGTGTTTGACAGTCTAGTGTTTTACAGTCTCGTGTGTGACAGTCCCGTGTTTGACAGTCCAGTGTATGACAGTCCAGTTTGTGACAGTCCAGTGTTTGACAGTCCCGTGTCTGGTGTGACAGTCCTGTGTGTGACAGACCAGTGTGTGACAGTTCAGTGTGTGTGACAGTCCCGTGTGTGACAGTCCATTGTGTGACATTCCAGTGTGTGACAGTCAACTATGTGACAGTCCAGTGTGTGACAGTCCAGTGCGTGACAGACTAGTGTGTGACAGACCAGTGTATGACAGTTCAGTTTGTGTGACAATCCCGTGTGTGACAGTCCAGTGTGTAACAGTCCAGTGTGTGACAGTCTCGTGTGACTGTCCAGTGTGTAACAATCTAGTGTGTGACAGTCCAGTGTGTGACAGTTCAGTGTGTGTGACAGTCCAGTGTGTTACAGTCCAGTGTGTGACAGTATAGTGTGTGACAGTCCAGTGTGTGACAGACCAGTGTGTGACAGTCCAGTGTTTGAGAGACCAGTGTGTGACAGACAAGTGTGTTTGACAGTTCAGTGTATGACAGTCCAGTGTGTGAAAGACCAGTGTGTGACAGTTCAGTGTGTGTGACAGCCCAATGTGTGACAGTCCAGTGTGAAACAGTTCAGTGTGTGACATTCCAGTGTGTGACAGCCCAGTGTGTGACACACCCGTATGTGACAGTCCAGTGTGACAGTCCAGTGTGTGACAGTCCATTGTGTGACAGTCCAGTGTGTGACAGACCAGTGTGTGACAGTCCAGTGTGTGACAGTCCCGTATGTGACTCCCATATGAAACAGTCCATTTTGACAGTTCAGTGTGTGACAGTCCAGTGTGTGACAGATCAGTGTGTATCAGTCCAGTGTGTGTCAGACCTCTATGTGACAGTCCAGTGTGTTACAGTTCAGTGTGTTACAGTTCAGTGTGATACAGTCCAGTGTGTGACAGTCTAGTGTGTGACAGACCAGTGTGTGACAGTCTAGTGTGTGACAGACCAGTGTGTGACAGTCTATTATGTGACAGACCAGTGTGTGACAGTCTAGTGTGTGACAGTCCCGTGTGTGTGTGTTAGTCCAGTGTTAGACAGTCTAGTGTGTGACAGTCCAGTTTGCGACAGTCTAGTGTTTGACAGTCCCGTTTGTGACAGTCCTGTGTATATCATTTCCGTGTGTGACAGTCCAGTGTGTTACAGTTTGGTATGTGACAGTCCCGTGTGTGACAATCCAGTGTGACAGTCAAGTGTGTGAAATCCAGTGTATGACAGACCAGATTGTCTGACAGGTCAGTGTGTGACAGACCAGTGTGTGACAGTCCAGTGTGTTACAGTCCAGTGTGTGACAGTCCAATGTGTGACAGTCCAGTGTGTGACAGTCTAGTGTGTGACAGGCCAGTGTGTGACAGACTAGTGTGTAACAGTCTAGTGTGTGACAGACCAATGTGTAACAGTTTAGTGTGTGACACACCAGTGTGTGACAGTCCAGTGTGTGACAGACAATGTGTGACAGTCTAGTATGTGACAGTCCAGTGTGTGTCAGTCCAGTGTATGACAGTCTTGTGTGTGACAGTCTAGTGTGAGACAGACCAGCGTATGACAGTCCCGTGTGTGACAGTCTTGTGTGTGACAATCCAGTGTGTGACAGTCCAGTGTGTGACAGACCAGAGTGTGACAGACCAGAGTTTGTGACAGGCAAGTGTGTGACAGTCCAGTGTGTTACAGTCCAGTGTGTGACAGTCCAGAGTGTGACAGTCCAGTGTGTGACAGTCTAGTGTGTAACAGACTAGAGTGTGACAGTCCAGTGTGTTACAGTCCTGTGTGTGACAGTCCAGTGTGTGACAGTCTAGTTTGTGACAGACCAGTGTGTGACAGACTAGTGTGTGACAGACCAGTGTGTGACAGTCTAGTGTGTGACAGACCAATGTGTGACAGTCTAGTGTTTGACAGTCCAGTGTGTGACAGTCCAGTGTATGACAGTCTAGTGTGTGGCAGTCTAGTGTGTGACAGACCAGTGTGTGACAGACCAGTGTGTGACAGTCTAGTGTGTGACCGTCCCGTGTGTGACAGTCCCATGTGTGTGTCAATACAGTGTATGGCAGTCTTGTGTGTGAACGTCCCTGTGTGACAGTTCCGTGTGTAACAGTCCAGTGTGTGACAGTGCAGTGTGTGACAGTTCAGTTTGTGACAGTCCAGTATGTGACAGTCCCGTGTGTTTCAATCTTGTGTATAACTGTTCCGTGTGTGACAGTCTAGTGCGTGACAGTCCTGTGTGTAATAGTCCCGTGTGTGACAGTGCAGTGTGTGACAGTCTCTTGAATGACAGTCCCGAGTGTGACAGTCCAGTCTGTGACACACCAATGTGTGACAGTCTAGTGTGTGACAATCCCGTGTGTGTGTGTGTGTCATTCCAGTGTTTGACAGTCTAGTGTGTGACAGTCCAGTTTGTAACAGTCCAGTGTTTGACAGTCCCGTGTGTGACAGTCCAGTGTGGTACAGTCCAGTATGTGACAGTCCCGTGTGTTACAATCCAGTGTGCGACAGACCAGTGTGTGACAGTCTAGTGTGTGCCTGTCTAATGTGTGACAGACCATTGAGTGACAGTCTAGTATGTGACAGACCAGTGTGTGACATTCTAGTGTGTGACAGACCAGTGTGTGACAGTCCTGTATGTGACAGTCCAGTGCGTTACAGTCCAGTGTGTGACAGTTCAGTTTGTGACAGTCCTGTGTGTAACATTCCCGTATGTGACAGGCTAGTGTGTGATAGACCAGTGTGTGACAGTCCAGTGTAAGACAGTCTAGTGTGTGACAGACCAGTTTGTGACAGTCCCGTGTGTGACAATCCCATGTGTGTGTGTCAGTACAGTGTATGACAGTCTTGTGTGTGACAGTCCCGTGTGTGACAGTTCACTGTGTGACAGTCCAGTGTGTGACAGTCCAGTGTGTGACACTCCCATGTGTTACAGTCTTGTGTGTAACTGTCCAGTGTGTGACAGTCTAGTGTGTGACAGTCCCGTGTACTCACCTAGTTGTGTTTGCGGGGGTTGAGCTCTGGCTCTTTGGTCCCGCCTCTCAACCGTCAATCAACTGATGTACAGATTCCTGAGCCTACTGAGCTCTGTCATATCTACATTTGAAACTATGTATGGAGTCAGCCTCCACCACATCACTTCCTAGTGCATTCCATTTACTAACTACTCTGACACTGAAAAAGTTCTTTCTAATGTCTTTGTGGCTCATTTGGGTACTCAGCTCCCACCTGTGTCCTCTTGTGCGTGTGCCACCCGTGTTAAATAATCCATCCTGTCAATTCCCCTTAAAATTTTGTATGTGGTGATCATGTCTCCCCTAGCTCTTCTGTCTTCCAGCGACGTGAGGTGCAGTTCACGTAGTCTGTCCTCATAACTCATGCCTCTTAGTTCTGGGACTAACGTAGTGGCCTACCTCTGAAGTTTTTCCAGCTTCGTTTTGTGCTTGACTAGTACGGACTCCATGCTGGGGCTGCATACTCCAGGATTGGCCTTACATATGTGGAATACAAGGTTATGAAGAATTCCTTACGCAGGTTTCTGAAAGCAGTTATGATGTTAGCCAGCCTCGCATAGGCCGCTGATGTTATTCTTTTGATGTGGGCTTCAGGAGACAGGTTTGGCGTGACATCAACTCCCAGATCTTTCTCTCTGTCCGTTTCATGAAGGACTTCATTTCCCAATCGGTATCCAATGACGGCCTCCTAGTTCCTTCTTCTTGTTTCATTACCTTACATTTACTTGGGTTGAACTTTAGTAGCCATTTGTCGGACCATTCCTTCAGTTTGTCTAGGTCATCTTGTAGCCTAATACTATCCTCCTCTGTCCTGATCCTCCTCATAATTTTCGCGTCATCAGCAAACATCGAGAGCAACGAGTCAATTCCTTCTAGAAGATCATTTACGTATATCAGAAAAAGTATAGGTCCAAGGACTGATTCCTGTGGGACTCCACTGGTGACTCCCCGCCACTCCGAGACCTCACCTCTCACAGTGACTCGCTGTGTTCTGTTGCTTAGGTACTCTCTTATCCAGTGGAGTACCTTCCCTTTCACTCCTGCCTGCATCTCCAGTTTGTGCACTAGTCTCTTATGTGGTACTGTGTCAAAAGCTTTCTGGCAGTCCAGAAATATGCAGTCTGCCCAGCCCTCTTTCTCTTGCCTGATTTTTGTTGCCTGGTCATAGAACTCAATTAATCCTGTTAGGCATGATATGCCATCTCTGAACCCATTTTGATGTTGTGTTACAAAGTTCTTTTGCTCCAGATGTTCCACTAGCTTTTTTCGCACAATCTTTTCCATCATCTTGCATGGAATGCAAGTTAGAGACACTGGCCTGTAGCTCAGTGCCTCCTGCCGATCACCGTTCTTGTATATCGGGATTACATTGGCCGTCTTCCAAATTTTTGGCAGTTCGCATGTTACCAGTGACTTGTACACTATGGAGAGTGGTAGACACAGAGCCTCTGCTCCTTCCTTAAGGATCCATGGTGAGATTCCACCCGGGCCTATAACCTTTGTCACGTCCAAACCTAGCAGATGCTTCCTCACCTCCCCACTGGTAATCTCAAACTCCTCTAGTGGTGTCTGGGTTGGTGTTCCCTCCCTTATCTCTGGGACTTCTCCTTGCTCTGAGGTGAAGACTTACTGGAATTTCTTATTGAGTTCCTCGCACACTTCTTTTTTTTTGTAGTGAATCTTTCTGCCCCTATCCTCAGTTTCATTACCTGTTCCTTCACTGTTGTTTTCCTCCTGATGTGGCTATGCAGCAGTTTGGGTTGAGTCTTTGCCTTGCTCGCTATGTCATTTTCATATTGCCTCTCTACCTCTCTTCTCACCCTGACGTATTCATTCCTGGCACTCTGGTATCTTTCTCTGCTCTCTAGTGTTCTGTTGTTTCTATAGTTTCTCCATGCTCTTTTACTTAGCTGCTTTGCTAGCTTGCAACTCTGATTAAACCATGGGTTTATCATTTCCATTTCATTTTTTTCCTTTTGGACTGGGACGTACTTGTCTGCTGCCTCCTTACACTATTGTGTGTGATGTAGTCCATCATGTCTTGAACCGTCTTTCCTCTGAGCTCTGTTTCCCAAGCTATTTCAGTTAGGAATTTTCTTATCTTCTCATAGTTTCCCTTCCGGAATGCCAGCCTCTTGCTTTCTGGTCCCTTCCTTGAGTACATTAACTCTTCTTCGACCAGGTATTCAAACAACAGTACACTGTGATCACTCATACCCACGGGGGCTTCAAGACCGATTTCCCTTATGTCTGAATCGCTCAGAGTGAATACTAGGTCGAGTCTTGCTGGTTCATCATTGCCTCTCATTCTCGTGGGACCCTTGACATGCTGACTTAAAAAGTTTCTAGTCGTCACCTCTAGCAGTTTCGCTCTCCATGTTTCCTCACCTCCATCTGGTTCTCTGTTTTTCCAGTCTATCCTTCCATGATTAAAGTCCCCCATGATGAGCAGATGGGATCGGTTTCTACAGGCAGCAGCGGCTGCTCTCTCAATGATAATGTTAACTGCCATGTTGTTTCTGTCATACTCTTGCCTGGGTCTTCTTTCATTTGGTGGTGGGTTATATATCACTGCTACTACTACTCTTGGTCCTCCCATCGTCATGGTTCCTGTGATGAAGTCTCTGAACCCTTCACAGTCCGAAACAACCATCTCCTCGAAACTCCATTCCTTTCTCATCAGTAGAGCCACTCCGCCTCCTTCCCTTCCTTCCCTCTCTTTCCTTATTACAGTGTAGTCCTGGGGAAACACAGCATTTGTTATGTTTCCTGAGAGTTTTGTTTCTGTGAGTCCAATTACATCTGGGTTTACTTCTTGTGTTCTTTCCCTACGTTCACTGGCCTTGTTTGTAATCCCATCTATGTTTGTGTACATGACCTTGAAGCTGACTCTCTTCTGTCCATTCTCAGTTTCTGTTGATTCCACTGGAGTTGGGGGGCAAGGGATGTCTGGGATGGGTGAGCCTAGGATGGGGGACCTGGGGGGTCTGGGGTGTGAGGGGGCTGGGAGGGTCTGGAACAGGGGGGCTAGGGGGGGGGCTGTCGTGAAGCGGCTGAGGGGGACCGGGGTTGGGGATTAGTTGGGTCATGTGATGGGGGAGCTGGAGGGGCATGTGGTGGGAGGTCACGGGTTGGGGTATGCAGGGTAGACTGGGGTGGGTTGACAGGGAGGTCAAGGGTTGGCAAGGGTAGGGGAGCCTGGGGAGGGGGGCCGGGAGGGAGCGGGGTGGGGTAGGGAGGAGAACTTAGGATGGGGAAACTGGGAAGGGCACAGGCTGGAGAAGCAGGGAAGGGCAGGGGTGCAGGAACAGTGAGGGTCTGGGGTAGTGGCTGGGGAAGAAAAAGGGCATGGGGGAACATGGGGTAGTCTGGGATCGGGGAACATGGCGGGCATGGTCAGAAGGGGGACTTTTCTGTCTGGGGAGGTGCAGGTGATTGGTGGGGGATGGCTGAGGGGTTGGTTGGTGAGAGGCTTCTGTTACAATCCTCCCTGGGGATGCTGGTCTGCTGGTGGGGGGAGTCCCACTCCCTCCTGAGGTTCCTGGAGACACTGAGCTGAGTCCTGTGGCTCCCATATCTCCACCCCTTTCTCTGCATCTCCTCCTTGTTTCTGCAGCCTTCCTTCTCTCGTCCCTTGTCATGTCCCTTTGCAGAGAGACGTCCTCGTATCCCCCTAACCTCACAAGTCTGCTCTTCCTGGATAGGATTTTCTCCCTTGTTGCCTCGTTCGTGAGCACTACCTTTATCAATCGTTTCCTTTCCCTCTTGTAGATGCCCAGCCTGAAAACTTTCTCTATGTTTCCATCTACCTCCTCCATATCCAGTCCCTCCAAGATCTCTGTCATGGTTGCTCGGTCCCTCCTTCTCCACTCCTCCCGATTGGATCCCTCTGGTTCCTGTACTCCTACAACTATAATTGTTTGTTTCCTTTCCAGCATTTTGTTCAGTGCATTTTGCAGCTTCCTGTGAGGTAGCTGCTTTCATAGCTGCTGCCTCTAGAGCGGCCTTGGCACTTGGGCTGTTCTGCAGTATTTCTGCAAAAGAGAGTCCTCCCTGGAAGGAGCCTTCCATCAGCTTCGTCCACTGTTTCCAGGAGGTTGCATACCCTGTGCTGGTTTGAATTCTGACTTTCCCTGAGTCTCTTTATCTCCTCTCTGGCTTCCTCTAACTCACTCCTTTGGTTCTGTATTAATGTTTGCATTTCCTGCAGGTCTCTGCCAAACCTCTCTTTCATGTCCTGCAGGTCTCTGCCAAACCTCTCTTTCATGTCCTGCAGGTCTCTGCCAAACCTCTCTTTCATGTCCTGCAGGTCACTGCCAAACCTCTCTTTCATGTCCTGCAGGTCTCTGCCAAACCTCTCTTTCATGTCCTGCAGGTCACTGCCAAACCTCTCTTTCATGTCCTGCAGGTCTCTGCCAAACCTCTCTTTCATGTCCTGCAGGTCACTGCCAAACCTCTCTTTCATGTCCTGCAGGTCTCTGCCAAACCTCTCTTTCATGTCCTGCAGGTCTCTGCCAAACCTCTCTTTCATGTCCTGCAGGTCACTGCCAAACCTCTCTTTCATGTCCTGCAGGTCTCTGCCAAACCTCTCTTTCATGTCCTGCAGGTCTCTGCCAAACCTCTCTTTCATGTCCTGCAGGTCACTGCCAAACCTCTCTTTCATGTCCTGCAGGTCTCTGCCAAACCTCTCTTTCATGTCCTGCAGGTCTCTGCTGAATCCCATTTTCATTTCTTGCAGGTCTCTGTTGAACCCCATTTGCATTGCCTGCATGTCTCTGCCGAATCCCCCTAATGTCTGGTTGAGCCATTCAAAGGTAGTATCCACCATTTTCCCCTGTCGCTGTATTTAGTGATGTCCCTCCATCATTTTCCCTGGCTGAGGGAAAAAAACGTCCTGGCTTTTTCTTGTGCGTGTGTTTGTGTTTATGAGTGTGTGTTTGTGAGTGCGTGCAAGTGCATGCGTGCGTGTTCGCTTGTGTGAGTGTGTGTTTGTAGGGGAGGAGAGGGGATGCCTGGGAAACTGGGGGGGGGGGGGTTAGAGGGGGCGGGATGTCACTTCAGGTCAGGTGGTCAGATAGTGGGTGGGAGTCCCGCTGTGTGGGAGGGGTTTGGGTGTAGGGGGGGAGGGGCAATCTGGTATTCTACAGAGGCAGTGTGAAAACGGGGGGGGGGGGGAGGAGATTTATGTGTGTGTGTGTGTGTGTGTGTGTGTGTGTGTGTGTGTGTGTGTGTGTGTGTGTGTGTGTGTGTGTGTGTGTGTGTGTGTGTGTGTATTTCTGGTCAGCTGCAGGGGTGAAGTGGGAGTGGGGGGGGGAGTATTTTGGTAGAGTGAGTTGGGGAGCATGCGTGCGTGCGTGAGTGCGCGCGTGTGCGGGCGGAGTAAGTGTATGGAGAGGTTAGGGGGAGAGATATTGGGAGAAAAGGAGGAGAGGCACAGAAGAGAACTATTTGTGTATGCTTAGGAGGAAGGAGAGGAAGGAGAGGAAGGAGGAGAAGGAGGGTGATAGATAGGAGGTATGGTCAGTTGTCCAACAGTTGTCAACTAAGTGTCAAAGACCGCTATCTAGCCGGTTCCCATGTATGGGGGAGGAGGGGGGGGGATGTTTTTGGGAAAGATGGGGTGGGAAAGAGGGGGTCGTGGGGGGGGGGTTATCCTGTGACTGGAGTGATGTTTCTCATAAGTAAAAACGATTCGTATTTTGATTTACTCCATCCCTTTACTGTGTATGTGTGTTTGCTTGTGTATGTGTTTGTTTGTGTATGTGTTTGCTTGTGCATGTGCGTGTCACGAGGGTCCCCAATGTGTCACACTTCTACCCGGAATGAGCCACTTTGAGTCTAAATATATATGATAAACTGAACCAGATTTCTCTTATGATTGACCTCACTGTACATCAGTTAACTGACAGAAGTAGGCAGTACTCACCGGCCAAAACCGTCCCGCTCGCACAACCAGGTGAGTTTATAATGATGTCCTTATGTCGAGGTCCTCGGTGGATTCGTCGTCTCTCCACGTGGTGTGGAGTCCCACTCTTCCACTGAGTGCCAGTGGACCGTTCCTGCTGGTTGTTTCAGTATGCTGTATCCTTTCGCTTGTTGTGTTACCGTTCACTAATTTACTGTATCACTGTTCACTATAGTCGAAGTACACCTTGACACAAGTATGTAAACATCGGCCTCGTGGCCCTTTGCTCCCCACGTGGCCTGGAGCTGTGATTATTATGTTTAACACAAAAGTTCTAGTGATATCACTGTGTTTATTTTTGTCTATGTGCGGTTATACACTTTGTGATATCCCAGTTCTGTATCAATCACTGTAAACCTAAGAAGCCCGATTTTATGGACGATTAATGCGGAGCCTCAAGCCCTCGACCTCCCACGCGGCTTCAAGTTCAAGTTCAAGTATGTTTATTGAGATAAGCAATAAATACATCTCAAAGGGATAGAGTAGCTTAGGCTATTTCTACCCCCCTTCTCTAGAGGGGTAGAAATAGCCTGTCTCGACCCGATGCTGCACTGCACCGCGCAATGTGACAGTGCAGTGTGTGACAGTGCAGTGTGCGACAGTCCCTTGAGTGACAGTCCCGTGTGTGACAGTCCAGTGTGTGACAGTCTAGTGTGTGACAGTCTAGTGTGCGACAGTCCCGCCAGTGACAGTCTAGTGCGTGATAGGCCAGTGTGTGACAGTCCCGTGTGTGACAGTCCCGTGTGTGACAGTCTACGGTGTGACAATCCCGTGTGTGAGAGTCTAGTGTGTGACAGTCCAATGTGTGACAGTCCCGTGTGTGACAGTCCACTGTGTGACAGTCCCGTGTGTGACAGTCCCGTGTGTGACAGACTACGGTGTGACAATCCCGTGTGTGAGAGTCTAGTGTGTGACAGTCCAGTGTGTGACAGTCCCATGTGTGACAGTCCACTGTGTGACAGTCCCGTGTGTGACAGTCTAATGTGAGATAGGCCAGTGTGTGACAGTCTAGTGTGTGACAGTCACGTGTGTGATAGACTAGTGCGTGACAGTCCAGTGTGTGACAGTCCAGTGCGTGACAGTCCCGTGTGTGACAGTCTAGTGTGTGACAGTCCCGTGTTGATGGGGTTCTGGGAGTTCTTCTACTCCCCAAGCTCGGCCCGAGGCCAGGCTTGACTTGTGAGAGTTTGGTCCACCAGGCTGTTGCTTGGAGCGGCCCGCAGACCCACATACCCACCACAGCCCAGTTAGTCCGGCACTGCTTGGAGGAATAAATCTAGTTTCCTTTTGAAGATGTCCACGGTTGTTCCGGCAATATTTCTTATGCTCGCTGGGAGGGTGTTGAACAACCGTGGACCTCTGATGTTTATACAGTGTTCTCTGATTGTGCCTATGGCACCCCTGCTCGTCACTGGTTCTATTCTGCATTTTCTTCCATATCGTTCACATATGGAATGTGAACAACGTTCACGTACGTTGTTATTTTACTGTGTAGATTTGGTACTTGGCCCTCTAGTATCTTCCAGGTGTATATTTATTTGATATCTCTCTCGTCTCCTTTCTAGTGAGCACATTTGGAGAGCTTTGAGACGATCCCAATAATTTAGGTGCTTTATCGCGTCTACGCGTGCAGTATATGCTCTCTGTATTCCTTCTATTTCAGCAATCTCTCCTGCTCTGAAGGGGAAAGTGAGTACTGAGCAGCACTCAAGACGGGACAAAACAAGTGACTTAAAGAGTACAACCATTGTGATGGGATCCCTGGATTTGAAAGTTCTCATAATCCATCCTATCATTTTTTCTGGCTGTCGCACTATTTGCTTGGTTATGCTCCCTAAACGTTAGGTCGTCTGACATCATTATTCCCAAATCCTTTACATGCTGTTTTCCTACTATGGGCACATTTGATTGTGTTTTGTACCCTGTATTATGTTTAAGGTCCTCATTTTTACCGTTCCTGAGTACCTTGGAATTTATCACTGTTAAACATCATGTTATTTTCTGCTGCCCAGTCGAAAACTTTATTAATATCAGCTTGAAGATTTTCAATGTCTTCAGCCGAAGTAATTTTCATACTGATTTTTGTGTCATCTGCAAAGGATGATACAAAGCTGTGACTTGTATTTTTGCCTATATCTGATATGAGAATAAGGAAAAGCAGCTGTGCAAGGATTGTACCCTGAGGTACAGAGCTTTTAACTGCGCTCGGACTAGATTTTATATGGTTGACCGTTACTCGCTGAGTCCTGTTTGACAGAAAATTGAGTATCCAGCGTCCTACTTTATCGGTTATTCCCATTGACTTAATTTTATGTGCTATCACGCCAAGGTCACATTTATCAAAAGCCTTTGCGAAGTCCGTGTATATCACATCAGCATTCTGTTTTTCTTCTAATGCCTCAGTGACTTTGTCGTAGTGCTCAAGTAGCTGTGAGAGGCATGATCTTCCCGCTCGAAATCCATGTTGGCCTGGGTTGTGAAGGTCATTGGTCTCCATGAAATTGGTGACCCTACTCCTAATCATTCTCTCAAATACTTTTATGATGTGCGATGTTAGTGCAACTGGTCTATAATTCTTTGCCAACGGTTTGCTCCCTCCCTTGTGTAGAGGGGCTAAGTCTGCTACTTTAAGTGCATCTGGTTTCTCCCCCGTGTCCAAGCTCTTCCTCCACACTATACCGAGTGCCTGTGCTTCCAGCACTTTGCATTTCTTTATAAATATTGAATTCTATGAATCAGGACCTGGGGCCGAGTGCATGGACATGTTTTAAATTTCTCTTTCAAAGTCTAGTGCGCTCGTGTTCATATCAGTTATATTTACAGTGGTTTGAATATCCTGCATAAAGAAATTGTCTGGATCTTCCACCTTCATGTTGTTTATTGGAGTGCTAAACATGTCCTCATACTGCTTTTTTAGGATTTCACTAATTTCTTTGTCATCCTCTGTGTATTAACCTTCACTTGTACGAATAGGTCCAATACTGGCAGTGGTTTTTGCTTTTTATTTCGCATATGTGAAGAAGTATTTTGGATTTTTCTTTAATTCCTGAATTGCTTTCTGTTCTAACTGCCTTTCTTCAGTTTGATATGAGTTTTAATTTCCACTCGATTTCTTCAATCTCCCTATTTAAATTATTCCTTCTTTGACGGGAAATTCGTGTCTGCATAAGCAGTTCCGTTATTTTTTACTTTCGTTTAGAGTGTCGTCTGCGTTCTCTTTCTACGTTGGATCTCTTTCTGGCTTTCCTCAAAGGAACATGTTTCAGACAGACTTGATACTCTTCCGAAGTCAGTTTTTCTATTCCTTCTGTAGGACTTGTATTACTTAAAAGTTTCCAATGGAATGTTTGTAAGTTCCCTGTATATTTTCTCCCAGTCTATCCTTTTATTATTAAAATTGAATTTAATGAATAGCCCCTCTCGATTTATCAACGTTTTAGGTCTATTCTGAGAATTGACGGTCGTTTGCACTTCAATGAGCTTGTGATCTGAGCATGTGGTATCTGATATCGTAATGTCTCTGATAATGTCTTCATTGTTAGTAAAGACCAGATCTAGAATATTTTAATTTCTCGTTGGCTCTGATATCTGCTGGTTGAGTGAAATTTTTTTACAGAATCTAAGTAGTTCTCTAATCTGTGATTGGTTAGGTCCCGATAGATTTCCTGGTATAATATTAGTTTTTGCTATTCTCCACCTGAGACTAGGCAAGTTGAAGTCTCCTAGGAAGATAATATCAGGTATCGGGTTCTCCAAATTACCAAGGCTATTTGAAAGCACTGAGAGCAGAACAATACTCTATTTTGTTTATCTGTTCTGTGAATTCCTTGGCCGTTGCATCTGACGGTTTGTATATTAGAATAATCACTAAATTTATTTTCTCTATTTTTAATCCCAGTAACTCTACCACCTAATTTGTAACGTTAAGGAGCTCCGAGCATACAAGGTCTTCCCTAATATACAGACCCAGTCCTCCATGTGACCTAATTTTCCTATCACACCTGTATAGGTTATATCCTGGAATCCAGATCTCACTGTCTAAGAATTCTAAGAATTCCCCTGCATGGGTTTCTGTGAAAGCTCCAAATACTGCATTTGACTCCGTGAGGAGGCCATTTATGAACTGTACTTTGTTGTTTCCTCTTGCTTTCAGTCCTTGTTTGTTGGCAAAGATGAATGCGGTTACTCTATTAGTGATAGTTTGACTGGGAGACTTTTTCGGCAAGCCCATTATGCGTGGACATATTGAGTTTGTTCTGACCAGTACTGATTGTTGTAGGGCAGTTGCCTGTCGTTGTTGTAGTTCCCTTTCGGTATAAAAAATTTATCGAGTTTCCTCCAAATTCATTATCCTGCTTGCCACTCTTTATGTAGAGTTTCATGCCTTTCACGTGAAAGTATGGGCAGCTGAGGTCATAGCATTTTCTGTCTTCCAGTGAGGTTTGGGACATGTCAGAATGGAAAAACCTACATATTGATCCAAATCGACACTCACCTTTCCTAAGCATATTTAAACATTTTTGGGGATGTTGGTAACTGCATTCTAATCCTTTCTTATTACCAGCATATCTATGTCTGCATATGCCCTTTGCATAAAATTTGCATAAGTCTGTCCTTCTGGTCTGACTCGCTCTATCGGGAACCGTTGTAGTGTCTGTACCTATCGACATGTCAGTGCTGTCTGTTACACTTTCTAGTTTACTGTCATCTACATCCAGGCCTACTGAGTCAGAGTTTACAACTTCCTAAGTTTCAGCTTCAGTTTCATCCCTGACTATAGCCTCTGCCCCTGGTATATTAGAATTGTTGTTGTTCCTTTCCCACTCCTTTTGGATGGCTGGTAGGCTTTCAGTGAACGATGTTTTCCGTTCATGCGTCATGTTATCTAGAAGGTTTTTTAGGATATTCCAAGCTGGCAGGTCATTTTTTACACCCAGAGCAAGTGGCCAGCTCTCAGTGCCGTGGTGTTACTCACTCCTGTACATGCCGAATGAAATCTATTCTTACAGATATAACATTCAACTCCCGTTGCCTTCGACTTTAAGGAGTTGTTACAGTGGCCACAAATTTGTTTATTTACTCCCATTTTGCCTTGTTTTGTTGTATATATCTATATATTTATAATATTATATGTATACCTTATATTTGTAATAATATATATGTTTATTTGTTCTACTGTATGGTCAGTACTTATCGCACGGTGGAGGGTGAGGGTCCCAGAGGCTGTACAGTTGACACGTTGTTGTCCCAGGCCGCGGCTGGAGGCCCTCAGGTGCCAGTTACTTGGGTTATAACACTGATATATTAATTCGCCTGTATTACAATAAGGGATTTTTTGCTATATTTCCGACTTGCAATAGTATTCACTTTCTCTATTACTAATTTCTCGATCCACATTCCCCTATTACACTTGTTGGAAACCAATTTGCTAGTAAGCACACACACACACACACACACACGGTGGGCACACGGGACGTGGGTCTATGGGGTGGGTTCTGGCACCACGTGGTGGACTCCACAAAATTCACTTGTTATTTCCTTAAAGCACAAAAGTCGGATGTCAATCACTATGGTATATTGTTTAATAAGTTGAGATGCACTTTATGAGATATCTGACTGTGTTTAGTTCCTGTATCACTGAAATATCCCGATATATATATTGTTTTTCACAGAGCTCGTGCTCACGTGTGCTTCCCCTCCCTCACCAATTGGTGAGGGAGGGGAAGCACACGTGAGCACGAGTCCGTAGTTAACTACGGACTCGTGCTCACGTGTCCTTCCCCTCCCTTACCAACTACCGACCTGTGTGTGACAGCCTAGTGCGTGACAGTCCAGTGTGTGACAGTCCCGTGTGTGAGAGAACAGTGTCTGACAGTCCCGTGTGTGACAGTCCAATGTGTGACAGTCCCGTGTGTGACAGTCCAATGTGTGACAGACCTGTGTGTGACCAGAGTGCCACGTCTGGCCTTGCAGGTGAGGACACAGAAGAGACGCTGGAGGAGAGGAACAAGTTGAAGGAGGAGCTGCTGAAGAAGTATGAGGAGGTGGCGGCGTCCTCGGGCGCCTGCACCACTGACAGCCTCGTCAAGGTCATCTCACACAAGTGGGTCCTGGCCACATATTACTAAACAGTCTTTATAATCATCTTATATTCTTGTTACTCTTTCTTACATTTTATGTGATTGTAGTACCATTGTTATTAGTACTAACATTATTACTAATATTATTATTACTGATATTTTATTATTTATATTATTTATTACTTATATTATTACTTATACTCTTCACAATATTACTGTTGTATTTTCACAGTTCATATTTAAGTATTTAGTAATTATTCAATTAAAGTAATGTTAGCATAAAGCCCGAGGCGACCATTACCAGTGTGAGCCACACAGTAATGTTAACATAAAGCCCGAGGCGACCATTACCAGTGTGAGCAACACAGTATAGTAATGTTAACATAAAGCCCGAGGCGACCATTACCAGTGTGAGCAACACAGTATAGTAATGTTAACATAAAGCCCGAGGCGACCATCACCAGTGTGAGCCACACAGTACAGTAATGTTAACATAAAGCCCGAGGCGACCATTACCAGTGTGAGCCACACAGTATAGTAATGTTAACATAAAGCCCGAGGCGACCATTACCAGTGTGAGCCACACAGTATAGTAATGTTAACATAAAGCCCGAGGCGACCATTACCAGTGTGAGCCACACAGTATAGTAATGTTAACATAAAGCCCGAGGCGACCATTACCAGTGTGAGCCACACAGTATAGTAATGTTAACATAAAGCCCGAGGCGACCATTACCAGTGTGAGCCACACAGTATAGTAATGTTAACATAAAGCCCGAGGCGACCATTACCAGTGTGAGCCACACAGTACAGTAATGTTAACATAAAGCCCGAGGCGACCATTACCAGTGTGAGCCACACAGTAATGTTAACATAAAGCCCGAGGCGACCATTACCAGTGTGAGCCACACAGTAATGTTAACATAAAGCCCGAGGCGACCATTACCAGTGTGAGCCACACAGTACAGTAATCACAGTTCTCATTTTCAGACTTGACAAGTTATCAGAATACCTGAAGCGAGACGACGACCAGGAGGACGAGTGAGTACAGGCGGGAGCAAGTTAGACTTGTGACGTACTTAACTTGTGAAAGCAAGACACACTTAAGCCTTGCTCTTGTTGCAGCATGTGACACACTTAAGCTTTGCTGTTGTTGCACAATGAGACACACTTAAGTCTTGCTGTTGTTGTAGCATGATACATTTTCAGTCTTGCTGTTGTGGAAACATGAGACACTTAAAGTTTTGCTGTTGTGGAAGCATGAGACACTTTAAGTCATGCTATTGTGGAAGCATGAGACACATTAAGTCATGCTATTGTGGAAGCATGAGACACTTTAAGTCATGCTATTGTGGAAGCATGAGACACTTTAAGTCTTGCTATTGTGGAAGCATGAGACACTTTAAGTCATGCTATTGTGGAAGTATGAGACACTTTAAGTCATGCTATTGTGGAAGCATGAGACACTTTAAGTCATGCTATTGTGGAAGCATGAGACACTTTAAGTCATGCTATTGTGGAAGTATGAGACATACAGGTCTTGCTGTTATGGTAACATGGGACACATTTAAATCCAGAAGATATGGGAAAATCTGAATGTCTGCTAAGCTTTAATTACCGCTTGTAATAAGAGGGTCGAACACTCCTCCTTTATCCCAGCCTCAGCACTCAATATACTGTGGACAGCGGTATCCAGGGTCAAGAATAGACAGCAATATTTGCCATTATACTGTGGACGGAGGTGTCAAGGTTCCAAAATTGACAGAAATATCTCTCATTATACTGTGGACTGTAGTGTCAAGGGTCCGGGATGGACAACAATATCTGTCATTATACTATGGACGGTGGTGTCAAGGGTCCAGACACCAACGGCCTCAAATATGCCGGAATAAATGAAGGGAAGTTTTTCCAACATGAACGGTCCTTAGTAAAATCATGTTGTTAATCTTTTATTTCGTTATGTTTCTCAAGATGAGTGAATAGCGTTTGCATAAATTGATTCATTAAATTTTCCACCAATAGAAGTTAGGGAATAAATAAATATTTGTATTAACGAACTATGGAAACTATTTTTTCCAGTGATGCTGATGAGGATGATGAGGACGAGGATGATGAGGACGAGGATGACGAGGACGAGGATGACGAGGATGAGGAGAATAATAAAAACGGTGATACATTGACCAACGAAATCGAAACATCTGGCAGCCAATCAACTCTGAAAGAAGAACCAGCCGACGAATGTGTTGACCTCAGCCAACACAAACAGTCTGATGAGGCAGACACCGCTGAGCAGGTCAAGGTATGAAACAAGGGGTGTGCCGTCTTTCCACAGAAATTATTATTTTGAGGCAGAAGCGTCGGGCAGTTCTCAGCACTGCGTCAGCTACACTTCATGCACAAGTGCTCAGCACTGCGTCAGCTACACTTCATGCAGCAGTGCTCAGCACTGCGTCAGCTACACTTCATGAAGCAGTGCTCAGCACTGCGTCAGCTACACTTCATGCAGCAGTGCTCAGCACTGCGTCAGCTACACTTCATGCAGCAGTGCTCAGCACTGCGTCAGCTACACTTCATGCACCAGTGCTCAGCACTGCGTCAGCTACACTTCGTGCAGCAGTGCTCAGCACTGCGTCAGCTACGCTTCATGCACCAGTGCTCAGCACTGCGTCAGCTACACTTCATGCACCAGTGCTCAGCACTGCGTCAGCTACACTTCGTGCAGCAGTGCTCAGCACTGCGTCAGCTACACTTCATGCACCAGTGCTCAGCACTGCGTCAGCTACACTTCATGCACCAGTGCTCAGCACTGCGTCAGCTACGCCTCACGCACCAGTGCTCATTTTTTTAATGCCAGAGAAAGTAGGACCCAGCACGAAACTCAGAAGGAAAAGTGTAAATTGCCTCAATGGCCATAAGAACGCAGTTGTGTTCAAATATTATATTTCCATGTAGTGTCATGTCTTTTAGAAACCCAAAAATCAATGAGCAATCGAAGCATTTGGAGAAAAGTCATCACGAATGTAAACTTCTAAATTCAGCAGGACGTCAGTGGTGCTTAGACGCTTGTGAAACACAATTATTCAGTATGAGGAAAGAATTAGGTTCAACAATAGCACAAAATGTACATTATTATACATAAAAAAAAACTTACAGAGCCAACTCATTAGGCCAGTGGGGCGAAAGTTACTAGGTGAGGTGCCGTGTATCCTGGGTGTTAGTGGGAAAGTCGCCCTTCTCGACTCAGGCCTCAGGTTGCATAGCACTTTATTGTACATTGCGATTCTTGCCCACCGCCTTGGAGCTAGCTGCAAAGGGACATGATGGACTGAAGTTCACTACGGACGATGAAATGGTTGTATGAGAGCCGAAGGTGAGGTCCAAGGGCTGAGACTCAACTCGGTACTGACTCGTAAGGACAACACCAGCACCACAACACCAGCACCACAACACCAGATCCACAACACCAGCTCCACAACACCAGCACCACAACACCAGCACCACAACACCAGCACCACAACACCACAACACCAGCAAAACAACACCAGCACCACAACACCAGCTCCACAACACCAGCTCCACAACACCAGCACCACAACACCAGCTCCACAACACCAGCTCCACAACACCAGCTCCACAACACCAGCTCCACATCACCAGCTCCACATCACCAGCTCCACAACACCAGCTCCACATCACCAGCTCCACAACACCAGCTCCACAACACCAGCTCCACAACACCAGCTCCACAACACCAGCACCACAACACCAGCACCACAACACCAGCACCACAACACCACAACACCAGCACCACAACACCAGCACCACAACACCAGCTCCACAACACCAGCTCCACAACACCAGCACCACAACACCAGCTCCACAACACCAGCTCCACAACACCAGCTCCACAACACCAGCACCACAACACCAGCACCACAACACCAGCTCCACAACACCAGCACCACAACACCAGCTCCACAACACCAGCTCCACAACACCAGCTCCAATACACCAGCTCCAAAACACCAGCTCCACAACACCAGCACCCCAACACCAGGTCCACAACACCAGGTCCACAACACCAGGTCCACAACACCAGCTCCACAACACCAGCTCCACAACACCAGCTCCACAACACAAGCTACACAACACCAGCACCATAACACCAACTCCACAACACCAGCTCCACAACACCACCACCACCACCTCCACAACACCAGCTCCACAACACCAGTTCCTCCACACCAGCTCCACAACACCAGCAACACAACACCAGCTCCACAACACCAGCACCACAACACCAGCTCCACAACACCAGCTCCACAACACCAGCACCACAACACCAGCTCAACAAAACGAACTTTACAACACAAGGTCCACAACACCAGGTCCACAACACCAGCTCCACAACACCAGCTCCACAACACCAGCTCCACAACACCAGGTCCACAACACCAGCTCCACAACACTAGCTCCACAACACCAGCTCCACAACACCAGGTCCACAACACCAGCTCCACAACACCAGCACCCCAACACCAGCTCCACAACACCAGCTCCACAACACCAGCTCCACAACACCAGCTCCACAACACCAGCTCCACAATACCAGGTCCACATCACCTGGTCCACAACACCAGCTCCACAACACCAGCTTCACAACACAAGCTCAATATCACCAGCTCCACAATACCAGCTCCACAACACCAGCTCTACAACACCAACTCCACAACACCAGCTCCCCAACTCCAGCTCCACAACTCCAGCTCCTCAACACCAGCACCACAACACCAGCACCACAACACCAGCTCCACATCACCAGCTCCAAAACACCAGCTCCACAATACCAGGTCGACAACACCAGCACCACAACACCAGCACCACAACACCAGCTCCACATCACCAGCTTCACAACACCAGCTCCAAAACACCAGCTCCACAACACCAGCTACACAATACCAGCACCATAACACCAGCACCACAACACCAGCTCCACAACACTAGCTCCACAACACCAGCTCAACATAACTTGCTCCACAACACCAGCTCCACAACACTAGCTCCACAACACCAGCTCCACAACACCAAATCCACAACACCAGCTCCACAACACCAAATCCACAACACCAAATCCACAACACCATCTCCACAACACCAGCACCACAACACCAGCACCACAACACCAGCACCACAACACCAGCACCACAACACCAGCTCCACAACACCAGCTCCAAAACACCAGCACCACAACACCAGCACCACAACACCAGCACCACAACACCAGGACCACAACACCAGCTCCACAACACCAGCTCCACAACACCAGCTCCACAACACCAGCACCACAACACCAGCACCACAACACCAGCACCACAACACCAGCACCACAACACCAGCTCCACAACACCAGCTCCACAACACCAGCTCCACAACACCAGCACCACAACACCAGCTCCACAACACCAGCACCACAACACCAGCTCCACAACACCACCACCACCACCTCCACAACACCACCACCTCCACAACACCTGCTCAACAACACCAGATCCACAACACCAGCTCCTCCACACCAGCTCCACAACACCAGCTCCACAACACCAGCACCACAACACCAGCTCAACAAAACGAACTATACAACACCAGCTCTACAACACCAGCTCCACAACATCAGCTCCACAACACCAGCTCCACAACACCAGCTCCACAACACCAGCACCACAACACCAGCTCCACAACACCAGCTCCACAACACTAGCACCACAAAACCAGCTCCACAACACCAGCTCCACAACACCAGCTCCACAACACCAGCTGCACAACACCAGCTCCACAACACCAGGTCCACAACACCAGGTCCACAACACCAGCTCCACAACACCAGGTCTACAACACCAGCTCCACAACACCAGGTCAACAACACCAGGTCCACAACACCAGCTCCACAACACCAGGTCCACAACACCAGCTCCACAACACCAGCTCCACAACACCAGCTCCACTACACCAGCTCCAAAACACCAGCTCCACAACACCAGCACCCCAACACCAGCTCCACAACACCAGGTCCACAACACCAGCTCCACAACATCAGCTCCACAACACCAGCTCCACAACACCAGCTCCACTACACCAGCTCCAAAACACCAGCTCCACAACACCAGCACCCCAACACCACCTCCACAACACCAGCTCCACAATACCAGGTCCACAACACCAGCTCCATAACACCAGGTCCACAACACCAGCTCCACAACACCAGCACCCCAACACCAGCTCCACAACACCAGCTCCACAACACCAGCTCCACAACACCAGCTCCACAACACCAGCTCCACAACACCAGGTCCACAACACCAGCTCCACAACACCAGCTACACAACACCAGCACCATAACACCAACTCCACAACACCAGCTCCACAACACCACCACCACCAGCTCCACAACACCTGCTCAACAACACCAGCTCCACAACACCAGCTCCTCCATACCAGCTCCACAACACCAGCAACGCAACACCAGCACCATAACACCAACTCCACAACACCAGCTCCACGTCAACACCAGCTCCACAACACCAGGTCCACAACACCAGGTCCACAACACCAGGTCCACAACACCAGGTCCACAACACCAGCTCCACAACACCAGCTCCACAACACCAGCTCCACAACACCATGTACACAACACCAGCTCCACAACACCAGGTCCACAACACCAGGTCCACAACACCAGGTCCACAACACCAGGTCCACAACACCAGCTCCACAACACCAGCTCCACTACACCAGCTCCAAAACACCAGCTCCACAACACCAGCTCCACAACACCAGCTCCACAACACCAGCTCCACAACACCAGGTCCACAACACCAGCTCCACAACACCAGGTCCACATCACCTGGTCCACAACACCAGCTCCACAACACCAGCTTCACAACACAAGCTCAATATCACCAGCTCCACAATACCAGCTCCACAACACCAGCTCTACAACACCAACTCCACAACACCAGCTCCCAACTCCAGCGCCACAACACCAGCTCCTCAACACCAGCACCACAACACCAGCACCACAACACCAGCTCCACATCACCAGCTCCAAAACACCAGCTCCACAATACCAGCTCGACAACACCAGCACCACAACACCAGCACCACAACACCAGCTCCACATCACCAGCTTCACAACACTAGCTCCACAACACCAGCTCAACATAACTTGCTCCACAACACCAGCTCCACAACACTAGCTCCACAACACCAGCTCAACATAACTTTCTCCACAACACCAGCTCCACAACACCAAATCCACAACACCAAATCCACATCACCATCTCCACAACACCAGCACCACAACACCAGCACCACAACACCAGCACCACAACACCAGCTCCACAACACCAGCTCCAAAACACCAGCACCACAACACCAGCACCACAACACCAGCACCACAACACCAGCTCCACAACACCAGCTCCACAACACCAGCACCAGAACACCAGCACCACAACACCAGCACCACAACACCAGCACCACAACACCAGCACCACAACACCAGCTCCACAACACCAGCTCCACAACACCAGCTCCACAACACCAGCTCCACAACACCAGCACCACAACACCAGCTCCACAACACCAGCACCACAACACCAGCACCACAACACCAGCTCCACAATACCAGCTCCACAACACCAGCTCCACAACACCAACTCCACAACACCAGCTCCACAACACCACCACCACCACCTCCACAACACCACCACCTCCACAACACCTGCTCAACAACACCAGATCCACAACACCAGCTCATCCACACCAGCTCCACAACACCAGCTCCACAACACCAACACCACAACACCAGCTCAACAAAACGAACTATACAACACCAGCTCTACAACACCAGCTCCACAACATCAGCTCCACAACACCAGCTCCACAACACCAGCTCCACAACACCAGCACCACAACACCAGCTCCACAACACCAGCTCCACAACACTAGCACCACAACACCAGCTCCACAACACCAGCTCCACAACACCAGCTCCACAACACCAGCTCCACAACACCAGCTCCACTACACCAGCTCCAAAACACCAGCTCCACAACACCAGCACCCCAACACCACCTCCACAACACCAGCTCCACAATACCAGGTCCACAACACCAGCTCCATAACACCAGGTCCACAACACCAGCTCCACAACACCAGCACCCCAACACCAGCTCCACAACACCAGCTCCACAACACCAGCTCCACAACACCAGCTCCACAACACCAGGTCCACAACACCAGGTCCACAACACCAGCTCCACAACACCAGCTACACAACACCAGCACCATAACACCAACTCCACAACACCAGCTCCACAACACCACCACTACTAGCTCCACAACACCTGCTCAACAACACCAGCTCCACAACACCAGCTCCTCCATACCAGCTCCACAACACCAGCAACGCAACACCAGCACCATAACACCAACTCCACAACACCAGCTCCACGTCAACACCAGCTCCACAACACCAGCTCAACAAAACGAACTTTACAACACAAGGTCCACAACACCAGGTCCACAACACCAGGTCCACAACACCAGGTCCACAACACCAGCTCCACAACACCAGCTCCACAACACCATGTACACAACACCAGCTCCACAACACCAGGTCCACAACACCAGGTCCACAACACCAGGTCCACAACACCAGGTCCACAACACCAGCTCCACAACACCAGCTCCACTACACCAGCTCCAAAACACCAGCTCCACAACACCAGCTCCACAACACCAGCTCCACAACACCAGTTCCACAACACCAGCTCCACAACACCAGGTCCACATCACCTGGTCCACAACACCAGCTCCACAACACCAGCTTCACAACACAAGCTCAATATCACCAGCTCCACAATACCAGCTCCACAACACCAGCTCTACAACACCAACTCCACAACACCAGCTCCCAACTCCAGCTCCACAACACCAGCTCTTCAACACCAGCACCACAACACCAGCACCACAACACCAGCTCCACATCACCAGCTCCAAAACACCAGCTCCACAATACCAGCTCGACAACACCAGCACCACAACACCAGCACCACAACACCAGCTCCACATCACCAGCTTCACAACACCAGCTCCAAAACACCAGCTCCACAACACCAGCTACACAACACCAGCACCATAACACCAGCACCACAACACCAGCTCCACAACACTAGCTCCACAACACCAGCTCAACATAACTTGCTCCACAACACCAGCTCCACAACACTAGCTCCACAACACCAGCTCAACATAACTTTCTCCACAACACCAGCTCCACAACACCAAATCCACAACACCAAATCCACATCACCATCTCCACAACACCAGCACCACAACACCAGCACCACAACACCAGCACCACAACACCAGCTCCACAACACCAGCTCCAAAACACCAGCACCACAACACCAGCACCACAACACCAGCACCACAACACCAGCTCCACAACACCAGTTCCACAACACCAGCTCCACAACACCAGCTCCACAACACCAGCACCAGAACACCAGCACCACAACACCAGCACCACAACACCAGCACCACAACACCAGCACCACAACACCAGCTCCACAACACCAGCTCCACAACACCAGCTCCACAACACCAGCTCCACAACACCAGCACCACAACACCAGCTCCACAACACCAGCACCACAACACCAGCACCACAACACCAGCTCCACAATACCAGCTCCACAACACCAGCTCCACAACACCAACTCCACAACACCAGCTCCACAACACCACCACCACCACCTCCACAACACCACCACCTCCACAACACCTGCTCAACAACACCAGATCCACAACACCAGCTCCTCCACACCAGGTCCACAACACCAGCTCCACAACACCAACACCACAACACCAGCTCAACAAAACGAACTATACAACACCAGCTCTACAACACCAGCTCCACAACATCAGCTCCACAACACCAGCTCCACAACACCAGCTCCACAACACCAGCACCACAACACCAGCTCCACAACACCAGCTCCACAACACTAGCACCACAACACCAGCTCCACAACACCAGCTCCACAACACCAGCTCCACAACACCAGCTCCACAACACCAGCTCCACTACACCAGCTCCAAAACACCAGCTCCACAACACCAGCACCCCAACACCAGCTACACAACACCAGGTCCACAACACCAGCTCCACAACATCAGCTCCACAACACCAGCTCCACAACACCAGCTCCACTACACCAGCTCCAAAACACCAGCTCCACAACACCAGCACCCCAACACCAGCTCCACAACACCAGCTCCACAACACCAGGTCCACAACATCAGCTCCATAACACCAGGTCCACAACACCAGCTCCACAACACCAGCTCCACAACACCAGCTCCAATACACCAACTCCAAAACACCAGCTCCACAACACCAGCACCACAACACCAGCTCCACAACACCAGGTCCACAACACCAGCTCCACAACACCAGCACCCCAACACCAGCTCCACAACACCAGGTCCACAACACCAGCTCCACAACACCAGGTCCACAACACCAGGTCCACAACACCAGCTCCACAACACCAGGTCCACAACACCAGCTCCACAACACCAGCTCCACAACACCAGCTCCACTACACCAGCTCCAAAACACCAGCTCCACAACACCAGCACCCCAACACCAGCTCCACAACACCAGGTCCACAACACCAGCTCCACAACATCAGCTCCACAACACCAGCTCCACAACACCAGCTCCACTACACCAGCTCCAAAACACCAGCTCCACAACACCAGCACCCCAACACCACCTCCACAACACCAGCTCCACAATACCAGGTCCACAACACCAGCTCCATAACACCAGGTCCACAACACCAGCTCCACAACACCAGCACCCCAACACCAGCTCCACAACACCAGCTCCACAACACCAGCTCCACAACACCAGGTCCACAACACCAGCTCCACAACACCAGGTCCACAACACCAGCTCCACAACACCAGCTACACAACACCAGCACCATAACACCAACTCCACAACACCAGCTCCACAACACCACCACCACCAGCTCCACAACACCTGCTCAACAACACCAGCTCCACAACACCAGCTCCTCCATACCAGCTCCACAACACCAGCAACGCAACACCAGCACCATAACACCAACTCCACAACACCAGCTCCACGTCAACACCAGCTCCACAACACCAGCTCAACAAAACGAACTTTACAACACAAGGTCCACAACACTAGGTCCACAACACCAGGTCCACAACACCAGGTCCACAACACCAGCTCCACAACACCAGCTCCACAACACCAGCTCCACAACACCATGTAAACAACACCAGCTCCACAACACCAGGTCCACAACACCAGGTCCACAACACCAGGTCCACAACACCAGGTCCACAACACCAGGTCCACAACACCAGGTCCACAACACCAGCTCCACTACACCAGCTCCAAAACACCAGCTCCACAACACCAGCTCCACAACACCAGCTCCACAACACCAGGTCCACAACACCAGCTCCACAACACCAGGTCCACATCACCTGGTCCACAACACCAGCTCCACAACACCAGCTTCACAACACAAGCTCAATATCACCAGCTCCACAATACCAGCTCCACAACACCAGCTCTACAACACCAACTCCACAACACCAGCTCCCAACTCCAGCTCCACAACACCAGCTCCTCAACACCAGCACCACAACACCAGCACCACAACACCAGCTCCACATCACCAGCTCCAAAACACCAGCTCCACAATACCAGCTCGACAACACCAGCACCACAACACCAGCACCACAACACCAGCTCCACATCACCAGCTTCACAACACCAGCTCCAAAACACCAGCTCCACAACACCAGCTACACAACACCAGCACCATAACAATAGCACCACAACACCAGCTCCACAACACTAGCTCCACAACACCAGCTCAACATAACTTGCTCCACAACACCAGCTCCACAACACTAGCTCCACAACACCAGCTCAACATAACTTTCTCCACAACACCAGCTCCACAACACCAAATCCACAACACCAAATCCACATCACCATCTCCACAACACCAGTACCACAACACCAGCACCACAACACCAGCACCACAACACCAGCTCCACAACACCAGCTCCAAAACACCAGCACCACAACACCAGCACCACAACACCAGCACCACAACACCAGCTCCACAACACCAGTTCCACAACACCAGCTCCACAACACCAGCTCCACAACACCAGCACCAGAACACCAGCACCACAACACCAGCACCACAACACCAGCACCACAACACCAGCACCACAACACCAGCTCCACAACACCAGCTCCACAACACCAGCTCCACAACACCAGCTCCACAACACCAGCACCACAACACCAGCTCCACAACACCAGCACCACAACACCAGCACCACAACACCAGCTCCACAATACCAGCTCCACAACACCAGCTCCACAACACCAACTCCACAACACCAGCTCCACAACACCACCACCACCACCTCCACAACACCACCACCTCCACAACACCTGCTCAACAACACCAGATCCACAACACCAGCTCCTCCACACCAGCTCCACAACACCAGCTTCACAACACCAACACCACAACACCAGCTCAACAAAACGAACTATACAACACCAGCTCTACAACACCAGCTCCACAACATCAGCTCCACAACACCAGCTCCACAACACCAGCTCCACAACACCAGCACCACAACACCAGCTCCACAACACCAGCTCCAGAACACTAGCACCACAACACCAGCTCCACAACACCAGCTCCACAACACCAGCTCCACAACACCAGCTCCACAACACCAGCTCCACAACACCAGCTCCACTACACCAGCTCCAAAACACCAGCTCCTCAACACCAGCACCATAACACCAACTCCACAACACCAGCTCCACAACACCACCACTACTAGCTCCACAACACCTGCTCAACAACACCAGCTCCACAACACCAGCTCCTCCATACCAGCTCCACAACACCAGCAACGCAACACCAGCACCATAACACCAACTCCACAACACCAGCTCCACGTCAACACCAGCTCCACAACACCAGCTCAACAAAACGAACTTTACAACACAAGGTCCACAACACCAGGTCCACAACACCAGGTCCACAACACCAGGTCCACAACACCAGCTCCACAACACCAGCTCCACAACACCATGTACACAACACCAGCTCCACAACACCAGGTCCACAACACCAGGTCCACAACACCAGGTCCACAACACCAGGTCCACAACACCAGCTCCACAACACCAGCTCCACTACACCAGCTCCAAAACACCAGCTCCACAACACCAGCTCCACAACACCAGCTCCACAACACCAGTTCCACAACACCAGCTCCACAACACCAGGTCCACATCACCTGGTCCACAACACCAGCTCCACAACACCAGCTTCACAACACAAGCTCAATATCACCAGCTCCACAATACCAGCTCCACAACACCAGCTCTACAACACCAACTCCACAACACCAGCTCCCAACTCCAGCTCCACAACACCAGCTCTTCAACACCAGCACCACAACACCAGCACCACAACACCAGCTCCACATCACCAGCTCCAAAACACCAGCTCCACAATACCAGCTCGACAACACCAGCACCACAACACCAGCACCACAACACCAGCTCCACATCACCAGCTTCACAACACCAGCTCCAAAACACCAGCTCCACAACACCAGCTACACAACACCAGCACCATAACACCAGCACCACAACACCAGCTCCACAACACTAGCTCCACAACACCAGCTCAACATAACTTGCTCCACAACACCAGCTCCACAACACTAGCTCCACAACACCAGCTCAACATAACTTTCTCCACAACACCAGCTCCACAACACCAAATCCACAACACCAAATCCACATCACCATCTCCACAACACCAGCACCACAACACCAGCACCACAACACCAGCACCACAACACCAGCTCCACAACACCAGCTCCAAAACACCAGCACCACAACACCAGCACCACAACACCAGCACCACAACACCAGCTCCACAACACCAGTTCCACAACACCAGCTCCACAACACCAGCTCCACAACACCAGCACCAGAACACCAGCACCACAACACCAGCACCACAACACCAGCACCACAACACCAGCACCACAACACCAGCTCCACAACACCAGCTCCACAACACCAGCTCCACAACACCAGCTCCACAACACCAGCACCACAACACCAGCTCCACAACACCAGCACCACAACACCAGCACCACAACACCAGCTCCACAATACCAGCTCCACAACACCAGCTCCACAACACCAACTCCACAACACCAGCTCCACAACACCACCACCACCACCTCCACAACACCACCACCTCCACAACACCTGCTCAACAACACCAGATCCACAACACCAGCTCCTCCACACCAGGTCCACAACACCAGCTCCACAACACCAACACCACAACACCAGCTCAACAAAACGAACTATACAACACCAGCTCTACAACACCAGCTCCACAACATCAGCTCCACAACACCAGCTCCACAACACCAGCTCCACAACACCAGCACCACAACACCAGCTCCACAACACCAGCTCCACAACACTAGCACCACAACACCAGCTCCACAACACCAGCTCCACAACACCAGCTCCACAACACCAGCTCCACAACACCAGCTCCACTACACCAGCTCCAAAACACCAGCTCCACAACACCAGCACCCCAACACCAGCTACACAACACCAGGTCCACAACACCAGCTCCACAACATCAGCTCCACAACACCAGCTCCACAACACCAGCTCCACTACACCAGCTCCAAAACACCAGCTCCACAACACCAGCACCCCAACACCAGCTCCACAACACCAGCTCCACAACACCAGGTCCACAACATCAGCTCCATAACACCAGGTCCACAACACCAGCTCCACAACACCAGCTCCACAACACCAGCTCCAATACACCAACTCCAAAACACCAGCTCCACAACACCAGCACCACAACACCAGCTCCACAACACCAGGTCCACAACACCAGCTCCACAACACCAGCACCCCAACACCAGCTCCACAACACCAGGTCCACAACACCAGCTCCACAACACCAGGTCCACAACACCAGGTCCACAACACCAGCTCCACAACACCAGGTCCACAACACCAGCTCCACAACACCAGCTCCACAACACCAGCTCCACTACACCAGCTCCAAAACACCAGCTCCACAACACCAGCACCCCAACACCAGCTCCACAACACCAGGTCCACAACACCAGCTCCACAACATCAGCTCCACAACACCAGCTCCACAACACCAGCTCCACTACACCAGCTCCAAAACACCAGCTCCACAACACCAGCACCCCAACACCACCTCCACAACACCAGCTCCACAATACCAGGTCCACAACACCAGCTCCATAACACCAGGTCCACAACACCAGCTCCACAACACCAGCACCCCAACACCAGCTCCACAACACCAGCTCCACAACACCAGCTCCACAACACCAGGTCCACAACACCAGCTCCACAACACCAGGTCCACAACACCAGCTCCACAACACCAGCTACACAACACCAGCACCATAACACCAACTCCACAACACCAGCTCCACAACACCACCACCACCAGCTCCACAACACCTGCTCAACAACACCAGCTCCACAACACCAGCTCCTCCATACCAGCTCCACAACACCAGCAACGCAACACCAGCACCATAACACCAACTCCACAACACCAGCTCCACGTCAACACCAGCTCCACAACACCAGCTCAACAAAACGAACTTTACAACACAAGGTCCACAACACTAGGTCCACAACACCAGGTCCACAACACCAGGTCCACAACACCAGCTCCACAACACCAGCTCCACAACACCAGCTCCACAACACCATGTAAACAACACCAGCTCCACAACACCAGGTCCACAACACCAGGTCCACAACACCAGGTCCACAACACCAGGTCCACAACACCAGGTCCACAACACCAGGTCCACAACACCAGCTCCACTACACCAGCTCCAAAACACCAGCTCCACAACACCAGCTCCACAACACCAGCTCCACAACACCAGGTCCACAACACCAGCTCCACAACACCAGGTCCACATCACCTGGTCCACAACACCAGCTCCACAACACCAGCTTCACAACACAAGCTCAATATCACCAGCTCCACAATACCAGCTCCACAACACCAGCTCTACAACACCAACTCCACAACACCAGCTCCCAACTCCAGCTCCACAACACCAGCTCCTCAACACCAGCACCACAACACCAGCACCACAACACCAGCTCCACATCACCAGCTCCAAAACACCAGCTCCACAATACCAGCTCGACAACACCAGCACCACAACACCAGCACCACAACACCAGCTCCACATCACCAGCTTCACAACACCAGCTCCAAAACACCAGCTCCACAACACCAGCTACACAACACCAGCACCATAACAATAGCACCACAACACCAGCTCCACAACACTAGCTCCACAACACCAGCTCAACATAACTTGCTCCACAATACCAGCTCCACAACACTAGCTCCACAACACCAGCTCAACATAACTTTCTCCACAACACCAGCTCCACAACACCAAATCCACAACACCAAATCCACATCACCATCTCCACAACACCAGTACCACAACACCAGCACCACAACACCAGCACCACAACACCAGCTCCACAACACCAGCTCCAAAACACCAGCACCACAACACCAGCACCACAACACCAGCACCACAACACCAGCTCCACAACACCAGCTCCACAACACCAGCTCCACAACACCAGCTCCACAACACCAGCACCAGAACACCAGCACCACAACACCAGCACCACAACACCAGCACCACAACACCAGCACCACAACACCAGCTCCACAACACCAGCTCCACAACACCAGCTCCACAACACCAGCTCCACAACACCAGCACCACAACACCAGCTCCACAACACCAGCACCACAACACCAGCACCACAACACCAGCTCCACAATACCAGCTCCACAACACCAGCTCCACAACACCAACTCCACAACACCAGCTCCACAACACCACCACCACCACCTCCACAACACCACCTCCTCCACAACACCTGCTCAACAACACCAGATCCACAACACCAGCTCCTCCACACCAGCTCCACAACACCAGCTTCACAACACCAACACCACAACACCAGCTCAACAAAACGAACTATACAACACCAGCTCTACAACACCAGCTCCACAACATCAGCTCCACAACACCAGCTCCACAACACCAGCTCCACAACACCAGCACCACAACACCAGCTCCACAACACCAGCTCCAGAACACTAGCACCACAACACCAGCTCCACAACACCAGCTCCACAACACCAGCTCCACAACACCAGCTCCACAACACCAGCTCCACAACACCAGCTCCACTACACCAGCTCCAAAACACCAGCTCCTCAACACCAGCACCCCAACACCACCTCCACAACACCAGCTCCACAATACCAGGTCCACAACACCAGCTCCATAACACCAGGTCCACAACACCAGCTCCACAACACCAGCACCCCAACACCAGCTCCACAACACCAGCTCCACAACACCAGCTCCACAACACCAGCTCCACAACACCAGGTCCACAACACCAGCTCCACAACACCAGCTACACAACACCAGCACCATAACACCAACTCCACAACACCAGCTCCACAACACCACCACCACCAGCTCCACAACACCAGCACCACAACACCAGCTCCACAACACCAGGTCCACAACACCAGCTCCACAACACCAGCACCCCAACACCAGCTCCACAACACCAGGTCCACAACACCAGCTCCACAACACCAGGTCCACAACACCAGGTCCACAACACCAGCTCCACAACACCAGGTCCACAACACCAGCTCCACAACACCAGCTCCACAACACCAGCTCCACTACACCAGCTCCAAAACACCAGCTCCAAAACACCAGCACCCCAACACCAGCTCCACAACACCAGGTCCACAACACCAGCTCCACAACATCAGCTCCACAACACCAGCTCCACAACACCAGCTCCACTACACCAGCTCCAAAACACCAGCTCCACAACACCAGCACCCCAACACCACCTCCACAACACCAGCTCCACAATACCAGGTCCACAACACCAGCTCCATAACACCAGGTCCACAACACCAGCTCCACAACACCAGCACCCCAACACCAGCTCCACAACACCAGCTCCACAACACCAGCTCCACAACACCAGCTCCACTACACCAGCTCCACAACACCAGGTCCACAACACCAGCTCCACAACACCAGCTACACAACACCAGCACCATAACACCAACTCCACAACACCAGCTCCACAACACCACCACCACCAGCTCCACAACACCTGCTCAACAACACCAGCTCCACAACACCAGCTCCTCCATACCAGCTCCACAACACCAGCAACGCAACACCAGCACCATAACACCAACTCCACAACACCAGCTCCACGTCAACACCAGCTCCACAACACCAGCTCAACAAAACGAACTTTACAACACAAGGTCCACAACACCAGGTCCACAACACCAGGTCCACAACACCAGCTCCACAACACCAGCTCCACAACACCATGTACACAACACCAGCTCCACAACACCAGCTCCACAACACCAGGTCCACAACACCAGCTCCACAACACCAGCTCCACTACACCAGCTCCAAAACACCAGCTCCACAACACCAGCTCCACAACACCAGCTCCACAACACCAGCTCCACAACACCAGGTCCACAACACCAGCTCCACAACACCAGGTCCACATCACCTGGTCCACAACACCAGCTCCACAACACCAGCTTCACAACACAAGCTCAATATCACCAGCTCCACAATACCAGCTCCACAACACCAGCTCTACAACACCAACTCCACAACACCAGCTCCCAACTCCAGCTCCACAACACCAGCTCCTCAACACCAGCACCACAGCACCAGCACCACAACACCAGCTCCACATCACCAGCTCCAAAACACCAGCTCCACAATACCAGCTCGACAACACCAGCACCACAACACCAGCACCACAACACCAGCTCCACATCACCAGCTTCACAACACCAGCTCCAAAACACCAGCTCCACAACACCAGCTACACAACACCAGCACCATAACACCAGCACCACAACACCAGCTCCACAACACTAGCTCCACAACACCAGCTCAACATAACTTGCTCCACAACACCAGCTCCACAACACTAGCTCCACAACACCAGCTCAACATAACTTTCTCCACAACACCAGCTCCACAACACCAAATCCACAACACCAAATCCACATCACCATCTCCACAACACCAGCACCACAACACCAGCACCACAACACCAGCACCACAACACCAGCTCCACAAAACCAGCTCCAAAACACCAGCACCACAACACCAGCACCACAACACCAGCACCACAACACCAGCTCCACAACACCAGCTCCACAACACCAGCTCCACAACACCAGCTCCACAACACCAGCACCAGAACACCAGCACCACAACACCAGCACCACAACACCAGCACCACAACACCAGCACCACAACACCAGCTCCACAACACCAGCTCCACAACACCAGCTCCACAACACCAGCACCACAACACCAGCTCCACAACACCAGCACCACAACACCAGCACCACAACACCAGCTCCACAATACCAGCTCCACAACACCAGCTCCACAACACCAACTCCACAACACCAGCTCCACAACACCACCACCACCACCTCCACAACACCACCACCTCCACAACACCTGCTCAACAACACCAGATCCACAACACCAGCTCCTCCACACCAGCTCCACAACACCAGCTCCACAACACCAACACCACAACACCAGCTCAACAAAACGAACTATACAACACCAGCTCTACAACACCAGCTCCACAACATCAGCTCCACAACACCAGCTCCACAACACCAGCTCCACAACACCAGCACCACAACACCAGCTCCACAACACCAGCTCCACAACACTAGCACCACAACACCAGCTCCACAACACCAGCTCCACAACACCAGCTCCACAACACCAGCTCCACAACACCAGCTCCACAACACCAGCTCCACTACACCAGCTCCAAAACACCAGCTCCACAACACCAGCACCCCAACACCAGCTACACAACACCAGGTCCACAACACCAGCTCCACAACATCAGCTCCACAACACCAGCTCCACAACACCAGCTCCACTACACCAGCTCCAAAACACCAGCTCCACAACACCAGCACCCCAACACCAGCTCCACAACACCAGCTCCACAACACCAGGTCCACAACACCAGCTCCATAACACCAGGTCCACAACACAAGCTCCACAACACCAGCTCCACAACACCAGCTCCAATACACCAGCTCCAAAACACCAGCTCCACAACACCAGCACCACAACACCAGCTCCACAACACCAGGTCCACAACACCAGCTCCACAACACCAGCTCCACAACACCAGCTCCACAACACCAGTTCCACAACACCAGGTCCACAACACCAGCTCCACAACACCAGCTCCACAACACCAGCTACACAACACCATCACCATAACACCAACTCCACAACACCAGCTCCACAACACCACCACCACCAGCTCCACAACACCTGCTCAACAACACCAGCTCCACAACACCAGCTCCTCCATACCAGCTCCACAACACCAGCAACGCAACACCAGCTCCACAACACCAGCACCACAACACCAGCTCCACGTCAACACCAGCTCCACAACACCAGCTCAACAAAACGAACTTTACAACACAAGGTCCACAACACCAGGTCCACAACACCAGGTCCACAACACCAGGTCCACAACACCAGCTCCACAACACCAGCTCCACAACACCAGCTCCACAACACCATGTACACAACACCAGCTCCACAACACCAGCTCCACAACACCAGGTCCACAACACCAGGTCCACAACACCAGCTCCACAACACCAGGTCCACAACACCAGCTCCACAACACCAGCTCCACTACACCAGCTCCAAAACACCAGCTCCACAACACCAGCACCCCAACACCAGCTCCACAACACCAGGTCCACAACACCAGCTCCACAACACTAGCTCCACAACACCAGGTCCACAACACCAGCTCCACAACACCAGCTCCACAACACTAGCTCCACAACACCAGGTCCACAACACCAGGTCCACAACACCAGCTCCACAACACTAGCTCCACAACACTAGCTCCACAACACTAGCTCCACAACACCAGCTCCACAACACCAGTTCCACAACACCAGGTCCACAACACCAGATCCATAACACCAGGTCCACAACACCAGCTCCACAACACCAGCTCCACAACACCAGCTCCACAACACCAGGTCCACATCACCTGGTCCACAACACCAGCTCCACAACACCAGCTTCACAACACCAGCTCAATATCACCAGCTCCACAATACCAGCTCCACAACACCAGCTCCACAACACCAACTCCACAACACCAGCTCCCCAACACCAGCTCCACAACACCAGCTCCTCAACACCAGCACCACAACACCAGCACCACAACACCAGCTCCACATCACCAGCTCCAAAACACCAGCTCCACAATACCAGCTCGACAACACCAGCACCACAACACCAGCTCCACATCACCAGCTTCACAACACCAGCTCCACAACACCAGCTCCACATCACGTGTTCCACAACAACAGCACCACAACACCAGCTCCACATCACGTGTTCCACAACAACAGCACCACAACACCAGCTTCACAACACCAGCTTCACAACACGTGTTCCACAACAACAGCACCACAACACCAGCTCCTCAACACCAGCTTCACAACACCAGCTCCACAACACCAGCTCCACAACACCAGCTTCACAACACCAGCTCAACAACACCAGCACCACAACACCAGCTCCACAACAACAGCACCACAACACCAGCACCAAAACACCAGCTCCACAACACCAGCTCCACAACAACAGCTCCACAAGACCAGCTCCACAACACCAGCTCCAAAACACCAGCACCACAACACCGGCTCCACAACACCAGCAACACAACACCAGCTCCACAACACCAGCTCCACAACACCAGCTCCACAACACCAGCACCACAACACCAGCTCCACAACAACAGCACCACAACACCAGCACCAAAACACCAGCAACACAACACCAGCACCATAACACCAGCACCACAACACCAGCTCCACAACACCAGCTCCACAGCACCTGCTCCACAACACCAGCTCCACAACACCAGCACCACAACACCAGCTCCACAACACCAGCTCCACAACACCACCACCACAACACCAGCTCCACAACACCAGCTCCATAACACCAGCTCCACAACACCAGCACCACAACACCAGCTCCACAACACCAGCTCCACAATACCAGCTCCACAACACCAGCTCCACAACACCAGCTCCACAACACCAGCACCACAACACCAGCTCCACAACACCACCACCACAACACCAACACCACAACACCAGCTCCACAACACCAGCTACACAACACCAGCTCCATAACACCAGCTCCACAACACCAGCTCCACAACACCAGCTCCACAACACCAGCTCCACAACACCAGCTCCACAACACCAGGTCCACCACACCAGCTCCACAACACCAGCTCCACAACACCAGCTCCACAACACCAGCACCACAACACCAGCTACACAACACCAGCACCACAACACCAGCTCCTCAATACCTGCTCCACAACACCAGCTCCACAACACCAGCTCCACAACACCAGGTCCACATCACCAGCTCCACAACACCACCACCACAACACCAGCTCCACAACACCAGCTCCACAACACCAGCTCCACAACACCAGGTCCACAACACCAGCTCCACAACACCAGCTCCACAACACCAGCTACACAACACCAGCTCCACAACACCAGCTCCAAAACACTAGCTCCACAACACCAGCTCAACATAACTTTCTCCACAACACCAGCTCCACAACACCAGCTCCACAACACCAGGTCCACAACACCAGCACCAAAACACCAGCTCCACAACACCAGCTACACAACACCAGCTCCATAACACCAGCTCCACAATACCAGCTCCACAACACCAGCACCATAACACCAGCACCACAACACCAGCTCCACAACACTAGCTCCACAACACCAGCTCAACATAACTTTCTCCACAACACCAGCACCACAACACCAGCACCACAACACCAGCACCACAACACCAGCACCACAACACCAGCTCCACAACACCAGCTCCACAACACCAGCTCCACAACACCAGGTCCACAACACCAGGTCCACAACACCAGCTCCACAACACCAGGTCCACAACACCAGCTCCACAACACCAGCTCCACAACACCAGCTCCACTACACCAGCTCCAAAACACCAGCTGCACAACACCAGCACCCCAACACCAGCTCCACAACACCAGGTCCACAACACCAGCTCCACAACACCAGCTCCACAACACCAGCTCCACAACACCAGCTCCACTACACCAGGTCCAAAACACCAGCTCCACAACACCAGCACCCCAACACCAGCTCCACAACACCAGCTCCACAACACCAGGTCCACAACACCAGCTCCATAACACCAGGTCCACAACACCAGCTCCACAACACCAGCTCCACAGCACCAGCTCCAATACACCAGCTCTAAAACCCCAGCTCCACAACACCAGCTCCCAACACCAGCTCCACAACACCAGGTCCACAACACCAGCTCCACAACACCAGCTCCACAACACCAGCTCCACAACACCAGCTCCACAACACCAGCTACACAACACCAGCACCATAACACCAACTCCACAACACCAGCTCCACAACACCAGCACCATAACACCAACTCCACAACACCAGCTCCACAACACCACCACCACCACCTCCACAACACCAGCTCCTCCACACCAGCTCCACAACACCAGCAACACAACACCAGCTCCACAACACCAGCTCCACAACACCAGCTCCACAACACCAGCTCCACAACACCAGCACCACAACACCAGCTCAACAAAACGTACTTTACAACACAAGGTCTACAACACCAGGTCCACAACACCAGATCCACAACACCAGCTCCACAACACCAGCTCCACAACACCAGGTCCACAACACCAGCTCCACAACACTAGCTCCACAACACCAGCTCCACAACACCAGGTCCACAACAGCAGGTCCACAACACCAGCTCCACAACACCAGCACCCCAACACCAGCTCCACAACACCAGCTCCACAACACCAGCTCCACAACACCAGCTCCACAACACCAGGTCCACAACACCAGCTCCACAACACCAGGTCCACATCACCTGGTCCACAACACCAGCTCCACAACACCAGCTTCACAACACAAGCTCAATATCACCAGCTCCACAATACCAGCTCCACAACACCAGCTCTACAACACCAACTCCACAACACCAGCTCCCCAACTCCAGCTCCACAACACCAGCTCCTCAACACCAGCACCACAACACCAGCACCACAACACCAGCTCCACATCACCAGCTCGAAAACACCAGCTCCACAATACCAGCTCGACAACACCAGCACCACAACACCAGCACCACAACACCAGCTCCACATCACCAGCTTCACAACACCAGCTCCAAAACACCAGCTCCACAACACCAGCTACACAACACCAGCACCATAACACCAGCACCACAACACCAGCTGCACAACACTAGCTCCACAACACCAGCTCCACAACACCAGCTCCACAACACCAGCTCCACAACACCAGCACCACAACACCAGCTCCACAACACCAGCACCACAACACCAGCTCCACAACACTAGCTCCACAACACCAGCTCCACAACACCAGCTCCACAACACCAGCTACACAACACCAGCTCCATAACACCAGCTCCACAACACCAGCTCCACAACACCAGCTCCACAACACCAGGTCCACAACACTAGCTCCACAACACCAGGTCCACAACACCAGCTCCACAACACCAGCTCCACAACACCAGCACCACAACACCAGCTACACAACACCAGCACCACAACACCAGCTCCTCAATACCTGCTCCACAACACCAGCTCCACAACACCAGCTCCACAACACCAGGTCCACATCACCAGCTCCACAACACCACCACCACAACACCAGCTCCACAACACCAGCTCCACAACACCAGCTCCACAACACCAGGTCCACAACACCAGGTCCACAACACCAGCTCCACAACACCAGCTACACAACACCAGCTCCACAACACCAGCTCCACAACACTAGCTCCACAACACCAGCTCAACATAACTTTCTCCACAACACCAGCTCCACAACACCAGCTCCACAACACCAGCTCCACAACACCAGCACCAAAACACCAGCTCCACAACACCAGCTACACAACACCAGCTCCATAACACCAGCACCACAATACCAGCTCCACAACACCAGCACCATAACACCAGCACCACAACACCAGCTCCACAACACTAGCTCCACAACACCAGCTCAACATAACTTTCTCCACAACACCAGCTCCACAACACCAGCACCACAACACCAGCACCACAACACCAGCACCACAACACCAGCTCCACAACACCAGGTCCACAACACCAGCTCCACAACACCAGGTCCACAACACCAGGTCCACAACACCAGCTCCACAACACCAGGTCCACAACACCAGCTCCACAACACCAGCTGCACAACACCAGCTCCACTACACCAGCTCCAAAACACCAGCTGCACAACACCAGCACCCCAACACCAGCTCCACAACACCAGGTCCACAACACCAGCTCCACAACACCAGCTCCACAACACCAGCTCCACAACACCAGCTCCACTACACCAGGTCCAAAACACCAGCTCCACAACACCAGCACCCCAACACCAGCTCCACAACACCAGCTCCACAACACCAGGTCCACAACACCAGCTCCATAACACCAGATCCACAACACCAGCATAACAACACCAGCACCACAACACCAGCTCCACAACACCAGGTCCACAACACCAGCTCCACAACACCAGGTCCACAACACCAGGTCCACAACACCAGCTCCACAACACCAGCTCCACAACACCAGGTCCACAACACCAGCTCCACAACACCAGCTCCACTACACCAGCTCCAAAACACCAGCTCCACAACACCAGCACCCCAACACCAGCTCCACAACACCAGGTCCACAACACCAGCTCCACAACACTAGCTCCACAACACCAGGTCCACAACACCAGCTCCACAACACCAGCTCCACAACACTAGCTCCACAACACCAGGTCCACAACACCAGGTCCACAACACCAGCTCCACAACACTAGCTCCACAACACTAGCTCCACAACACTAGCTCCACAACACCAGCTCCACAACACCAGTTCCACAACACCAGGTCCACAACACCAGATCCATAACACCAGGTCCACAACACCAGCTCCACAACACCAGCTCCACAACACCAGCTCCACAACACCAGGTCCACATCACCTGGTCCACAACACCAGCTCCACAACACCAGCTTCACAACACCAGCTCAATATCACCAGCTCCACAATACCAGCTCCACAACACCAGCTCCACAACACCAACTCCACAACACCAGCTCCCCAACACCAGCTCCACAACACCAGCTCCTCAACACCAGCACCACAACACCAGCACCACAACACCAGCTCCACATCACCAGCTCCAAAACACCAGCTCCACAATACCAGCTCGACAACACCAGCACCACAACACCAGCTCCACATCACCAGCTTCACAACACCAGCTCCACAACACCAGCTCCACATCACGTGTTCCACAACAACAGCACCACAACACCAGCTCCACATCACGTGTTCCACAACAACAGCACCACAACACCAGCTTCACAACACCAGCTTCACAACACGTGTTCCACAACAACAGCACCACAACACCAGCTCCTCAACACCAGCTTCACAACACCAGCTCCACAACACCAGCTCCACAACACCAGCTTCACAACACCAGCTCAACAACTCCAGCACCACAACACCAGCTCCACAACAACAGCACCACAACACCAGCACCAAAACACCAGCTCCACAACACCAGCTCCACAACAACAGCTCCACAAGACCAGCTCCACAACACCAGCTCCAAAACACCAGCACCACAACACCGGCTCCACAACACCAGCAACACAACACCAGCTCCACAACACCAGCTCCACAACACCAGCTCCACAACACCAGCACCACAACACCAGCTCCACAACAACAGCACCACAACACCAGCACCAAAACACCAGCAACACAACACCAGCACCATAACACCAGCACCACAACACCAGCTCCACAACACCAGCTCCACAACACCTGCTCCACAACACCAGCTCCACAACACCAGCACCACAACACCAGCTCCACAACACCAGCTCCACAACACCACCACAACACCAGCTCCACAACACCAGCTCCATAACACCAGCTCCACAACACCAGCACCACAACACCAGCTCCACAACACCAGCTCCACAATACCAGCTCCACAACACCAGCTCCACAACACCAGCTCCACAACACCAGCACCACAACACCAGCTCCACAACACCACCACCACAACACCAACACCACAACACCAGCTCCACAACACCAGCTACACAACACCAGCTCCATAACACCAGCTCCACAACACCAGCTCCACAACACCAGCTCCACAACACCAGGTCCACAACACCAGCTCCACAACACCAGGTCCACCACACCAGCTCCACAACACCAGCTCCACAACACCAGCTCCACAACACCAGCACCACAACACCAGCTACACAACACCAGCACCACAACACCAGTTCCTCAATACCTGCTCCACAACACCAGCTCCACAACACCAGCTCCACAACACCAGGTCCACATCACCAGCTCCACAACACCACCACCACAACACCAGCTCCACAACACCAGCTCCACAACACCAGCTCCACAACACCAGCTCCACAACACCAGGTCCACAACACCAGCTCCACAACACCAGCTCCACAACACCAGCTACACAACACCAGCTCCACAACACCAGCTCCAAAACACTAGCTCCACAACACCAGCTAAACATAACTTTCTCCACAACACCAGCTCCACAACACCAGCTCCTCAACACCAGGTCCACAACACCAGCACAAAAAACACCAGCTCCACAACACCAGCTACACAACACCAGCTCCATAACACCAGCTCCACAATACCAGCTCCACAACACCAGCACCATAACACCAGCACCACAACACCAGCTCCACAACACTAGCTCCACAACACCAGCTCAACATAACTTTCTCCACAACACCAGCTCCACAACACCAGCACCACAACACCAGCACCACAACACCAGCACCACAACACCAGCTCCACAACACCAGGTCCACAACACCAGCTCCACAACACCAGGTCCACAACACCAGGTCCACAACACCAGCTCCACAACACCAGGTCCACAACACCAGCTCCACAACACCAGCTCCACAACACCAGCTCCACTACACCAGCTCCAAAACACCAGCTGCACAACACCAGCACCCCAACACCAGCTCCACAACACCAGGTCCACAACACCAGCACCATAACACCAGCACCACAACACCAGCTCCACAACACTAGCTCCACAACACCAGCTCAACATAACTTTCTCCACAACACCAGCTCCACAACACCAGCACCACAACACCAGCACCACAACACCAGCACCACAACACCAGCACCACAACACCAGCACCACAACACCAGCTCCACAACACCAGGTCCACAACACCAGCTCCACAACACCAGGTCCACAACACCAGGTCCACAACACCAGCTCCACAACACCAGGTCCACAACACCAGCTCCACAACACCAGCTCCACAACACCAGCTCCACTACACCAGCTCCAAAACACCAGCTGCACAACACCAGCACCCCAACACCAGCTCCACAACACCAGGTCCACAACACCAGCTCCACAACACCAGCTCCACTACACCAGCTCCAAAACACCAGCTGCACAACACCAGCACCCCAACACCAGCTCCACAACACCAGGTCCACAACACCAGGTCCACAACACCAGCTCCACAACACCAGCTCCACAACACCAGCTCCACTACACCAGGTCCAAAACACCAGCTCCACAACACCAGCACCCCAACACCAGTTCCACAACACCAGCTCCACAACACCAGGTCCACAACACCAGCTCCATAACACCAGGTCCACAACACCAGCTCCACAACACCAGCTCCACAGCACCAGCTCCAATACACCAGCTCTAAAACCCCAGCTCCACAACACCAGCTCCCAACACCAGCTCCACAACACCAGGTCCACAACACCAGCTCCACAACACCAGCTCCACAACACCAGCTCCACAACACCAGCTCCACAACACCAGCTACACAACACCAGCACCATAACACCAACTCCACAACACCAGCTCCACAACACCACCACCACCACCTCCACAACACCTGCTCAACAACACCAGCTCCACAACACCAGCTCCTCCACACCAGCTCCACAACACCAGCAACACAACACCAGCTCCACAACACCAGCTCCACAACACCAGCTCCACAACACCAGCTCCACAACACCAGCACCACAACACCAGCTCAACAAAACGTACTTTACAACACAAGGTCCACAACACCAGGTCCACAACACCAGATCCACAACACCAGCTCCACAACACCAGCTCCACAACACCAGGTCCACAACACCAGCTCCACAACACTAGCTCCACAACACCAGCTCCACAACACCAGGTCCACAACACCAGGTCCACAACACCAGCTCCACAACACCAGCACCCCAACACCAGCTCCACAACACCAGCTCCACAACACCAGCTCCACAACACCAGCTCCACAACACCAGGTCCACAACACCAGCTCCACAACACCAGGTCCACATCACCTGGTCCACAACACCAGCTCCACAACACCAGCTTCACAACACAAGCTCAATATCACCAGCTCCACAATACCAGCTCCACAACACCAGCTCTACAACACCAACTCCACAACACCAGCTCCCCAACTCCAGCTCCACAACACCAGCTCCTCAACACCAGCACCACAACACCAGCACCACAACACCAGCTCCACATCACCAGCTCGAAAACACCAGCTCCACAATACCAGCTCGACAACACCAGCACCACAACACCAGCACCACAACACCAGCTCCACATCACCAGCTTCACAACACCAGGTCCAAAACACCAGCTCCACAACACCAGCTACACAACACCAGCACCATAACACCAGCACCACAACACCAGCTCCACAACACTAGCTCCACAACACCAGCTCCACAACACCAGCTCCACAACACCAGCTCCACAACACCAGCACCACAACACCAGCTCCACAACACCAGCACCACAACACCAGCTCCACAACACTAGCTCCACAACACCAGCTCCACAACACCAGCTCCACAACACCAGCTACACAACACCAGCTCCATAACACCAGCTCCACAACACCAGCTCCACAACACCAGCTCCACAACACCAGGTCCACAACACTAGCTCCACAACACCAGCTCCACAACACCAGCTCCACAACACCAGCTCCACAACACCAGCACCACAACACCAGCTACACAACACCAGCACCACAACACCAGCTCCTCAATACCTGCTCCACAACACCAGCTCCACAACACCAGCTCCACAACACCAGGTCCACATCACCAGCTCCACAACACCACCACCACAACACCAGCTCCACAACACCAGCTCCACAACACCAGCTCCACAACACCAGGTCCACAACACCAGGTCCACAACACCAGCTCCACAACACCAGCTACACAACACCAGCTCAACAACACCAGCTCCACAACACTAGCTCCACAACACCAGCTCAACATAACTTTCTCCACAACACCAGCTCCACAACACCAGCTCCACGACACCAGCTCCACAACACCAGCACCAAAACACCAGCTCCACAACACCAGCTACACAACACCAGCTCCATAACACCAGCACCACAATACCAGCTCCACAACACCAGCACCATAACACCAGCACCACAACACCAGCTCCACAACACTAGCTCCACAACACCAGCTCAACATAACTTTCTCCACAACACCAGCTCCACAACACCAGCACCACAACACCAGCACCACAACACCAGCACCACAACACCAGCTCCACAACACCAGGTCCACAACACCAGCTCCACAACACCAGGTCCACAACACCAGGTCCACAACACCAGCTCCACAACACCAGGTCCACAACACCAGCTCCACAACACCAGCTCCACAACACCAGCTCCACTACACCAGCTCCAAAACACCAGCTGCACAACACCAGCACCCCAACACCAGCTCCACAACACCAGGTCCACAACACCAGCTCCACAACACCAGCTCCACAACACCAGCTCCACAACACCAGCTCCACTACACAAGGTCCAAAACACCAGCTCCACAACACCAGCACCCCAACACCAGCTCCACAACACCAGCTCCACAACACCAGGTCCACAACACCAGCTCCATAACACCAGATCCACAACACCAGCACCACAACACCAGCACCACAACACCAGCTCCACAACACCAGGTCCACAACACCAGCTCCACAACACCAGGTCCACAACACCAGGTCCACAACACCAGCTCCACAACACCAGGTCCACAACACCAGCTCCACAACACCAGCTCCACAACACCAGCTCCACTACACCAGCTCCAAAACACCAGCTGCACAACACCAGCACCCCAACACCAGCTCCACAACACCAGGTCCACAACACCAGCTCCACAACACCAGCTCCACAACACCAGCTCCACAACACCAGCTCCACTACACCAGGTCCAAAACACCAGCTCCACAACACCAGCACCCCAACACCAGCTCCACAACACCAGCTCCACAACACCAGGTCCACAACACCAGCTCCATAACACCAGATCCACAACACCAGCTCCACAACACCAGCTCCACAACACCAGCTCCAATACACCAGCTCTAAAACCCCAGCTCCACAACACCAGCTCCCAACACCAGCTCCACAACACCAGGTCCACAACACCAGCTCCACAACACCACCACCACAACACCAGCTCCACAACACCAGCTCCACAACACCAGCTCCACAACACCAGGTCCACAACACCAGGTCCACAACACCAGCTCCACAACACCAGCTCCACAACACCAGCTACACAACACCAGCTCCACAACACCAGCTCCACAACACTAGCTCCACAACACCAGCTCAACATAACTTTCTCCACAACACCAGCTCCACAACACCAGCTCCACAACACCAGCTCCACAACACCAGCACCAAAACACCAGCTCCACAACACCAGCTACACAACACCAGCTCCATAACACCAGCACCACAATACCAGCTCCACAACACCAGCACCATAACACCAGCACCACAACACCAGCTCCACAACACTAGCTCCACAACACCAGCTCAACATAACTTTCTCCACAACACCAGCTCCACAACACCAGCACCACAACACCAGCACCACAACACCAGCTCCACAACACCAGGTCCACAACACCAGGTCCACAACACCAGGTCCACAACACCAGGTCCACAACACCAGCTCCACAACACCAGGTCCACAACACCAGCTCCACAACACCAGCTCCACAACACCAGCTCCACTACACCAGCTCCAAAACACCAGCTGCACAACACCAGCACCCCAACACCAGCTCCACAACACCAGGTCCACAACACCAGCTCCACAACACCAGCTCCACAACACCAGCTCCACTACACCAGGTCCAAAACACCAGCTCCACAACACCAGCACCCCAACACCAGCTCCACAACACCAGCTCCACAACACCAGGTCCACAACACCAGCTCCATAACACCAGATCCACAACACCAGCTCCACAACACCAGCTCCACAGCACCAGCTCCAATACACCAGCTCTAAAACCCCAGCTCCACAACACCAGCTCCCAACACCAGCTCCACAACACCAGGTCCACAACACCAGCTCCACAACACCAGCTCCACAACACCAGCACCACAACACCAGCTCCACAATACCAGCTACACAACACCAGCACCATAACACCAACTCCACAACACCAGCTCCACAACACCACCACCACCACCTCCACAACACCTGCTCAACAACACCAGCTCCACAACACCAGCTCCTCCACACCAGCTCCACAACACCAGCTCCACAACACCAGGTCCACAACACCAGCTCCACAACACTAGCTCCACAACACCAGCTCCACAACACCAGGTCCACAACACCAGGTCCACAACACCAGCTCCACAACACCAGCACCCCAACACCAGCTCCACAACACCAGCTCCACAACACCAGCTCCACAACACCAGGTCCACAACACCAGGTCCACAACACCAGGTCCACAACACCAGGTCCACATCACCTGGTCCACAACACCAGCTCCACAACACCAGCTTCACAACACAAGCTCAATATCACCAGCTCCACAATACCAGCTCCACAACACCAGCTCTACAACACCAACTCCACAACACCAGCTCCCCAACACCAGCTCCACAACACCAGCTCCTCAACACCAGCACCACAACACCAGCACCACAACACCAGCTCCACATCACCAGCTCGAAAACACCAGCTCCACAATACCAGCTCGACAACACCAGCACCACAACACCAGCACCACAACACCAGCTCCACATCACCACCTTCACAACACCAGCTCCAAAACACCAGCTCCACAACACCAGCTACACAACACCAGCACCATAACACCAGCACCACAACACCAGCTCCACAACACTAGCTCCACAACACCAGCTCAACATAACTTGCTCTACAACACCAGCTCCACAACACTAGCTCCACAACACCAGCTCAACATAACTTTCTCCACAACACCAGCTCCACAACACCAAATCCACAACACCAAATCCACAACACCATCTCCACAACACCAGCACCACAACACCAGCACCACAACACCAGCACCACAACACCACCTCCACAACACCAGCTCCAAAACACCAGCACCACAACACCAGCACCACAACACCAGCACCACAACACCAGCACCACAACACCAGCACCACAACACCAGCTCCACAACACCAGCTCCACAACACCAGCTCCACAACACCAGCTCCACAACACCAGCACCACAACACCAGCACCACAACACCAGCACCACAACACCAGCACCACAACACCAGCTCCACAACACCAGCTCCACAACACCAGCTCCACAACACCAGCACCACTACACCAGCTCCACAACACCAGCACCACAACACCAGCACCACAACACCAGCTCCACAATACCAGCTCCACAACACCAGCTCCACAACACCAACTCCACAACACCAGCTCCACAACACCACCACCACCACCTCCACAACACCACCACCTCCACAACACCTGCTCAACAACACCAGATCCACAACACCAGCTCCACAACACCAGCACCACAACACCAGCTCAACAAAACAAACTATACAACACCAGCTCTACAACACCAGCTCCACAACATCAGCTCCACAACACCAGCTCCACAACACCAGCTCCACAACACCAGCACCACAACACCAGCTCCACAACACCAGCTCCACAACACTAGCACCACAACACCAGCTCCACAACACCAGCTCCACAACACCTGCTCCACAACACCAGCTCCACAACACCAGCTCCACAACACCAGGTCCACAACACCAGGTCCACAACACCAGCTCCACAACACCAGGTCCACAACACCAGCTCCACAACACCAGGTCCACAAAACCAGGTCCACAACACCAGGTCCACAACACCAGCTCCACAACACCAGCTCCACAACACCAGCTCCACTACACCAGCTCCAAAACACCAGCTCCACAACACCAGCACCCCAACACCAGCTCCACAACACCAGCTCCACAACACCAGGTCAACAACACCAGCTCCATAAAACCAGGTCCACAACACCAGCTCCACAACACCAGCTCCACAACACCAGCTCCAATACACCAGCTCCAAAGCACCAGCTCCACAACACCAGCACCCCAACACCAGCTCCACAACACCAGGTCCACAACACCAACTCCACAACACCAGCTCCACAACACCAGCTCCACAACACCAGCTCCACAACACCAGCTCCACAACACTAGCTCCACAACACCAGGTCCACAACACCAGGTCCACAACACTAGCTCCACAACACTAGCTCCACAACACTAGCTCCACAACACCAGCTCCACAACACCAGGTCCACAACACCAGGTCCACAACACCAGCTCCACAACACCAGCTCCACAACACCAGCTCCACAACACCAGGTCCACAACACCAGCTCCACAACACCAGGTCCACATCACCTGGTCCACAACACCAGCTCCACAACACCAGCTTCACAACACCAGCTCAATATCACCAGCTCCACAATACCAGCTCCACAACACCAGCTCCACAACACCAGCTCCACAACACCAGCTCCCCAACACCAGCTCCACAACACCAGCTCCTCAACACCAGCACCACAACACCAGCACCACAACACCAGCTCCACATCACCAGCTCCAAAACACCAGCTCCACAATACCAGCTCGACAACACCAGCACCACAACACCAGCTCCACATCACCAGCTTCACAACACCAGCTCCACAACACCAGCTCCACATCACGTGTTCCACAACAACAGCACCACAACACCAGCTCCACATCCCGTGTTCCACAACAACAGCACCACAACACCAGCTTCACAACACCAGCTCCACATCCCGTGTTCCACAACAACAGCACCACTACACCAGCTCCTCAACACCAGCTTCACAACACCAGCTCCACAACACCAGCTTCACAACACCAGCTTCACAACACCAGCTCCACAACACCAGCTCCTCAACACCAGCTTCACAACACCAGCTCCACAACACCAGCTCCACAACACCAGCTTCACAACACCAGCTCAACAACACCAGCACCACAACACCAGCACCAAAACACCAGCTCCACAACACCAGCTCCACAACATCAGCTCCACAATACCAGCTCGACAACACCAGCACCACAACAACAGCACCACAACACCAGCACCAAAACACCAGCTCCACAACACCAGCTCCACAACACCAGCTCCACATCACGTGTTCCGCAACAACAGCACCACAACACCAGCACCACAACACCAGCTCCACATCACGTGTTCCACAACAACAGCACCACAACACCAGCTCCACATCACGTGTTCCACAACACCAGCTCCACAACACCAGCACCACAACACCAGCTCCACAACAACAGGACCACAACACCAGCACCAAAACACCAGCTCCACAACACCAGCTCCACAACACCAGCTCCACAACACCAGCTCCACAACACCAGATCCACAACACCAGCAACACAACACCAGCACCATAACACCAGCTCCACAATACCAGCTCCACAACACCAGCTCCACAACACCAGCACCACAACACCAGCTCCACAACAACAGCACCCCAACACCAGCTCCACAACACCAGCACCACAACACCAGCACCACAACACCAGATCCACAACACCGGCACCATAACACCAGATCCACAACACCAGCACCACAACACCGGCTCCACAACACCAGCTCCACAACACCAGCTCCACAACACCAGCACCACAACACCAGCACCACAACACCAGCACCACAACACCAGCTCCACAACACCAGCTCCACAACACCAGCTACACAACACCAGCACCATAACACCAACTCCACAACACCAGCTCCACAACACCACCACCACCACCTCCACAACACCTGCTCAACAACACCAGCTCCACAACACCAGCTCCTCCACACCAGCTCCACAACACCAGAAACACAACACCAGCTCCACAACACCAGCACCACAACACCAGCTCCACAACACCAGCTCCACAACACCAGCACCACAACACCAGCTCAACAAAACGAACTTTACAACACAAGGTCCACAACACCAGGTCCACAACACCAGGTCCACAACACCAGCTCCACAACACCAGCTCCACAACACCAGGTACACAACACCAGCTCCACAACACCAGGTCCACAACACCAGGTCCACAACACCAGGTCCACAACACCAGGTCCACAACACCAGCTCCACAACACCAGCTCCACTACACCAGCTCCAAAACACCAGCTCCACAACACCAGCACCCCAGCACCAGCTCCACAACACCAGGTCCACAACACCAGCTCCACAACACCAGGTCCACAACACCAGGTCCACAACACCAGCTCCACAACACCAGCTCCACAACACTAGCTCCACAACACCAGGTCCACAACACCAGGTCCACAACACCATCTCCACAACACTAGCTCCACAACACCTGCTCCACAACACCAGCTCCACAACACCAGCTCCACAACACCAGGTCCACAACACCAGGTCCACAACACCAGCACCACAACACCAGCTCCACAACACCAGCTCCACAACACCAGGTCCACAACACCAGGTCCACAACACCAGCTCCACAACACCAGTTCCACATCACCTGGTCCACAACACCAGCTCCACAACACCAGCTTCACAACACCAGCTCAATATCACCAGCTCCACAATACCAGCTCCACAACACCAGCTCCACAACACCAACTCCACAACACCAGCTCCCCAACACCAGCTCCACAACACTAGCTCCTCAACACCAGCACCACAACACCAGCACCACAACTCCAGCTCCACATAACCAGCTCCACAACACCAGTTCCACATCACCTGGTCCACAACACCAGCTCCACAACACCAGCTTCACAACACCAGCTCAATATCACCAGCTCCACAATACCAGCTCGACAACACCAGCACCACAACACCAGCTCGACAACACCAGCTCCACAACACCAGCTCCACAACACCAGCTCCACAACACCAGCTCCACAACACCAGCTACACAACACCAGCACCATAACACCAACTCCACAACACCAGCTCCACAACACCAGCTCCACAACACCACCACCACCACCTCCACAACACCAGCTCCACAACACCAGCTCCTCCACACCAGCTCCACAACACTAGCAACACAACACCAGCTCCACAACACCAGCACCACAACACCAGCTCCACAACACCATCTCCACAACACCAGCACCACAACACCAGCTCCACAACACCAGGTACACAACACCAGCTCCACAACACCAGGTCCACAACACCAGGTCCACAACACCAGGTCCACAACACCAGCTCCACTACACCAGCTCCAAAACACCAGCTCCACAACACCAGCACCCCAACACCAGCTCCACAACACCAGGTCCACAACACCAGCTCCACAACACCAGCTCCACAACACCAGCTCCACAACACCAGCTCCACAACACTAGCTCCACAACACCAGGTCCACAACACCAGGTCCACAACACCAGCTCCACAACACCAGCTCCACAACACCAGCTCCACAACACCAGGTACACAACACCAGCTCCACAACACCAGGTCCACAACACCAGGTCCACAACACCAGCTCCACAACACCAGCTCCACAACACCAGCTCCACTACACCAGCTCCAAAACACCAGCTCCACAACACCAGCACCCCAACACCAGCTCCACAACACCAGGTTCACAACACCAGCTCCACAACACCAGCTCCACAACACCAGCTCCACAACACTAGCTCCACAACACCAGGTCCACAACACCAGGTCCACAATACCAGCTCCACAACACTAGCTCCACAACACTAGCTCCACAACACTAGCTCCACAACACCAGCTCCACAACACCAGCTCCACAACACCAGGTCCACAACACCAGCTCCACAACACCAGGTCCACAACACCAGCACCACAACACCAGCTCCACAACACCAGCTCCACAACACCAGCTCCACAACACCAGGTCCACAACACCAGCTCCACAACACCAGGTCCACATCACCTGGTCCACAACACCAGCTCCACAACACCAGCTTCACAACATCAACTCCACAACACCAGCTCCACAACACTTGCTCCTCAACACCAGCACCACAACACCAGCACCACAACACCAGCTCCACATCACCAGCTCCAAAACACCAGCTCCACAATACCAGCTCGACAACACCAGCACCACAACACCAGCTCCACATCACCAGCCTCACAACACCAGCTCCACAACACCAGCTCCACAACACCAGCTCCACATCACGTGTTCCACAACAACAGCACCACAACACCAGCACCACAACACCAGCTCCACATCACGTGTTCCACAACAACAGCACCACAACACCAGCTCCACAACACCAGCTTCACAACACCAGCTTCACAACACCAGCTCCACAACACCAGCTCCACAACACCAGCTCCACAACACCAGCACCACAACACCAGCTCCACAACAACAGCATCACAACACCAGCACCAAAACACCAGCTCCACAACACCAGCTCCACAACACCAGCTCCACAACTCCAGCTCCACAACACCAGCTGCACAACACCAGCACCACAACACCAGCTCCACAACACCAGCAACACAACACCAGCACCATAACACCAGCTCCACAATACCAGCTCCACAACACCAACTCCACAACACCAGCACCACAACACCAGCTCCACAACAACAGCACCCCAACACCAGCTCCACAACACCAGCTCCACAACACCAGCTCCACAACACCAGCTCCACAACACCAGCACCACAACACCAGCACCACAACACCAGATCCACAACACCAGCACCATTACACCGGATCCACAACACCAGCTCCACAACACCAGCTACACAACACCAGCACCATAACACCAGCTCCACAATACCAGCTCAACAACACCAGCTCCATAACACCAGCTCAACAACACCAGCTCCACAACACCAACTCCACAACACCAGCTCCACAACACCAGCTCCACAACACTAGCTCCACAACACCAGCTACACAAAACCAGCACCATAACACCAGCACCACAACACCAGCTCCACAACACTAGCTCCACAACACCAGCTCAACATAACTTGCTCCACAACACCAGCTCCACAACACTAGCTCCACAACACCAGCTCAACATAACTTTCTCCACAACACCAGCTCCACAACACCAGCACCACAACACCAAATCCACAACACCCTCTCCACAACACCAGCACCACAACACCAGCACCACAACACCAGCACCACAACACCAGCTCCACAACACCAGCTCCACAACACCAGCACCACAACACCAGCACCACAACACCAGCACCACAACACCAGCACCACAACACCAGCTCCACAACACCAGCTCCACAACACCAGCTCCACAACACCAGCACCACAACACCAGCACCACAAACACCAGCACCACAACACCAGCACCACAACACCAGCTCCACAACACTAGCTCCACAACACCAGCTCCACAACACCAGCTCCACAACACCAGCTCCACAACACCAGCACCACAACACCAGCTCCACAACACCAGCACCACAACACCAGCACCACAACACCAGCTCCACAATACCAGCTCCACAACACCAGCTCCACAATACCAACTCCACAACACCAGCTCCACAACACCACCACCATCACCTCCACAACACCACCACCTCCACAACACCTGCTCAACAACAACAGCTCCACAACACCAGCTCCTCCACACCAGCTCCACAACACCAGCAACACAACACCAGCTCCACAACACCAGGTCCACAACACCAGCTCCACAACACCAGCTCCACAACACCAGGTCCACAACACCAGCTCCACAACACCAGCTCCACAACACTAGCTCCACAACACCAGGTCCACAACACCAGCTCCACAACACCAGCTCCACAACACTAGCTCCAAAACACTAGCTCCACAACACTAGCTCCACAACACCAGCTCCACAACACCAGCTCCACAACACCAGGTCCACAACACCAGCTCCACAACACCAGCTCCCCAACACCAGCTCAACAACACCAGCACCACAATACCAGCTCCACATCACCAGCTCCACAACACCAGCTCCACAACACCAGCTCCACAACACCAGCAACACAACACCAGCACCATAACACCAGCTCCACAATACCAGCTCCACAACACCAGCACCACAACACCAGCACCACAACACCAGCTCCACAACAACAGCACCCCAACACCAGCTCCACAACACCAGCACCACAACACCAGCACCACAACACCAGATCCACAACACCGGCACCATAACACCAGATCCACAACACCAGCACCACAACACCGGCTCCACAACACCAGCTCCACAACACCAGCTCCACAACACCAGCACCACAACACCAGCACCACAACACCAGCACCACAACACCAGCTCCAAAACACCAGCTCCACAACACCAGCTACACAACACCAGCACCATAACACCAACTCCACAACACCAGCTCCACAACACCACCACCACCACCTCCACAACACCTGCTCAACAACACCAGCTCCACAACACCAGCTCCTCCACACCAGCTCCACAACACCAGCAACACAACACCAGCTCCACAACACCAGCACCACAACACCAGCTCCACAACACCAGCTCCACAACACCAGCACCACAACACCAGCTCAACAAAACGAACTTTACAACACAAGGTCCACAACACCAGGTCCACAACAACAGGTCCACAACACCAGCTCCACAACACCAGCTCCACAACACCAGGTACACAACACCAGCTCCACAACACCAGCTCCACAACACCAGGTCCACAACACCAGCTCCACAACACCAGGTCCACAACACCAGCTCCACAACACCAGCTCCACTATACCAGCTCCAAAACACCAGCTCCACAACACCAGCACCCCAGCAACAGCTCCACAACACCAGGTCCACAACACCAGCTCCACAACACCAGGTCCACAACACCAGGTCCACATCACCAGCTCCACAACACCAGCTCCACAACACTAGCTCCACAACACCAGGTCCACAACACCAGGTCCACAACACCAGCTCCACAACACTAGCTCCACAACACCAGCTCCACAACACTAGCTCCACAACACCAGCTCCACAACACCAGCTCCACAACACCAGCTCCACAACACCAGGTCCACAACACCAGGTCCACAACACCAGCACCACAACACCAGCTCCACAACACCAGCTCCACAACACCAGGTCCACAACACCAGGTCCACAACACCAGCTCCACAACACCAGTTCCACATCACCTGGTCCACAACACCAGCTCCACAACACCAGCTTCACAACACCAGCTCAATATCACCAGCTCCACAATACCAGCTCCACAACACCAGCTCCACAACACCAACTCCACAACACCAGCTCCCCAACACCAGCTCCACAACACCAGCTCCTCAACACCAGCACCACAACACCAGCACCACAACACCAGCTCCACATAACCAGCTCCAAAACACCAGCTCCACAATACCAGCTCGACAACACCAGCACCACAACACCAGCTCGACAACACCAGCTCCACAACACCAGCTCCACAACACCAGCTCCACAACACCAGCTCCACAACACCAGCTCCACAACACCAGCTACACAACACCAGCACCATAACACCAACTCCACAACACCAGCTCCACAACACCACCACCACCACCTCAACAACACCTGCTCAACAACACTAGCTCCACAACACCAGCTCCTCCACACCAGCTCCACAACACCAGCAACACAACACCAGCTCCACAACACCAGCACCACAACACCAGCTCCACAACACCATCTCCACAACACCAGCACCACAACACCAGCTCCACAACACCAGGTACACAACACCAGCTCCACAACACCAGGTCCACAACACCAGGTCCACAACACCAGGTCCACAACACCAGCTCCACTACACCAGCTCCAAAACACCAGCTCCACAACACCAGCACCCCAACACCAGCTCCACAACACCAGGTCCACAACACCAGCTCCACAACACCAGCTCCACAACACCAGCTCCACAACACCAGCTCCACAACACTAGCTCCACAACACCAGGTCCACAACACCAGGTCCACAACACCAGCTCCACAACACCAGCTCCACAACACCAGCTCCACAACACCAGGTACACAACACCAGCTCCACAACACCAGGTCCACAACACCAGGTCCACAACACCAGCTCCACAACACCAGCTCCACAACACCAGCTCCACTACACCAGCTCCAAAACACCAGCTCCACAACACCAGCACCCCAACACCAGCTCCACAACACCAGGTCCACAACACCAGCTCCACAACACCAGCTCCACAACACCAGCTCCACAACACCAGCTCCACAACACTAGCTCCACAACACCAGGTCCACAACACCAGGTCCACAACACCAGCTCCACAACACTAGCTCCACAACACTAGCTCCACAACACTAGCTCCACAACACCAGCTCCACAACACCAGCTCCACAACACCAGGTCCACAACACCAGCTCCACAACACCAGGTCCACAACACCAGCACCACAACACCAGCTCCACAACACCAGCTCCACAACACCAGCTCCACAACACCAGGTCCACAACACCAGCTCCACAACACCAGGTCCACATCACCTGGTCCACAACACCAGCTCCACAACACCAGCTTCACAACATCAACTCCACAACACCAGCTCCACAACACTTGCTCCTCAACACCAGCACCACAACACCAGCACCACAACACCAGTTCCACATCACCAGCTCCAAAACACCAGCTCCACAATACCAGCTCGACAACACCAGCACCACAACACCAGCTCCACATCACCAGCTTCACAACACCAGCTCCACAACACCAGCTCCACAACACCAGCTCCACATCACGTGTTCCACAACAACAGCACCACAACACCAGCACCACAACACCAGCTCCACATCACGTGTTCCACAACAACAGCACCACAACACCAGCTCCACAACACCAGCTTCACAACACCAGCTCCACAACACCAGCTCCACAACACCAGCTCCACAACACCAGCTCCACAACACCAGCACCACAACACCAGCTCCACAACAACAGCATCACAACACCAGCACCAAAACACCAGCTCCACAACACCAGCTCCACAACACCAGCTCCACAACTCCAGCTCCACAACACCAGCTGCACAACACCAGCACCACAACACCAGCTCCACAACACCAGCAACACAACACCAGCACCATAACACCAGCTCCACAATACCAGCTCCACAACACCAACTCCACAACACCAGCACCACAACACCAGCTCCACAACAACAGCACCCCAACACCAGCTCCACAACACCAGCTCCACAACACCAGCTCCACAACACCAGCTCCACAACACCAGCACCACAACACCAGCACCACAACACCAGATCCACAACACCAGCACCATAACACCGGATCCACAACACCAGCTCCACAACACCAGCTACACAACACCAGCACCATAACACCAGCTCCACAATACCAGCTCAACAACACCAGCTCCATAACACCAGCTCAACAACACCAGCTCCACAACACCAACTCCACAACACCAGCTCCACAACACCAGCTCCACAACACTAGCTCCACAACACCAGCTACACAAAACCAGCACCATAACACCAGCACCACAACACCAGCTCCACAACACTAGCTCCACAACACCAGCTCAACATAACTTGCTCCACAACACCAGCTCCACAACACTAGCTCCACAACACCAGCTCAACATAACTTTTTCAACAACACCAGCTCCACAACACCAGCACCACAACACCAAATCCACAACACCCTCTCCACAACACCAGCACCACAACACCAGCACCACAACACCAGCACCACAACACCAGCTCCACAACACCAGCTCCACAACACCAGCACCACAACACCAGCACCACAACACCAGCACCACAACACCAGCACCACAACACCAGCTCCACAATACCAGCTCCACAACACCAGCTCCACAATACCAACTCCACAACACCAGCTCCACAACACCACCACCACCACCTCCACAACACCACCACCTCCACAAAACCTGCTCAACAACAACAGCTCCACAACACCAGCTCCTCCACACCAGCTCCACAACACCAGCAACACAACACCAGCTCCACAACACCAGGTCCACAACACCAGCTCCACAACACCAGCTCCACAACACCAGCTCCACAACACCAGCTCCACAACACCAGCTCCACAACACTAGCTCCACAACACCAGGTCCACAACACCAGCTCCACAACACCAGCTCCACAACACTAGCTCCAAAACACTAGCTCCACAACACTAGCTCCACAACACCAGCTCCACAACACCAGCTCCACAACACCAGGTCCACAACACCAGCTCCACAACACCAGCTCCACAACACCAGCTCCACAACACCAGCACCACAATACCAGCTCCACAACACCAGCTCCACAACACCAGCTCCACAACACCAGGTCCACAACACCAGCTCCACAACACCAGGTCCACATCAATAGGTCCACAACACCAGCTCCACAACACCAGCTTCACAACACCAGCTTCACGACACCAGCTCCAAAACACCAGCTCCACAATACCAGCTCCACAACACCAGCTCCTCAACAACAGCACCACAACACCAGCTCCACAACACCAGCTCCACATCACCAGCTCCAAAACACCAGCTCCACAACACCAGCACCAAAACACCAGCTCCACAACACCAGCTCCACAACACCAGCACCAAAACACCAGCTCCAAAACACCAGCTCCACAATACCAGCTCCACAACACAAGCTCCACAACACCAGCACCACAACACCAGCTCCACATCACCAGCTTCACAACACCAGCTCCAAAACACCAGCTCCACAATACCAGCTCCACAACACCAGCTCCACAACACCAGCAACACAACACCAGCTCCACAACACCAGCTTCACAACACCAGCTCCAAAACACCAGCTCCACAACACCAGCTCCACAACACCAGCTCATCAACAGCAGCCCCACAACACCAGCTCCACAACTCCAGCTCCACAACACCAGCTCCACATCACCAGCTTAACAACACCAGCTCCAAAACGTCAGGTCCACAACACCAGCTCCACAACACCAGTTCCTCAACACCAGCCCCACAACACCAGCTCCAAAACGTCAGGTCCACAACCCCAGCCCCACAACACCAGCTCCACAACACCAGTTCCTCAACACCAGCCCCACAACACCAGCTCCTCAACACCAGCCCCACAACACCAGCTCCACAACACTAGCTCCAAAAAGCCAGCTCCACAACACCAGGCCACAACACCAGCTCCACAACACCATCTCCACAACACCATCTCCACAACACCAGCTCCACAACACCAGCTCCACAACACCAGTTCCACAACACCAGCACCACAACACCAGCTCCACAATACCAGCTCCTCAACACCAGCCCCACAACACCAGCTCCACAACTCCAGCTCCCTAACCCCAGGTCCACAACACCAGGTCCACAACACCAGCTCCACAACACCAGCTCCTCAACACCAGCACTTCAACACCAGCTCCACAATTCCAGCTCCCCAACACCAGGTCCACAACACCAGCTCCCCAACACCAGGTCCACAACACCAGGTCGACAACATCAGCACTTCAACACCAGCTCCACAACTCCAGCTCCACGACACCAGGTCCTCAACACCAGCTCAAAATCTCCAACTCCACAACAGAAGGTCCACAATACCAGCTCCACAACACCAGCTCCACAACACTAGCTGTACAACACCAGCACCACAACACCAGCACCACAACACCAGGTTCACAACACCAGCACAAACAACTCCAGCCCCAACCCGCCAGCTCCACAACACCAGTTCCACAACACTAGCACAACAACACCAGCTCCACAACACCAGCATCACAACACCAGCACCACAACACCAGCTCCAAAACACCAGCGCCACAACACCAGCACCACAACACCAGTTCCACAACACCATCTCCATAACACCAGCTCCCCAACACCAGCACCACAACACCAGCACCACAACACCAGCTCCACATCACCAGCTTCACAACACCAGCTCCACAACACCAGCTCCACAACACCAGCTCCACAACACCAGCTCCACAACACCAGCACCACAACGCCAGCTCCACAACACCAGCTCCACAACTCCGGCTCCATAACACCAGCTCCACAACACCAGCTCCTCAACATCAGCTCCACAACACCAGCTCCTCAACACCAGCTCCACAACACCAGCTTCACAACTGCGGCTCTACAACACCATCTCCACAACACCAGCTCCACAACACCAGCTCCACAACACCAGGTCCACAACACCAGCTCCACAACACCAGCACCACAACACCAGTTCCACAATACCAGCTCCACGACACCAGCTCCACAACACCAGCTCCACAACACCAGCTCCACAACACCAGGTCCACAACACCAACTCCTCAACACCAGCTCCACAACACCAGCTCCACAACACCAGCTCCACAACACCAGCTCCAAAACACCAGCTCCAAAACACCAGCACCCCAACACCAGCTCCACAACACCAGCTCCACAACACCAGCTCCACAACACCAGCACCACAACACCAACTCCACAAAACCAGCACAACAACACCAGCTCCACAACACCAGCTCCACTCCACCAGCTCCACTCCACCAGCTCCACAACACCAGCACCCCAACACCAGCTCCACAACACCAGCTCCACAACACCAGCTCCACAACACCAGCACCACAACGTCAGCTCCACAACACCAGCTCCACAACAACAGCTCCACAACACCAGCTCCACAACACCAGCTCCACAACACCAGGTCCACAACACCAGCTCCACAACACCAGCACCACAACACCAGCTCCACAACACCAGCTCCACAACACCAGCTCCACAACACCAGCTCCACAACACCAGGTCCACAACATCAGCACCACAACACCAGTTCCACAACACCAGGTCCAATGCATCACCTGGTCCACAACACCAGCTCCTCAACACCAGCTTCACAACACCAGCTCAATATCACCAGCTCCACAATACCAGCACCACAACACCAGCTCCTAAACACCAGCACCACAACACCAGTAAGTATAGTAAGTAAGTCACTTACTATAGTGTATAGTAAGTCACTAGAGACGGGAGACCTACCAGAAATATGGAAGACGGCGAATGTGGTCCCAATATACAAAAAGGGCGACAGACAAGAGGCACTGAACTTCAGGCCAGTGTCCTTGACTTGTATACCATGCAAGGTGATGGAGAAGATCGTGAGAAAAAACCTGGTAACACATCTGGAGAGAAGGGACTTCGTGACAAATCGCCAACATGGATTCAGGGAGGGTAAATCTTGCCTTACAGGCTTGATAGAATTCTACGATCAGGTGACACAGATTAAGCAAGAAAGAGAGGGCTGGGCGGACTGCATTTTCTTGGATTGTCGGAAAGCCTTTGACACAGTACCGCATAAGAGGCTGGTACATAAGCTGGAGAGACAGGCAGGTGTAGCTGGTAAGGTGCTCCAGTGGATAAGGGAGTATCTAAGCAATAGGAAGCAGAGAGTTACGGTGAGGGGTGAGACCTCCGATTGGCGTGAAGTCACCAGTGGAGTCCCACAGGGCTCTGTACTCGGTCCTATCTTGTTTCTGATATATGTAAATGATCTCCCGGAGGGTATCGATTCATTTCTCTCAATGTTTGCGGACGATGCTAAAATTATGAGAAGGATTAAAACAGAAGAGGACTGTTTGAGGCTTCAAGAAGACCTAGACAAGCTGAAGGAATGGTCGAACAAATGGTTGTTAGAGTTTAACCCAACCAAATGTAATGTAATGAAGATAGGTGTAGGGAGCAGGAGGCCAGATACAAGGTATCATCTGGGAGAGGAAATTCTTCAGGAGTCAGAGAAGGAAAAAGACTTGGGGGTTGATATCACGCCAGACCTGTCTCCTGCAGCACATATCAAGCGGATAACATCAGCGGCATATGCCAGGCTGGCCAACATACGAACGGCATTCAGAAACTTGTGTAAAGAATCATTCAGAACTTTGTATACCACATATGTCAGGCCAATCCTGGAGTATGCAGCCCCAGCATGGAGTCCATATCTAGTCAAGGATAAGACTAAACTGGAAAAGGTTCAAAGGTTTGCCACCAGACTAGTACCCGAGCTGAGAGGTATGAGCTACGAGGAGAGACTACGGGAATTAAACCTCACTTCGCTGGAAGACAGAAGAGTTAGGGGGGACATGATCACCACATTCAAGATTCTGAAGGGGATTGATAGGGTAGATAAAGACAGTCTATTTAACACAAGGGGAACACGCACAAGGGGACACAGGTGGAAACTGAGTGCCCAAATGAGCCACAGAGATATTAGAAAGAACTTTTTTAGTGTCAGAGTGGTTCACAAATGGAATGCATTAGGAAGTGATGTGGTGGAGGCTGACTCCATACACAGTTTCAAGTGTAGATATGACAGAGCCCGATAGGCTCATGAATCTGTACACCTGTTGATTGACGGTTGAGAGGCGGGACCAAAGAGCCAGAGCTCAACCCCCGCAAACACAACTAGGTAAGTACAACTAGGTAAGTACCAGCACCACAACTCCACCTCCAAAACACCAGGTCCACAACACCAGCTCCACGACACCAGCTCCACAACACCAGCTCCAACCCGCAGGCTCCACAACACCAGCACCACAACACCAGCTCCAACCCGCAAGCTCCACAACACCAGCTAAACAACACCAGCTCCAACCCGCAGGCTCCACAACACCATCATCACAACACCAGCTCCACAACACCAGTTCCACAACACCAGCTCCAGAACACCAGCGCCACAGCACCAGCTCCACAACACCAGCTACACAACACCATCTCCACAACACCAGCTCCCCAACACCAGCATTACAACACCAGCTCCACTTCACCAGCTTCACAACACCAGCTCCAAAACACCAGCTCCACAATACCAGCACCACAACACCAGCACCACAACACCAGCTCCACATCACTAGCTTCACAACACCAGCTCCAAAACACCAGCTCCACAACACCAGCTCCACAACACCAGCTCATCAACAGCAGCCCCACAACACCAGCTCCACAACTCCAGCTCCACAACACCAGGTCCACAACACCATCTCCACGACACCAGGTCCTCAACACCAGTTCCACAACACCAGCTCCACAACACCAGCTCCAAAACACCAGCTCCACATCACCAGCTTCACAACACCAGCTCCAAAACACCAGCTCCACAATACCAGCTCCTCAACACCAGCCCCACAACACCAGCTCCACAACACCAGCACCACAACACCAGCTCCTCAACACCAGGTCCACAACACCAGGTCCACAACACCAGCTCCACAACACCAGGTCCACAACACCAGCACTTCAACACCAGCTCCACAACTCCAGCTCCACGACACCAGGTCCTCAACACCAGCTCCACAACTCCAGCTCCACGACACCAGGTCCTCAACACCAGCTCCACAACAGAAGGTCCACAATACCAGCTCCACAACACCAGCTCCACAACACCAGGTTCACAAAACCAGCACAAACAACTCCAGCTCCAACCCGCCAGCTCCACAACACCAGTTCCACAACACTAGCATCACAACACCAGCTCCGCAACACCAGCATCACAACACCAGCACCACAACACCAGCTCCAGAACACCAGCGGCACAGTACCAGCTCCACAACGCCAGCTCCACAACACCATCTCTATAACACCAGCTCCCCAACACCAGCACCACAACACCAGCTCCACATCACCAGCTCCACAACACCAGCTCCACATCACCAGCTTCACAACACCAGCTCCACAACACCAGCTCCACATCACCAGCTTCACAACACCAGCTCCACAACACCAGCTCCACAACACCAGCACCACAACGCCAGCTCCACAACACCAGCTCCACAACACCAGCTCCACAACACCAGCTCCTCAACACCAGCCCCACAACACCAGCTCTTCAACACCAGCCCAACAACACCAGCTCCACAACTCCGGCTCCATAACACCAGCTCCACAACACCAGCTCCTCAACACCAGCTCCACAACACCAGCTCCACAACTCCGGCTCCACAACACAATCTCCACAACACCAGCACCACAACCCCAGCACCACAACGCCAGCTCCACAACACCAGCTCCACAACACCAGCTCCACAACACCAGCTCCACAACACCAGCTCCACAACACTAGCTCCTCAACACCAGCCCCACAACACCAGCTCCACAACACCAGCTCCACAACACCAGCTCCACAACACCAGTTCCACAACACCAGCTCCACGACACCAGCTCCTCAACACCAGCACCACAACGCTAGCTCCACAACACCAGCTCCACAACACCAGCCCCACAACACCAGCTCCACAACTCCGGCTCCACAACACCAGCTCCACAACACCAGCTCCACAACACCAGCTCCACAACTCCGGCTCCACAACACCAGCTCCACGACACCAGGTCCTCAACACCAGCTCAACATCTACTCCACAACACCAGTACCACAACACCAGCTCCATAACACGAACTCTACAACACCAGCTCCACACCACCAGCACCACAACACCAGCAACACAACACCAGCACCACAACACCAGCACCACAACACCAGCTCCACAACACCAGCTCCACAACACCAGCTCCATAACACGAACTCTACAACACCAGCTCCACACCACCAGCACCACAACACCAGCAACACAACACCAGCACCACAACACCAGCACCACAACACCAGCACCACAACACCAGCTCCACAACACCAGCTCCATAACACGAACTCTACAACACCAGCTCCACACCACCAGCACCCCAACACCAGCTCCAGAACACCAGCTCCACAACATCACCACCACAACACCAGCTCCACAACACCAGCTCCACAACACCAGCTCCACAACACTAGCACAACAACACCAGCTCCACAACACCAGTTCCACAACACCAGCCCCACAACACCAGTTCCACAACACCATGCACCTCCACAACACCAGTTCCACAACACCAGCTCCACAACACCAGCTCCACAACACCACCTCTACAACACCAGTTATACAACACCAGTTCCACAACACCAACTCCACAACCCCAGCTCTTCAACACCAGGTCCACAACACCAGGTCCACAACACCAGCTCCACAACACCAGTTTCACAACACCAGCCCCACAACACCAGCTCCACAACACCAGCTCCACAACACCAGGTCCACAACACCACCTCCACAACACCAGCTCTGCAACACCAGTTCCACAACACCAGCTCCACAACACCAGCTCAACATCTGCTCCATAACACCAGGTCCACAACACCAGGTCCACAACACCAGTTAAACAACACCAGCTCCACAACACCATCACCACAACACCAGCTCCACAACACCAGTTCCTCAACACCAGCTCCACAACACCACTTCCACAACACAAGCTCCACAACACCAGTTCCACATCACAAGATCCACAACACCAGCTCCACAACACCAGCTCCACAACACCAGTTTCACAACATCAGCTCCACAACACCAGCTCCACAACACCAGCTCCACAACACCAGTTTCACAACATCAGCTCCACAACACCAGCTCCACAACACCAGTTTCACAACATCAGCTCCACAACACCAGCTCCACAACACCAGCTCCACAACACCAGTTTCACAACACCAGCTCCACAACACCAGTTTCACAACATCAGCTCCACAACACCAGCTCCACAACACAAGCTCCACAACACCAGCTCCACAACACCAGCTCCACAACACCAGCTCCACAACACCAGTTTCACAACACCAGCTCCACAACACCAGTTTCACAACACCAGCTCCACAACACCAGTTTCACAACATCAGCTCCACAACACCAGCTCCACAACACCAGCTCCACAACACCAGCTCCACAACACCAGCTCCACAACACCAGTTTCACAACATCAGCTCCACAACTCCAGCTCCACAACACCAGACTCATTCCTCTCAATGTTTGCTGATGATGCAAAAATTATTTGAAGAATCAAGATGAAGATAAATAGAGACTACAGGATGACCTGGATAAACTGGAGGAATGGTCTAGAAAATGGCTGCTAAAGTTCAACTCAGGAAAGTGTAAGGTGATGAAATTAGGCGAAGGGAGCAGGAGGCTGAACACAAGGTACCATCTGGGAGGTGAAATCCTGCAAGAGTCAAATAGAGAGAAAGGTCTGGGGTTGATATCACACCGAACCTGTCCCCAGAGGCCCACATCAAAAGAATATCATCAGCGGCATATGCTAGACTGGCCAACATAAGAACTGCTTTTAGAAACTTGTGTAAGGAATCTTTCAGAACCCTGTATACTACTTATATAAGACCAATCCTGGAGTATGCAGCTCCAGCCTGGAGTCTAAACCTAGTTAAACACAAGACAAAGTTAGAAAAGATTCAGCGGTATGCCACCAGGCTCGTCCAGGAACTGAGAGGAATGAACTATGAGGAAAGGCTAAAAGGAGCTGAACCTCACATCCCTGGAAAACAGAAGAGTAAGGGGAGACCTGATAACCACCTACAAAATTCTCAGGGGAATTGACAGGGTGGACAAAGACAATCACTTCAGCACGGGTGTAACACGTACAAAGGGACACAGGTGGAAACTTAGTACCCAGATGAGCCACAGAGACGTTAGAAAGATTTTTTTCAGTGTCAGAGTAGTTAATATATGGAATGCACTAGGAAGTGATGTGGTGGAGGCTGACTGCATACACAGTTTCAAATGTAGATATGATAGAGCCCAGGAGGCTCAGGAATCTGTACACCAGTTGAGTGACAGTTGAGAGGCGGGACCAAAGAGCCAAACCTCAACCCCCGCAAGCACAATTAGGTAAGTACCAGACCACAATACCAGCTCTACAACACCATCTCCATAACACTAGTTCCACAACACCAGTTCCACAACACCAGCACCACAACACCAGTTCCTCAACACCAGCTCCATAACACTAGTTCCACAACACCAGTTCCACAACACCAATTCCATAACACCAGCTCAACAACACCAGTTCCACAACACTAGCTCCACCGTACCAGCTCCACAACACTGTTGTGACGCTGAACCCCAGTTCATTCCGAACACAGCGATTACACAACACATAACACCTTGCCTCAGCAACCGTTACTACCACCGTGTACTCCTACACACACCAGACCCTTGAGGCGTACCACTAGGCTTGTACTGGAACACAATGAGTGAACATATGGAAGGTATTTAAAGGCCGTCGGATTTTGTCATTTAATTACAAAGAATAGACTCTGACAAATAAGAACATATTAACATACTCTATTAGGTCAATACACTTCCAATACCCATAGACCACTTGACCTCCGCGGTCACCACCCACACTCGTAACTTCCACCTAAGTCCCTAATACGGAATGATTACTACAACGCTCCACACCCGGTTAGTCTTTCATTCAATACTCACATACTGCAGACTTAACTTCGTCACTAAGATCACATCAGGTTCTCGCATAGCTGTCTGCTACACTTCGCTGCTGCCACAAACGGAGATCCAGAGGACTTCTCAGTTCAACTCCCACAATCAGACTGACTTTAGCCAACCATGGCCTCAAACATTTCACCACGCCTCTCAAGGAAGGTATAATCCGATTAACCTTATCCCTAGAGCGGTAACCTTGATCCTAGAAACCTGACGAAGAATAATCCCTCTTTCCAGGAATTATTAATTTAGCTAAACAGCTTCGGTCTTAATCCATTGACCTTTCTTAGATATGTGATCCATAGTCTGTCTACTTAACATGTACTTCCAATCATCATTCGTTAAGTGTTGTAGTAATGATCCTCTAGCTAATAATTCCTACTAATTTGTGGATTACAACAACACCAGCTCCACAACACCAGTTTCACAACACCAGCACCACAACACCAGCACCACACCACCCTCCCTCCCCCCCACCCCATTCTTACCCTGTCACCCCTTCCCCATTCCCATCATGTCCCCCCCTCAAACCTTTCCCCCCTTCCCCTTCATCCCATACCCTCCCTCTCCCTCCTCCCCCCTCACCCCGTATCCTCCATGTCCCCCTTATCTCCTTAACCCACACCCTACCTGTCCCCCCTTCCCTGAAACCCCCACCCCTCACCCCAAACTCCTCTGAGACCCTGCAAACCACCTCACAGATCATCTCACCCACGGAAAAGCTTCCCACACCAGCAGAATGCTCACCAAGAAAGGGACAAGAAAATGAACTGAAGAAAGTGAGCTTCAAGGCAATGTACACTAACATAGATGGGATTACAAATAAAACAAGCGAACTCGGAGAATGGGCACTAGAAGAAAACCCAGACATAATAGCACTCACAGAAACAAAGCTAACAAACACCATAACAAACACAGTGTTTCCATAGGGCTACTATGTAGTGAGGAAAGAGAGAGAAGGGAGAGGAGGAGGTGGTGTAGCTTTGCTACTAAGAGAAGGTTGGAGTTTCGAAGAGATGGTAATTCAGAACTGTGAAGGTTTCAGTGACTACATATCAGGCACCATAGCAACTGGAGGACAGAAAATTATAGTAGTAGTCATATATAACCCCCCACCGAATGACAGAAGACCCAGACAGGAATATGATAGAAACAACTTGGCCACCATCAATATAATAGAGAGAGCAGCTTGTGTGGCTAGCAGGAACGGATCCAGGCTACTAATTATGGGAAACTTCAACCATGGAAAGATAGATTGGAGGAACAGAGACCCACATGGAGGCCCAGACACATGGAGAGCTAAGCTGCTGGATGTGGCAACAAGAAACTTTCTAAGTACACACGTCAAGGGACCGACAAGAACGAGAGGAGGGGGTTGAACCAGCCTTGCTTGATCTGATATTTACCCTAAATGAGTCGGATATAAGGGAAGTTAAGTTGGAAGCCCCCTTGAGAATGAGTGATCATAGTGTATTGAGCTTTGAGTACCTAGTTGAGCTAGGAATTATCACCCCCAAAAAAGAACTGGGAAACAAAGGACTGGTGTACCGAAAGGGAAACTATGAGGAGATGAATAAATTCCTATGGGATATACATTGGGACACAGAACTCGGAACCAAGTCCGTACAAGACATGATGGACTATGTCACCCAAAAATGTCAGGAGGCTGTAAGCAGGTTTGTCCCAGCCCAACAGGAAAAAACAGAGAAGCAAAGGAAGAATCCGTGGTTTAATAGGGAATGTATGAACGCAAAGGAGCTGAACAAAAGGGCATGGAGGAACTTCCGTAATAACAGAACACCAGAAAGTAGAGAGAGATACCAGAGAACCAGGAACGAGTATGTTAGTGTGAGAAGAGCAGCTGAGAAAATGTATAAGAATGATATAGCTAATAAAGCCAAGACCGAAACAAAGCTACTACACAGTCACATCAGGAGGAAGACAACAGTGAAGGAACAGGTGATGAAACTTAGGGTCGGCGAGGACAGGTACACAGAGAATGACAAAGAGGTGTGTAAAGAACTCAACAAACGGTTCCAGGAGGTCTTTACAATAGAACAGGGAGAAGTTACGGCGCTAGGAGAGGTGGCAGCAAACCAGGTGACCTTGGAAAGGTTCGAAATTACAAGAGATGAGGTCAAGAAGCACCTATTGGAGCTAGATGTGAGAAAAGCTGTTGGGCCGGATGGAATCTCGCCATGGGTATTGAAAGAGTGTGCATGAGCAATTTGCTTGCCACTCTCCATAGTGTATAGTAGGTCACTGGAAACGGGAGACCTACCAGAAATATGGAAGACTGCTAATGTAGTACCAATATTTAAAAAGGGTGACAGACAAGAGGCACTGAACTACAGGCCAGGGTCCTTAACTTGTATACCATGCAAGGTGATGGAGAAGATTGTGAGAAAAAACCTAGTAACACATCTGGAGAGAAGAGACTTCGTGACAACCCATCAACATGGGTTCAGGGAGGGTAAATCTTGCCTTACAGGCTTGATAGAATTCTACGATCAGGTGACAAAGATTAAGCAAGAAAGAGAAGGATGGGCGGACTGCATTTTTTTGGACTGTCGGAAAGCCTTTGACACAGTACCCCATAAAAGGTTGATGCATAAGCTGGAGAAACAGGCAGGAGTAACTGGTAGGGCGCTCCAGTGGATAAGGGAATACCTAAGCAATAGGAAGCATAGAGTTATATTAAGGGGTGAGACCTCAGAATGGCGTGAAGTCACCAGTGGAGTCCCACAGGGCTCTGTGCTTGGACCTATCCTGTTTCTGATATACGTAAATGATCTCCCAGAGGGTATAGACTCATTCATCTCAATGTTTGCTGATGACGCCAAAATTATGAGAAGGATTAAGACAGAGGAGGACAGCTTGAGGCTTCAAGAAGACCTGGACAAGCTGCAGGAATGGTCGAACAAATGGCTGTTAGAGTTTAACCCAAGCAAATGTAATGTAATGAAGATAGGGGTAGGAAGCAGGAGACCAGATACAAGGTATCACTTGGGAGATGAAATACTTCAAGAGTTGAGAGAGAGAAAGACCTGGGGGTTGATATCTCGCCAGAACTGTCCCCTGAAGCTCATATCAAGAGGATAACATCAGCAGCATATGCCAGGTTGGCTAACATAAGAACCGCCTTTAGAAACTTGTGTAAGGAATCTTTCAGAACATTATATACCACATATGTCAGACCAATCCTGGAATATGCGGCTCCAGCATGGAGTCCATATATAGTCAAGCATAAGACTAAACTGGAAAAGGTTCAGAGGTTTGCCACCAGACTAGTACCCGAGCTGAGAGGTATGAGCTACAAGGAGAGACTACGGGAATTGAACCTCACTTCGTTGGAAGACAGAAGAGTTAGGGATGACATGATCACCACATTCAAGATTCTCAAGGGAATCGACAGGGTTGATAAAGACAGGCTATTTAACACAAGGGGCACACGCACTAGGGGACACAGGTGGAAACTGAGTGCCCAAATGAGCCACAGAGATATTAGAAAGAACTTTTTTAGTGTCAGAGTGGTTGACAAATGGAATGCATTAGGCAGTGATGTGGTGGAGGCTGACTCCATACACAGTTTCAAGTGTAGATATGATAGAGCCCAATAGGCTCTGGAACCTGTACACCTGTTGATTGACGGTTGAGAGGCGAGACCAAAGAGCCAGAGCACAACCCCCGCAAGCACAACTAGGTGAGTACAACTAGGTGAATACAACACCAGCTCCACAACACCAGCTCCACAACACCAGCCCCACAACACCAGCTCCACAACACCAGCTCCACAACACCAGCTCCACATCACCAGCTCCACAACACCAGCTCCACATCACCAGCTCCACATCACCAGCCCCACAACACCAGCCCCACATCACCAGCTCCACAACACCAGCTCCACAACACCAGCTCCACATCACCAGCTCCACAACACCAGCTCCACAACACCAGCACCACAACACCAGCTCCACAACACCAGCTCCCCAACACCAGCACCACAACACCAGCTCCACAACACCAGCACCACAACACCAGCACAACAACACCAGCTCCACAACACCAGCACAACAACACCAGCACCACAACACCAGCTCCACAACACCAGCACCACAACACCAGCACAACAACACCAGCACAACAACACCAGCACCACAACACCAGCACCACAACACCAGCTCCACAACACCAGCTCTACAACACCAGCACCACAACACCAGCTCCACAACACCAGCACCACAACACCAGCTCCACAACACCAGCACCACAACACCAGCTCCACAACACCAGCTCCACAACACCAGCACCACAACACCAGCACCACAACACCAGCACCACAACACCAGCACAACAACACCAGCACCACAACACCAGCACAACAACACCAGCACCACAACACCAGCACCACAACACCAGCTCCACAACACCAGCACCACAACACCAGCACCACAACACCAGCACAACAACACCAGCTCCACAACACCAGCTCCACAACACCAGCACCACAACACCAGCACCACAACACCAGCTCCACAACACCAGCTCCACAACACCACCACCACAACACCAGCTCCACAACACCAGCACCACAACACCAGCACAACAACACCAGCTCCACAACACCAGCACCACAACACCAGCTCCACAACACCAGCACCACAACACCAGCACCACAACACCAGCTCCACAACACCAGCTCCACAACACCAGCACCACAACACCAGCTCCACAACACCAGCACCACAACACCAGCACAACAACACCAGAGTAGTGGGATTGATGCCATAGAGCGTCCGTTTTGGTTTTTTCCAGGGACGCTCTATGGCATGATGCCATAGAGCGTCCGTTTTGTTTTTTCCAGGGACGCTCTACGTCGCAGCCCCATAGAGCGTCCGTTTTGTTTTTTCCAGGGACGCTCTACGTCGCAGCCCCATAGAGCGTCCGTTTTGTTTTTTCCCAGGGACGCTCTACGTCGCAGGGTTATTTTCAACTTTTAGACCGGTCGTTTTTGTTTTTTTTTTCCGGGGCCTGTCTACGCACCCCTAGTTTCACGAACTTGAAGTACGACATAGACCGTGCGTTTTTGTTTTTTCCGGGCACGGTCTACGCACCCTGGGTTTTCTCGATTCAACTTGCCTAGGGATTAAAAAGCCGGTCCCTGGCATCCCCAAATTTCGTTGGCTCAGTGACCCTGCACAGACATTGCTAATGGTCGATGACGTCACCAGCTAGCCGCTCAGCATTCCTGCACCGGCATGTTCGAGGAGATTAAAAAGCCGGTCGTAGCATCATGGGTTTTGCGATACAACAGTGTCCTTGAAACCTAATATAAAATACCATCATCCCTAGTCTATTTTTAATTTCATATTTACTTCCAACCATTGCCCATTACATTTATCAAAGGGAAACAAGTATGTGAGGGAAGAACATAACTTCAGCACTGCAAGAAGTTATGTGTGTATTTTCAAGTTCGTCCCCTGCTGCCTGCATTTACCCAGGTCTTTTTCCTAAATATAAAACTTATCCAATTCATTTCCTATTCTGTTTCATGTTGATACGTATAAGTCGCACCTCTATCATGTCACCCCTATTTCTTCTTTGTCGTCGTCGTTCTAGGATTGATGACTACGACGTGCGATTTTCATTTTTTCCAAAGCCGGTCGTAGCTTCAGGGGTTTTTGATAGCTACGACCGGCTTTTTTCATTTTTTCCAAAGCCGGTCGTAGCTTCAGGGGTTTTTCCTGTTTTTTTCCCTATGTCGGTCGTAGCATCTGGGGTTTTTCCTGTTTTTTTTTTCCTAAGCCTGTCGTAGCATCATGGGTTTTTGTGAATTTTTTTGTTCCTATGCTGGTCTTAGCATCATAGTTTTTTGTTCCTATGCCGGTCGTAGCATCATAGTTTTTTGTTCCTAGGGATTAAAAAGCTGGTCCCTGGCATCCCCAAATTTCGTTGGCTTAGTGACCCTGCACAGACATTGCTAATGGTCAATGACGTCACCAGCTAGCCGCTCAGCATTCCTGCACCGGCATGTTCGAGGGGATTAAAAAGCCGGTCGTAGCATCATGGGTTTTGCGATACAACAGTATCCTTGAAACCTAATATAAAATACCATCATCCCTAGTCTATTTTTAATTTCATATTTACTTCCAACCATCGCCCATTACATTCATCAAAGGGAAACAAGTATGTGAGGGAAGAACATAACTTCAGCACTGCAAGAAGTTATGTGTGTATTTTCAAGTTCGTCCCCTGCTGCCTGTATTTACCCAGGTCTTTTTCCTAAATATAAAACTTATCCAATTCATTCCTATTCTGTTTCATGTCGATACGTATAATAGGTTATAAATATTCCCCTTTAGTATGACCATTCAGTCACACCTCTATCATGTCACCCCTATTTCTTCTTCTTCGTCGTCGTTCTAGAGAATGTAATTTGAGCTATGACAATCTTTCTTGAAGGATCGTTTATTATGCATAGGGCAAAAAACAGTAACCCTGAAACCTAATGTAAAATACCATCAACCCTAGACTATTATAAATTTCCTATTTACTTCCAACCATCGGTCATTGCATGAAACAAAAAGGGAGCAGCACTGCAAGAAGTTATTTGTGTATTTTTCGAGTTCTTCCCCTGTTACCTATATTTACCCAGGTCTTTTTCCTAAATATATAACTTATCCAATTCATTCCTGTTCTGTTTCATGTTGATACGAATAATGGGTCATTAATTTTCCCCTTTACTATGACCATTCAGTCACACGTCTATCATATCACCCCTATTTCTTCTTCATCATCGTCGTTCTAGAGAATGTAATTTGAGCTTTGAGCTTGGACAATCTTTCTTGAAGGATCGTTTATTATGCATAGGGCAAAAAATAAAATGAAAAAACTGCTATCAGTCGTTTATATGAAAAAAACAGAGCCCTGGGCATTGGTGATTTCAATGCGAGTTCGGTAGTGACCCTATCCTTATGCGCTCAAAACATACCTCCCACACCATACTGTAGCATTTAACAAATAAAAAACTCATTCAGTAAAAGCAAGCCTCTCATATTTTGAAATAAAGCCTTCTGCAGATACCGCCTTTTGTGACGTCATCATCCCTAATGTAGCACAAGGCATCAACGGGCTAAATGCGGATCCCAGGAGGTTCACACATAAGTGTGAACTCTTACTCTGGCTTAATACCTCACCTATACTCTGTGCTTCATCAGAGTTGATATTCAGCTACAATAGCTCGTATTTTCGCTCATTGCTTATATTTTCTGTTATTCATAAACCCTATCAAACCTTCCTAACCTAACCTATCCTATCTTATTATATATAACAAACAAATACATTCTACAGACCAGTTATTGTTGTTGTTTAGTGACATCGTGAAAAGCGAACTCGGGTATAGGGATAATGTATTGCTAGCCATTAGCATATAGGTGTGAAGGTATTACTTCACCTTACTGGTCAACTATGTATGACGTCACCAGACAACCAATGCGGCCTTTGGCGTCCTACTGGTATGTGTATTTGATGTTATTATTCAAAAATGACTAGACTATCCATCCCCACCTAACCTAATCAGAGGACTAAGAATATACATTTTAGTCATCCACAACTGTAATCATTATTCAGTGATAAGTTCAAAAGTATAACAGAAGCCCAAATGTCGTACTGCAATTTAAGCAGAATCGTACATCTGGCAGCATAGCAGGTGAGCTGAACATAAGAATTAAGGTAACTGCAGAGGTCCTATTGGCCCATACGAGGCAGCTCCTATATATTTCCACCCAATCTCATTCATATCCACCCTATGCTTAAAACAACCAAGGGATCCCACTTAAAGTATTAGTTTACAATAATAGTTTTAATAAATAGCTCTTATTCTAGTTTTATACACAACAGCAATTAAGAAAACCCTATATCTAGATATTCTACTATAATCCACAAGTAGTTACCACACATCTGGCAGTACAGCGGATTAGTGGCTGTGTTCATAGGCTAGTCAACTGTCCTCACATCCATCAAATAGATATCCAAATGTCGCACCTCAATTCATCCATCTAGCAACTCAGCTGGATGTTAGCCACTATATTCATAGGCTAATCATTAAGAACATAAGAACATAAGAACAAAGGTAACTGCAGAAGGCCTATTGGCCCATACGAGGCAGCTCCTATTCTATAACCACCCAATCCCACTCATATACTTGTCCAACCCGTGCTTGAAACAATCGAGGGACCCCACCTCCACAATGTTACGCGGCAATTGGTTCCACAAATCAACAACCCTGTTACTGAACCAGTATTTACCCAAGTCTTTCCTAAATCTAAACTTATCCAATTTATATCCATTGTTTCGTGTTCTGTCCTGTGTTGATACTTTTAATACCCTATTAATATCCCCCCGGTTATGTCCATTCATCCACTTGTAAACCTCTATCATGTCACCCCTAACTCTTCGCCTTTCCAGTGAATGCAACTTAAGCTTTGTTAATCTTTCTTCATATGAAAGATTTCTAATTTGGGGAATTAACTTAGTCATCCTACGCTGGACACGTTCAAGTGAATTTATATCCATTCTATAATATGGCGACCAAAACTGAACTGCATAATCTAAATGGGGCCTAACTAGAGCAAGATATAGCTTGAGAACCACACCAGGTGTCTTGTTACTAACGCTGCGATTAATAAATCCAAGTGTCCGATTTGCCTTATTACGAACATTTATGCATTGATCCTTTTGTTTTAAATTCTTACTAATCATAACTCCCAGATCCCTTTCGCAATCCGACTTCGCAATCACAACACCATCTAGCTCATAAGAACATAAGAACAAAGGTAACTGCAGAAGGCCTATTGGCCCATACGAGGCAGCTCCTATTCTATAACCACCCAATCCCACTCATATACTTGTCCAACCCGTGCTTGAAACAATCGAGGGACCCCACCTCCACAATGTTACGCGGCAATTGGTTCCACAAATCAACAACCCTGTTACTGAACCAGTATTTACCCAAGTCTTTCCTAAATCTAAACTTATCCAATTTATATCCATTGTTTCGTGTTCTGTCCTGTGTTGATACTTTTAATACCCTATTAATATCCCCCCGGTTATGTCCATTCATCCACTTGTAAACCTCTATCATGTCACCCCTAACTCTTCGCCTTTCCAGTGAATGCAACTTAAGCTTTGTTAATCTTTCTTCATATGAAAGATTTCTAATTTGGGGAATTAACTTACTCATCCTACGCTGGACACGTTCAAGTGAATTTATATCCATTCTATAATATGGCGACCAAAACTGAACTGCATAATATAAATGGGGCCTAACTAGAGCAAGATATAGCTTGAGAACCACACCAGGTGTCTTGTTACTAACGCTGCGATTAATAAATCCAAGTGTCCGATTTGCCTTATTACGAACATTTATGCATTGATCCTTTTGTTTTAAATTCTTACTAATCATAACTCCCAGATCCCTTTCGCAATCCGACTTCGCAATCACAACACCATCTAGCTCATAAGAACATAAGAACATAAGAACAAAGGTAACTGCAGAAGGCCTATTGGCCCATACGAGGCAGCTCCTATTCTATAACCACCCAATCCCACTCATATACTTGTCCAACCCGTGCTTGAAACAATCGAGGGACCCCACCTCCACAATGTTACGCGGCAATTGGTTCCACAAATCAACAACCCTGTTACTGAACCAGTATTTACCCAAGTCTTTCCTAAATCTAAACTTATCCAATAGGGTTTTGAAATGGTCAAAGGATTGGCAGATGCAGTTTAATGCTGATAAATGTAAAGTTCTGAGGTTAGGTAATGATGATAGAGTTACAAGATACGAGCTAGATGGTGTTGTGATTGCGAAGTCGGATTGCGAAAGGGATCTGGGAGTTATGATTAGTAAGAATTTAAAACAAAAGGATCAATGCATAAATGTTCGTAATAAGGCAAATCGGACACTTGGATTTATTAATCGCAGCGTTAGTAACAAGACACCTGGTGTGGTTCTCAAGCTATATCTTGCTCTAGTTAGGCCCCATTTAGATTATGCAGTTCAGTTTTGGTCGCCATATTATAGAATGGATATAAATTCACTTGAACGTGTCCAGCGTAGGATGACTAAGTTAATTCCCCAAATTAGAAATCTTTCATATGAAGAAAGATTAACAAAGCTTAAGTTGCATTCACTGGAAAGGCGAAGAGTTAGGGGTGACATGATAGAGGTTTACAAGTGGATGAATGGACATAACCGGGGGGATATTAATAGGGTATTAAAAGTATCAACACAGGACAGAACACGAAACAATGGATATAAATTGGATAAGTTTAGATTTAGGAAAGACTTGGGTAAATACTGGTTCAGTAACAGGGTTGTTGATTTGTGGAACCAATTGCCGCGTAACATTGTGGAGGTGGGGTCCCTCGATTGTTTCAAGCACGGGTTGGACAAGTATATGAGTGGGATTGGGTGGTTATAGAATAGGAGCTGCCTCGTATGGGCCAATAGGCCTTCTGCAGTTACCTTTGTTCTTATGTTCTTATGTTAATTTATATCCATTGTTTCGTGTTCTGTCCTGTGTTGATACTTTTAATACCCTATTAATATCCCCCCGGTTATGTCCATTCATCCACTTGTAAACCTCTATCATGTCACCCCTAACTCTTCGCCTTTCCAGTGAATGCAACTTAAGCTTTGTTAATCTTTCTTCATATGAAAGATTTCTAATTTGGGGAATTAACTTAGTCATCCTACGCTGGACACGTTCAAGTGAATTTATATCCATTCTATAATATGGCGACCAAAACTGAACTGCATAATCTAAATGGGGCCTAACTAGAGCAAGATATAGCTTGAGAACCACACCAGGTGTCTTGTTACTAACGCTGCGATTAATAAATCCAAGTGTCCGATTTGCCTTATTACGAACATTTATGCATTGATCCTTTTGTTTTAAATTCTTACTAATCATAACTCCCAGATCCCTTTCGCAATCCGACTTCGCAATCACAACACCATCTAGCTCGTATCTTGTAACTCTATCATCATTACCTAACCTCAGAACTTTACATTTATCAGCATTAAACTGCATCTGCCAATCCTTTGACCATTTCAAAACCCTATCTAGATCAACTTGAAGTGATAGTGAGTCCTCCTCCGAATTAATTTCCCTACCGATTTTCGTATCATCGGCAAATTTGCAAATGTTGCTACTCAAACCTGAATCTAAATCATTTATATATATTATAAACAACAGAGGTCCCAGGACAGAGCCTTGAGGCACTCCACTTACAACATTTTCCCACTCTGACTTGATTCTAATACAAAGAACTAATACAAATTGAATAGATCGTATACTAATGACCCAAAGTGGATAACAAAGAATTTGAAGAACCTTATAGGTAAAAAGAGAGCTTGGTACAAAAGGATTAAAAATGGGGAGGTCACTTTAGAACAGGAATTCGTACAACTGGTTAGAAATGTCAAAAAAGAGATAAGGAAAGCAAAAAGAAACTATGAAGTTCGCATAGCAGGGCAAGCAAAGACAAATCCTAAAGGGTTTTTTCAGTTATATCGTACTAAGACTAGGGAAAGGATAGGTCCATTAAAAACTGAGACAGGTCAAATAACAGATAGTGATGAAGAGATGAGTAGTATTTTTAATAAATATTTTGTATCTGTATTTACTAAAGAGGAACTTAACAATATGCCTTCAGCCGAACAAGTCTATGTGGGTGGGGACGAGGACAGGTTGACGAGTTTAGCAGTTACCAGGGATGATGTTCTTAAACAAATAGTAAAACTCAAACCAAACAAATCCCCAGGGCCGGATGAAGTGTTTGCTAGGGTGCTTAAAGAATGCAAAGAGGAGCTTTGTGACCCACTGTCAACCATATTTAATAAATCAATAGAGTCAGGCAGAGTGCCAGAGTTTTTGAAAGTTGCTAATGTGATACCAGTTTTTAAGAAAGGAGATAGATCACTTGCGTCTAACTATCGACCAATTAGCCTAACGTCTATTGTGGGAAAGTTACTCGAATCTATAATAGCAAATAAAATTCGTCTTCATCTTGAAAAACATAAATTAATAATTGAGTCGCAACATGGTTTTATAAATGGCCGTTCATGTTTAACAAATTTGTTATCTTTTTATTCTAGCATTGTTGAGGCAGTTGATAGTGGTAAGGATTGCGATGTTGTATACCTTGACTTTAGCAAAGCTTTTGATACAGTGCCACATGAAAGACTGATTAAAAAAATAGAGTCTCATGGTATTGGGGGTGCTATATTAAGCTGGATTAGGGCATGGCTATACCAAAGGAAACAGAGAGTTAGTATAAATGGAATCAAGTCAGAGTGGGAAAATGTTGTAAGTGGAGTGCCTCAAGGCTCTGTCCTGGGACCTCTGTTGTTTATAATATATATAAATGATTTAGATTCAGGTTTGAGTAGCAACATTTGCAAATTTGCCGATGATACGAAAATCGGTAGGGAAATTAATTCGGAGGAGGACTCACTATCACTTCAAGTTGATCTAGATAGGGTTTTGAAATGGTCAAAGGATTGGCAGATGCAGTTTAATGCTGGTAAATGTAATGTTCTGAGGTTAGGTAATGATGATAGAGTTACAAGATACGAGCTAGATGGTGTTGTGATTGCGAAGTCGGATTGCGAAAGGGATCTGGGAGTTATGATTAGTAAGAATTTAAAACAAAAGGATCAATGCATAAATGTTCGTAATAAGGCAAATCGGACACTTGGATTTATTAATCGCAGCGTTAGTAACAAGACACCTGGTGTGGTTCTCAAGCTATATCTTGCTCTAGTTAGGCCCCATTTAGATTATGCAGTTCAGTTTTGGTCGCCATATTATAGAATGGATATAAATTCACTTGAACGTGTCCAGCGTAGGATGACTAAGTTAATTCCCCAAATTAGAAATCTTTCGTATGAAGAAAGATTAACAAAGCTTAAGTTGCATTCACTGGAAAGGCGAAGAGTTAGGGGTGACATGATAGAGGTTTACAAGTGGATGAATGGACATAACCGGGGGGATATTAATAGGGTATTAAAAGTATCAACACAGGACAGAACACGAAACAATGGATATAAATTGGATAAGTTTAGATTTAGGAAAGACTTGGGTAAATACTGGTTCAGTAACAGGGTTGTTGATTTGTGGAACCAATTGCCGCGTAACATTGTGGAGGTGGGGTCCCTCGATTGTTTCAAGCACGGGTTGGACAAGTATATGAGTGGGATTGGGTGGTTATAGAATAGGAGCTGCCTCGTATGGGCCAATAGGCCTTCTGCAGTTACCTTTGTTCTTATGTTCTTATGTTCTTATGATTCCATTTATACTAACTCTCTGTTTCCTTTGGTATAGCCATGCCCTAATCCAGCTTAATATAGCACCCCCAATACCATGAGACTCTATTTTTTTAATCAGTCTTTCATGTGGCACTGTATCAAAAGCTTTGCTAAAGTCAAGGTATACAACATCGCAATCCTTACCACTATCAACTGCCTCAACAATGCTAGAATAAAAAGATAACAAATTTGTTAAACATGAACGGCCATTTATAAAACCATGTTGCGACTCAATTATTAATTTATGTTTTTCAAGATGAAGACGAATTTTATTTGCTATTATAGATTCGAGTAACTTTCCCACAATAGACGTTAGGCTAATTGGTCGATAGTTAGACGCAAGTGATCTATCTCCTTTCTTAAAAACTGGTATCACATTAGCAACTTTCCAAAACTCTGGCACTCTGCCTGACTCTATTGATTTATTAAATATGGTTGACAGTGGGTCACAAAGCTCCTCTTTGCATTCTTTAAGCACCCTGGCAAACACTTCATCCGGCCCTGGGGATTTGTTTGGTTTGAGTTTTACTATTTGTTTAAGAACATCCTCCCTGGTAACTGCTAAACTCGTCAACCTGTCCTCGTCCCCACCCACATAGACTTGTTCGGCTGAAGGCATATTGTTAAGTTCCTCTTTAGTAAATACAGATACAAAATATTTATTAAAAATACTACTCATCTCTTCATCACTATCTGTTATTTGACCTGTCTCAGTTTTTAATGGACCTATCCTTTCCCTAGTCTTAGTACGATATAACTGAAAAAACCCTTTAGGATTTGTCTTTGCTTGCCCTGCTATGCGAACTTCATAGTTTCTTTTTGCTTTCCTTATCTCTTTTTTAACATTTCTAACCAGTTGTACGAATTCCTGTTCTAAAGTGACCTCCCCATTTTTAATCCTTTTGTACCAAGCTCTCTTTTTACCTATAAGGTTCTTCAAATTCTTTGTTATCCACTTTGGGTCATTAGTATTCGATCTATTCAATTTGTATGGTATACTACGTTCCTGTGTTTTGTTTAGAATATTCTTAAATAAGTTATATATTGAATCCACATCGAAATCCCCATTTAAGTCACCTATCGCTGGGTTCATGTCTCGCTCCAAGACCGGCCCACACCCCATACCCAAGACTTTCCAATCAATTTGACCCAAAAAAATTCTTAGGCTATTAAAATCAGCTTTTCGAAAATCTGGCACTTTAACAGAATTTTCTCCTACTGGTCTATTCCATTCTATGCTAAATCTGATTTCTTTGTGATCACTGCTCCCTAGCTCACTCCCTATTTCGATGTCATTAATTTGCGTTTCCCTGTTTGTTAACACTAAATCTAAAATATTATTTTCCCGTGTTGGTTCCTTAATGTGTTGCGTAAGAAAGCAATCGTCAATTAATTCTAGAAAATCTTCTGCTTCACTATTCCCTGTTTTGTTCAACCAGTTTATTCCGCTAAAATTAAAGTCACCCATGACATAAATACTGTTAGATCTAGATGCTCTAGATATTTCATTCCATAGATGCTTTGCTTCCATTCTGTCTAAATTTGGTGGCCTATATATTACTCCTATTATAATATTATTAGCTTTTTCGTTTAATTCAATCCAAATAGTTTCTGTGTGTGGCTCTGTTTTGATTCCCTCTTTGAGACTACATTTCAAATTGTCCCTAACATATATGGCTACTCCACCTCCTCGTCTAATATATCTATCTGTGTGAAATAGTTTAAATCCATATATTTGATATTCAGCTAATAGTTCTCTATTTTCTACATTCATCCACGTTTCGGTAAGTGCAATAATATCTATTTTTTCTGTGCAGACAAGAGCATTTAATTCGTTAATTTTATTTCTTAGACTTCTACTGTTAGTGTAATATACCCTAAGTGAATTGTTATTTTGCGGACCTTCTCTTTCCCTGATCGTTTTGCCAATTCCTTTCTCCCACAAACACATACTTTTATTACCTCCTTCCTCCAAATCAATTCCCATACCTCTATCTACTAACAGTTTAAACCCAAACAAACACCTCTAACCACTTCTTCTAACGAGTTCGCAACAGCAACAACCCCAGCTCTCGATAGATGCACCCCATCACGAGCATACATTTCATTTCTTCCATAGAAGTGTTCCCAGTTGTCTATGAAAGATATTGCATTTGATTTGCAATATCTTTCCAGCCGGCAATTGACACCAAGTGCCCTCGATATCCATTCATTTCCCACTCCCTTTCTTGGAAGAATGCCACATATGATCGGGATTCCTCCCTTGCTCCTAACTAACTCTATGGCTGTTTTATACCTCTGAATCAGTTCCTCACTCCTAACTCGACCAACATCATTTCCTCCCACGCTAATGCAAATAATGGGATTGTTCCCATTACCAGCCATAATATCATTCATGTTGTTTATAATATCACCAATGCCAGCTCCGGGATAGCAAACCCTTAACCTGTTCCCCCTATCTCTAGCACAAAACGTTCTATCCAAATACCTTATCTGGGAATCTCCCACAACTAATGTTTGCTTAGGTACTTCCTTTACTTTCTGAGGGGCCTGCGCTTCCTTTCTCTTCGTTGCTTTCCCTTTTGCGCGATCCACAGTCTCTCCACAGCACTCGTCCTCCAAAACGTCAAATGAATTAGAAGTTGCTATGGCGTTTGAAGGCGGCTTTATCAAAGTTGATAGTGGTAAGGATTCAAGTTACAAGCTCGTATCTTGTAACTCTATCATCATTACCTAACCTCAGAACTTTACATTTATCAGCATTAAACTGCATCTGCCAATCCTTTGACCATTTCAAAACCCTATCTAGATCAACTTGAAGTGATAGTGAGTCCTCCTCCGAATTAATTTCCCTACCGATTTTCGTATCATCGGCAAATTTGCAAATGTTGCTACTCAAACCTGAATCTAAATCATTTATATATATTTTAAACAACAGAGGTCCCAGGACAGAGCCTTGAGGCACTCCACTTACAACATTTTCCCACTCTGACTTGATTCCATTTATACTAACTCTCTGTTTCCTTTGGTATAGCCATGCCCTAATCCAGCTTAATATAGCACCCCCAATACCATGAGACTCTATTTTTTTAATCAGTCTTTCATGTGGCACTGTATCAAAAGCTTTGCTAAAGTCAAGGTATACAACATCGCAATCCTTACCACTATCAACTGCCTCAACAATGCTAGAATAAAAAGATAACAAATTTGTTAAACATGAACGGCCATTTATAAAACCATGTTGCGACCATTTATAAAACCATTTCTACACCTCAAAAAATCCTAGTCTCGCTGCGCAAATCAGCTAACTTGTTTCTAAACCAACACTCGCAAATACAATCATGCATACCTACACATACTTCAAAACCTATGCATTCATAGAGAATAGCCTAGTTTTTGCCACCATTTCCCCATTAATCAGATGTAATTTATGCCATTCACACAGAAAATACAGCATTTACACACCAAATATGCCATTTATGCACAAAATATATTATTTACTCTCAAAATATACCATCACATAAAAAAATATGAGATTTTCATACAAAATATGTCAGTTGCAAACAAAAATATACCATTTACACAATATTGCATGTACACTCAGAGTATGACATTTACACAAAGTACGGTATTTTGCACAAATATATCAAAATGCTTATGCATTTAGACAATAAAAAATGCACTTTAACTAAAATTACACAATTTCACAAACGTAATTTTCACAAAATACCCACACATTGTCTCATAAACCAAAATACACTTACACCATAAAGATCTATTTTATCAAATTACAGAGCTTACACAAAATACACAATTTTCACACACAAATACAGTTTCACCAGTTACACTTCAACATATTAAAAACACAACTTGCATAAATGCACTATTATCACAAAAATTATTACACAGTTTGTGTAATTATTTTACATCTTTGCACAATTAATACAAGAAAACTTGCTATATAATTACTCAGCTTGCACAATGACAATCAATACCCAAAGGTATAAATAAACAATTCGTCCATATGCAATTACACAACATGCGCAATTAATACACAACTTATACAATATTACACATCTTTCATATTTATTACACACAACTTGCACAAATGCATATCTAGCACAAATACGTGCAATACATAACTACCCCAAATATGAAAATACACAACTAGCATAATTACACGATTTACACAAATACAATTGCGACATTTACACAACTAGCTCAAAAATGTAATCAATACACAACTTACCAAAATATGAACAATACATAACTAGCACATATTCATTAAATCCACAACTATGCAATTTCCGCAAATACACAAACAAAAACATATACAATTAATACATACAACTTGCACAAAACAATACACAATTTATAGAAATATAATCAATACATAATTTCAATAATCATACAACATATGCAAAATACATAATCTGCACAATTAATACACAAGTATATTAATTGTGCTATATATGTACAAACACAACCAACTGGGTCAAACAATACACAATTTGCATGATATTTTTCTGGGTATATTTAGGACATTAATTATAATATGCTGAGTTTAACCAACTCCCCAAAAGTCAGAATTTCACATATAAAAATGTTTCTTATAACTTCCAATGAGCTCAATATATAACACATTCTTTTCCATTAAGATATCAACATTATTAGTGCTAAACTATTCATCTAACATATGTCCACTGTTTTTATGTCTTATTAATACCTTCCTTGTTACATTCTCTCCAATCAGACCACCATATTTATGTATTTATTCAAACCATCTAACAGACTTATTTGTTCTAGCCTTAGTTATGTTAGGGCAGGTGGGGTTAGGTAGAGTCAGTATTTTCTATGCTAATTTTAGACAAATTTGCTATATCTTATCAAAATGCATCCTGTTAAAACTTAAATTCATCTAAAATATACTTATACTACGCAAATTTGACTAAATTCTACCTAGCTAAACTTACTAAATATGAGCATCCCATATCCTCACATACAAGCCTATGTCGCCTCTGTCCATACATTATATGAGTCTGCCATATAGCACGAACCCCAAATAGGAAAATTTACACTATTTCATAAACATACTAGTTCATTACCCTAAGATATTATATATGTCCTTCCCTACACGACCTCACCAAACCTGACCTAGCATATCCAACCCTGGATTTGGTTAAAGTTGGCGAAATATATGCTATGCCACCTAAATTTCACCAAATTTAAGGCAATTTCCACCAAATATACCCAAATGTTGTGTATCATAGCATCGCCAAAGCCCATTTTCTCCTATTCCATACTACCCTACACAACCTCACCCAACCTGACCTAGCATATCCAAACCTGGATGTGGTTAAAGTCGGCGAAATTCATGCTATGCCACCTAAATTCTATCTAATTTAAGGCAATTCTCACCAAATATAACCAAATGTTCTGTATCACAGCACTGCCAAAGCCCATTTTTACCTACATTTTCTCCTATTCCATCCTACCCTACGCAACCTTACCTAACCTATCCTAGCATATCCAAACCTAGATTTGGTTAAAGTAGGCGAAATTTAAGTTATCCCATATAAATTTGACCTAATTTAAGACAATTCCCACCAAATATACCCAAAAATGTTTTGGAACGTAGCACGGCCAAAGCTCATTTTAGCTGAGTTTTTACCTATTCCAACCTGCCCTAGACAACCCTACCCAGCCTCTCCTGGCATATCCAAAGTCAGATTTGATTATAGTTGGCGAAATTTATGCCTTTCCAACCTAAATTTTACCTAATTTAAGACAATTTCTACCCAATATACCCAAAATGTTTTGTTACATAGCTCAGCAAAAGACCATTTTAGCCGAGTTTTCACATATTCCAACCTACCCTACATAGCCTTACCTATCCCTGACCTAGCAGATTTGATTAAAGTTTGGGAAATTTAAGCTATCGCCATCAAATTGGAGACAATTTCCACCAAATATGCCTAAATGTTGTGTATCATAGCACAGCCAAAACCCATTTTACCCACATTTTCACCCATTCCATCTAAACCTGGACCTAGCCTCTGATACTCAGAGAAGTGATGTTTTTGGATATGAACCTAAATGCCCGTGCCTAACCTGCAAGAGTCTTGGAGCTTTGTTGAATATTTCTTCGAAAACTGAAGTTTTGGATATGAACCTATCCGCACTGTGCCTAACCTGCTAGGATCTTTGTTGAACATTGTAACCATATTCATAGAAAAGTGATGTTTTGGATATGTACCTAACAGCCCCTCTCCTTTAAAACTTGGAACTGTGTTCAATATTGTAGATATAGTGTTGGGTGTGTGTTTTGTTTTTACACATCAAGCCAACCGACCTGGACCTAACCTCCCTTCATCTAACTTCAAATTTATCGTAAATATGGAAGGACGTGTTGTTTGTGCATCAACCCAATCGTCCTCGACCTAACCTCCATTTATCAAACTTCAAATTTATCATAAATATGGGAGGACCGTGTTATTTGTGCATCAACCCATTCTGGGCCTAACCTCCCTTTATCTAACTTCAAATTTATTGTATTTATGGGAAGAAGGTGTTGTTTATGCATCAACCCAACCTCCCTGGACCTAACCTCTGATACACGAATCTTGGTTCAACATTGCATCATACTCGTAGCATATTTTTTTTTTCACATAATTCAACCATCCTCAACCTAACCTCTATTACCTGGGGGAGGGAGGTTAATGGAAAATATGATAATAATGGGAATTTTCTCTACATCAGTTCAACTTAACCTAACCTTAGTTAGAAAGGGATATAACTCACCAAAACTATTTAATTACCATTTACCTTATTTTCCTTATGCTAACCCATAACCAGAGGGTTTAGACCCCCCTTTACCTCGAAATTAGAGTACAGGGTTAAATTAGGGAATGTTAGGTTTATGTGTGAAAATATATTCCTACCTTAAATATATAGTATAATTTCGAGGTAAAGGGGGGTCTAAACCCTCTGGTTATGGGTTAGCATAAGGAAAATAAGGTAAATGGTAATTAAATAGTTTTGGTGAGTTATATCCCTTTCTAACTAAGGTTAGGTTAAGGATGGTTAAGTTGAACTGATGTAGAGAAAATTCCCATTATTATCATATTTTCCATTAACCTCCCTCCCCCAGGTAATAGAGGTTAGGTTGAGGATGGTTGAATTATGTGAAAAAAAAATATGCTACGAGTATGATGCAATGTTGAACCAAGATTCGTGTATCAGAGGTTAGGTCCAGGGAGGTTGGGTTGATGCATAAACAACACACCTTCTTCCCATAAATACAATAAATTTGAAGTTAGATAAAGGGAGGTTAGGCCCAGAATGGGTTGATGCACAAATAACACGGTCCTCCCATATTTATGATAAATTTGAAGTTTGATAAATGGAGGTTAGGTCGAGGACGATTGGGTTGATGCACAAACAACACGTCCTTCCATATTTACGATAAATTTGAAGTTAGATGAAGGGAGGTTAGGTCCAGGTCGGTTGGCTTGATGTGTAAAAACAAAACACACACCCAACACTATATCTACAATATTGAACACAGTTCCAAGTTTTAAAGGAGAGGGGCTGTTAGGTACATATCCAAAACATCACTTTTCTATGAATATGGTTACAATGTTCAACAAAGATCCTAGCAGGTTAGGCACAGTGCGGATAGGTTCATATCCAAAACTTCAGTTTTCGAAGAAATATTCAACAAAGCTCCAAGACTCTTGCAGGTTAGGCACGGGCATTTAGGTTCATATCCAAAAACATCACTTCTCTGAGTATCAGAGGCTAGGTCCAGGTTTAGATGGAATGGGTGAAAATGTGGGTAAAATGGGTTTTGGCTGTGCTATGATACACAACATTTAGGCATATTTGGTGGAAATTGTCTCCAATTTGATGGCGATAGCTTAAATTTCCCAAACTTTAATCAAATCTGCTAGGTCAGGGATAGGTAAGGCTATGTAGGGTAGGTTGGAATATGTGAAAACTCGGCTAAAATGGTCTTTTGCTGAGCTATGTAACAAAACATTTTGGGTATATTGGGTAGAAATTGTCTTAAATTAGGTAAAATTTAGGTTGGAAAGGCATAAATTTCGCCAACTATAATCAAATCTGACTTTGGATATGCCAGGAGAGGCTGGGTAGGGTTGTCTAGGGCAGGTTGGAATAGGTAAAAACTCAGCTAAAATGAGCTTTGGCCGTGCTACGTTCCAAAACATTTTTGGGTATATTTGGTGGGAATTGTCTTAAATTAGGTCAAATTTATATGGGATAACTTAAATTTCGCCTACTTTAACCAAATCTAGGTTTGGATATGCTAGGATAGGTTAGGTAAGGTTGCGTAGGGTAGGATGGAATAGGAGAAAATGTAGGTAAAAATGGGCTTTGGCAGTGCTGTGATACAGAACATTTGGTTATATTTGGTGGGAATTGCCTTAAATTAGATAGAATTTAGGTGGCATAGCATGAAAAAAAGCTAATAATATTATAATAGGAGTAATATATAGGCCACCAAATTTAGACAGAATGGAAGCAAAGCATCTATGGGATGAAATATCTAGAGCATCTAGATCTAACAGTATTTATGTCATGGGTGACTTTAATTTTAGCGGAATAAACTGGTTGAACAAAACAGGGAATATTGAAGCAGAAGATTTTCTAGAATTAATTGACGATTGCTTTCTTACGCAACACATTAAGGAACCAACACGGGAAAATAATATTTTAGATTTAGTGTTAACTAACAGGGAAACGCAAATTAATGACATCGAAATAGGGAGTGAGCTAGGGAGCAGTGATCACAAAGAAATCAGATTTAGCATAGAATGGAATAGACCAGTAGGAGAAAATTCTGTTAAAGTGCCAGATTTTCGAAAAGCTGATTTTAATAGCCTAAGAAATTTTTTGGGTCAAATTGATTGGAAAGTCTTGGGTATGGGGTGTGGGCCGGTCTTGGAGCGAGACATGAACCCAGCGATAGGTGACTTAAATGGGGATTTCGATGTGGATTCAATATATAACTTATTTAAGAATATTCTAAACAAAGCACAGGAACGTAGTATACCATACAAATTGAATAGATCGTATACTAATGACCCAAAGTGGATAACAAAGAATTTGAAGAACCTTATAGGTAAAAAGAGAGCTTGGTACAAAAGGATTAAAAATGGGGAGGTCACTTTAGAACAGGAATTCGTACAACTGGTTAGAAATGTTAAAAAAGAGATAAGGAAAGCAAAAAGAAACTATGAAGTTCGCATAGCAGGGCAAGCAAAGACAAATCCTAAAGGGTTTTTTCAGTTATATCGTACTAAGACTAGGGAAAGGATAGGTCCATTAAAAACTGAGACAGGTCAAATAACAGATAGTGATGAAGAGATGAGTAGTATTTTTAATAAACATTTTGTATCTGTATTTACTAAAGAGGAACTTAACAATATGCCTTCAGCCGAACAAGTCTATGTGGGTGGGGACGAGGACAGGTTGACGAGTTTAGCAGTTACCAGGGAGGATGTTCTTAAACAAATAGTAAAACTCAAACCAAACAAATCCCCAGGGCCGGATGAAGTGTTTGCTAGGGTGCTTAAAGAATGCAAAGAGGAGCTTTGTGACCCACTGTCAACCATATTTAATAAATCAATAGAGTCAGGCAGAGTGCCAGAGTTTTGGAAAGTTGCTAATGTGATACCAGTTTTTAAGAAAGGAGATAGATCACTTGCGTCTAACTATCGACCAATTAGCCTAACGTCTATTGTGGGAAAGTTACTCGAATCTATAATAGCAAATAAAATTCGTCTCCATCTTGAAAAACATAAATTAATAATTGAGTCGCAACATGGTTTTATAAATGGCCGTTCATGTTTAACAAATTTGTTATCTTTTTATTCTAGCATTGTTGAGGCAGTTGATAGTGGTAAGGATTGCGATGTTGTATACCTTGACTTTAGCAAAGCTTTTGATACAGTGCCACATGAAAGACTGATTAAAAAAATAGAGTCTCATGGTATTGGGGGTGCTATATTAAGCTGGATTAGGGCATGGCTATACCAAAGGAAACAGAGAGTTAGTATAAATGGAATCAAGTCAGAGTGGGAAAATGTTGTAAGTGGAGTGCCTCAAGGCTCTGTCCTGGGACCTCTGTTGTTTATAATATATATAAATGATTTAGATTCAGGTTTGAGTAGCAACATTTGCAAATTTGCCGATGATACGAAAATCGGTAGGGAAATTAATTCGGAGGAGGACTCACTATCACTTCAAGTTGATCTAGATAGGGTTTTGAAATGGTCAAAGGATTGGCAGATGCAGTTTAATGCTGATAAATGTAAAGTTCTGAGGTTAGGTAATGATGATAGAGTTACAAGATACGAGCTAGATGGTGTTGTGATTGCGAAGTCGGATTGCGAAAGGGATCTGGGAGTTATGATTAGTAAGAATTTAAAACAAAAGGATCAATGCATAAATGTTCGTAATAAGGCAAATCGGACACTTGGATTTATTAATCGCAGCGTTAGTAACAAGACACCTGGTGTGGTTCTCAAGCTATATCTTGCTCTAGTTAGGCCCCATTTAGATTATGCAGTTCAGTTTTGGTCGCCATATTATAGAATGGATATAAATTCACTTGAACGTGTCCAGCGTAGGATGACTAAGTTAATTCCCCAAATTAGAAATCTTTCATATGAAGAAAGATTAACAAAGCTTAAGTTGCATTCACTGGAAAGGCGAAGAGTTAGGGGTGACATGATAGAGGTTTACAAGTGGATGAATGGACATAACCGGGGGGATATTAATAGGGTATTAAAAGTATCAACACAGGACAGAACACGAAACAATGGATATAAATTGGATAAGTTTAGATTTAGGAAAGACTTGGGTAAATACTGGTTCAGTAACAGGGTTGTTGATTTGTGGAACCAATTGCCGCGTAACATTGTGGAGGTGGGGTCCCTCGATTGTTTCAAGCACGGGTTGGACAAGTATATGAGTGGGATTGGGTGGTTATAGAATAGGAGCTGCCTCGTATGGGCCAATAGGCCTTCTGCAGTTACCTTTGTTCTTATGTTCTTATGTTCTTATGTTCTTATAAATGTTCGTAATAAGGCAAATCGGACACTTGGATTTATTAATCGCAGCGTTAGTAACAAGACACCTGGTGTGGTTCTCAAGCTATATCTTGCTCTAGTTAGGCCCCATTTAGATTATGCAGTTCAGTTTTGGTCGCCATATTATAGAATGGATATAAATTCACTTGAACGTGTCCAGCGTAGGATGACTAAGTTAATTCCCCAAATTAGAAATCTTTCGTATGAAGAAAGATTAACAAAATTACAATTCACTTAGGGTATATTACACTAACAGTAGAAGTCTAAGAAATAAAATTAACGAATTAAATGCTCTTGTCTGCACAGAAAAAATAGATATTATTGCACTTACCGAAACGTGGATGAATGTAGAAAATAGAGAACTATTAGCTGAATATCAAATATATGGATTTAAACTATTTCACACAGATAGATATATTAGACGAGGAGGTGGAGTAGCCATATATGTTAGGGACAATTTGAAATGTAGTCTCAAAGAGGGAATCAAAACAGAGCCACACACAGAAACTATTTGGATTGAATTAAACGAAAAAGCTAATAATATTATAATAGGAGTAATATATAGGCCACCAAATTTAGACAGAATGGAAGCAAAGCATCTATGGGATGAAATATCTAGAGCATCTAGATCTAACAGTATTTATGTCATGGGTGACTTTAATTTTAGCGGAATAAACTGGTTGAACAAAACAGGGAATATTGAAGCAGAAGATTTTCTAGAATTAATTGACGATTGCTTTCTTACGCAACACATTAAGGAACCAACACGGGAAAATAATATTTTAGATTTAGTGTTAACTAACAGGGAAACGCAAATTAATGACATCGAAATAGGGAGTGAGCTAGGGAGCAGTGATCACAAAGAAATCAGATTTAGCATAGAATGGAATAGACCAGTAGGAGAAAATTCTGTTAAAGTGCCAGATTTTCGAAAAGCTGATTTTAATAGCCTAAGAAATTTTTTGGGTCAAATTGATTGGAAAGTCTTGGGTATGGGGTGTGGGCCGGTCTTGGAGCGAGACATGAACCCAGCGATAGGTGACTTAAATGGGGATTTCGATGTGGATTCAATATATAACTTATTTAAGAATATTCTAAACAAAGCACAGGAACGTAGTATACCATACAAATTGAATAGATCGTATACTAATGACCCAAAGTGGATAACAAAGAATTTGAAGAACCTTATAGGTAAAAAGAGAGCTTGGTACAAAAGGATTAAAAATGGGGAGGTCACTTTAGAACAGGAATTCGTACAACTGGTTAGAAATGTTAAAAAAGAGATAAGGAAAGCAAAAAGAAACTATGAAGTTCGCATAGCAGGGCAAGCAAAGACAAATCCTAAAGGGTTTTTTCAGTTATATCGTACTAAGACTAGGGAAAGGATAGGTCCATTAAAAACTGAGACAGGTCAAATAACAGATAGTGATGAAGAGATGAGTAGTATTTTTAATAAACATTTTGTATCTGTATTTACTAAAGAGGAACTTAACAATATGCCTTCAGCCGAACAAGTCTATGTGGGTGGGGACGAGGACAGGTTGACGAGTTTAGCAGTTACCAGGGAGGATGTTCTTAAACAAATAGTAAAACTCAAACCAAACAAATCCCCAGGGCCGGATGAAGTGTTTGCTAGGGTGCTTAAAGAATGCAAAGAGGAGCTTTGTGACCCACTGTCAACCATATTTAATAAATCAATAGAGTCAGGCAGAGTGCCAGAGTTTTGGAAAGTTGCTAATGTGATACCAGTTTTTAAGAAAGGAGATAGATCACTTGCGTCTAACTATCGACCAATTAGCCTAACGTCTATTGTGGGAAAGTTACTCGAATCTATAATAGCAAATAAAATTCGTCTTCATCTTGAAAAACATAAATTAATAATTGAGTCGCAACATGGTTTTATAAATGGCCGTTCATGTTTAACAAATTTGTTATCTTTTTATTCTAGCATTGTTGAGGCAGTTGATAGTGGTAAGGATTGCGATGTTGTATACCTTGACTTTAGCAAAGCTTTTGATACAGTGCCACATGAAAGACTGATTAAAAAAATAGAGTCTCATGGTATTGGGGGTGCTATATTAAGCTGGATTAGGGCATGGCTATACCAAAGGAAACAGAGAGTTAGTATAAATGGAATCAAGTCAGAGTGGGAAAATGTTGTAAGTGGAGTGCCTCAAGGCTCTGTCCTGGGACCTCTGTTGTTTATAATATATATAAATGATTTAGATTCAGGTTTGAGTAGCAACATTTGCAAATTTGCCGATGATACGAAAATCGGTAGGGAAATTAATTCGGAGGAGGACTCACTATCACTTCAAGTTGATCTAGATAGGGTTTTGAAATGGTCAAAGGATTGGCAGATGCAGTTTAATGCTGATAAATGTAAAGTTCTGAGGTTAGGTAATGATGATAGAGTTACAAGATACGAGCTAGATGGTGTTGTGATTGCGAAGTCGGATTGCGAAAGGGATCTGGGAGTTATGATTAGTAAGAATTTAAAACAAAAGGATCAATGCATAAATGTTCGTAATAAGGCAAATCGGACACTTGGATTTATTAATCGCAGCGTTAGTAACAAGACACCTGGTGTGGTTCTCAAGCTATATCTTGCTCTAGTTAGGCCCCATTTAGATTATGCAGTTCAGTTTTGGTCGCCATATTATAGAATGGATATAAATTCACTTGAACGTGTCCAGCGTAGGATGACTAAGTTAATTCCCCAAATTAGAAATCTTTCATATGAAGAAAGATTAACAAAGCTTAAGTTGCATTCACTGGAAAGGCGAAGAGTTAGGGGTGACATGATAGAGGTTTACAAGTGGATGAATGGACATAACCGGGGGGATATTAATAGGGTATTAAAAGTATCAACACAGGACAGAACACGAAACAATGGATATAAATTGGATAAGTTTAGATTTAGGAAAGACTTGGGTAAATACTGGTTCAGTAACAGGGTTGTTGATTTGTGGAACCAATTGCCGCGTAACATTGTGGAGGTGGGGTCCCTCGATTGTTTCAAGCACGGGTTGGACAAGTATATGAGTGGGATTGGGTGGTTATAGAATAGGAGCTGCCTCGTATGGGCCAATAGGCCTTCTGCAGTTACCTTTGTTCTTATGTTCTTATGTTCTTATGTTCTTATAAATGTTCGTAATAAGGCAAATCGGACACTTGGATTTATTAATCGCAGCGTTAGTAACAAGACACCTGGTGTGGTTCTCAAGCTATATCTTGCTCTAGTTAGGCCCCATTTAGATTATGCAGTTCAGTTTTGGTCGCCATATTATAGAATGGATATAAATTCACTTGAACGTGTCCAGCGTAGGATGACTAAGTTAATTCCCCAAATTAGAAATCTTTCGTATGAAGAAAGATTAACAAAGCTTAAGTTGCATTCACTGGAAAGGCGAAGAGTTAGGGGTGACATGATAGAGGTTTACAAGTGGATGAATGGACATAACCGGGGGGATATTAATAGGGTATTAAAAGTATCAACACAGGACAGAACACGAAACAATGGATATAAATTGGATAAGTTTAGATTTAGGAAAGACTTGGGTAAATACTGGTTCAGTAACAGGGTTGTTGATTTGTGGAACCAATTGCCGCGTAACATTGTGGAGGTGGGGTCCCTCGATTGTTTCAAGCACGGGTTGGACAAGTATATGAGTGGGATTGGGTGGTTATAGAATAGGAGCTGCCTCGTATGGGCCAATAGGCCTTCTGCAGTTACCTTTGTTCTTATGTTCTTATGTTCTTATGATTCCATTTATACTAACTCTCTGTTTCCTTTGGTATAGCCATGCCCTAATCCAGCTTAATATAGCACCCCCAATACCATGAGACTCTATTTTTTTAATCAGTCTTTCATGTGGCACTGTATCAAAAGCTTTGCTAAAGTCAAGGTATACAACATCGCAATCCTTACCACTATCAACTGCCTCAACAATGCTAGAATAAAAAGATAACAAATTTGTTAAACATGAACGGCCATTTATAAAACCATGTTGCGACTCAATTATTAATTTATGTTTTTCAAGATGAAGACGAATTTTATTTGCTATTATAGATTCGAGTAACTTTCCCACAATAGACGTTAGGCTAATTGGTCGATAGTTAGACGCAAGTGATCTATCTCCTTTCTTAAAAACTGGTATCACATTAGCAACTTTCCAAAACTCTGGCACTCTGCCTGACTCTATTGATTTATTAAATATGGTTGACAGTGGGTCACAAAGCTCCTCTTTGCATTCTTTAAGCACCCTGGCAAACACTTCATCCGGCCCTGGGGATTTGTTTGGTTTGAGTTTTACTATTTGTTTAAGAACATCCTCCCTGGTAACTGCTAAACTCGTCAACCTGTCCTCGTCCCCACCCACATAGACTTGTTCGGCTGAAGGCATATTGTTAAGTTCCTCTTTAGTAAATACAGATACAAAATATTTATTAAAAATACTACTCATCTCTTCATCACTATCTGTTATTTGACCTGTCTCAGTTTTTAATGGACCTATCCTTTCCCTAGTCTTAGTACGATATAACTGAAAAAACCCTTTAGGATTTGTCTTTGCTTGCCCTGCTATGCGAACTTCATAGTTTCTTTTTGCTTTCCTTATCTCTTTTTTAACATTTCTAACCAGTTGTACGAATTCCTGTTCTAAAGTGACCTCCCCATTTTTAATCCTTTTGTACCAAGCTCTCTTTTTACCTATAAGGTTCTTCAAATTCTTTGTTATCCACTTTGGGTCATTAGTATTCGATCTATTCAATTTGTATGGTATACTACGTTCCTGTGTTTTGTTTAGAATATTCTTAAATAAGTTATATATTGAATCCACATCGAAATCCCCATTTAAGTCACCTATCGCTGGGTTCATGTCTCGCTCCAAGACCGGCCCACACCCCATACCCAAGACTTTCCAATCAATTTGACCCAAAAAAATTCTTAGGCTATTAAAATCAGCTTTTCGAAAATCTGGCACTTTAACAGAATTTTCTCCTACTGGTCTATTCCATTCTATGCTAAATCTGATTTCTTTGTGATCACTGCTCCCTAGCTCACTCCCTATTTCGATGTCATTAATTTGCGTTTCCCTGTTTGTTAACACTAAATCTAAAATATTATTTTCCCGTGTTGGTTCCTTAATGTGTTGCGTAAGAAAGCAATCGTCAATTAATTCTAGAAAATCTTCTGCTTCACTATTCCCTGTTTTGTTCAACCAGTTTATTCCGCTAAAATTAAAGTCACCCATGACATAAATACTGTTAGATCTAGATGCTCTAGATATTTCATCCCATAGATGCTTTGCTTCCATTCTGTCTAAATTTGGTGGCCTATATATTACTCCTATTATAATATTATTAGCTTTTTCGTTTAATTCAATCCAAATAGTTTCTGTGTGTGGCTCTGTTTTGATTCCCTCTTTGAGACTACATTTCAAATTGTCCCTAACATATATGGCTACTCCACCTCCTCGTCTAATATATCTATCTGTGTGAAATAGTTTAAATCCATATATTTGATATTCAGCTAATAGTTCTCTATTTTCTACATTCATCCACGTTTCGGTAAGTGCAATAATATCTATTTTTTCTGTGCAGACAAGAGCATTTAATTCGTTAATTTTATTTCTTAGACTTCTACTGTTAGTGTAATATACCCTAAGTGAATTGTTATTTTGCGGACCTTCTCTTTCCCTGATCGTTTTGCCAATTCCTTTCTCCCACAAACACATACTTTTATTACCTCCTTCCTCCAAATCAATTCCCATACCTCTATCTACTAACAGTTTAAACCCAAACAAACACCTCTAACCACTTCTTCTAACGAGTTCGCAACAGCAACAACCCCAGCTCTCGATAGATGCACCCCATCACGAGCATACATTTCATTTCTTCCATAGAAGTGTTCCCAGTTGTCTATGAAAGATATTGCATTTGATTTGCAATATCTTTCCAGCCGGCAATTGACACCAAGTGCCCTCGATATCCATTCATTTCCCACTCCCTTTCTTGGAAGAATGCCACATATGATCGGGATTCCTCCCTTGCTCCTAACTAACTCTATGGCTGTTTTATACCTCTGAATCAGTTCCTCACTCCTAACTCGACCAACATCATTTCCTCCCACGCTAATGCAAATAATGGGATTGTTCCCATTACCAGCCATAATATCATTCATGTTGTTTATAATATCACCAATGCCAGCTCCGGGATAGCAAACCCTTAACCTGTTCCCCCTATCTCTAGCACAAAACGTTCTATCCAAATACCTTATCTGGGAATCTCCCACAACTAATGTTTGCTTAGGTACTTCCTTTACTTTCTGAGGGGCCTGCGCTTCCTTTCTCTTCGTTGCTTTCCCTTTTGCGCGATCCACAGTCTCTCCACAGCACTCGTCCTCCAAAACGTCAAATGAATTAGAAGTTGCTATGGCGTTTGAAGGCGGCTTTATCAAAGTTGATAGTGGTAAGGATTCAAGTTACAAGCTCGTATCTTGTAACTCTATCATCATTACCTAACCTCAGAACTTTACATTTATCAGCATTAAACTGCATCTGCCAATCCTTTGACCATTTCAAAACCCTATCTAGATCAACTTGAAGTGATAGTGAGTCCTCCTCCGAATTAATTTCCCTACCGATTTTCGTATCATCGGCAAATTTGCAAATGTTGCTACTCAAACCTGAATCTAAATCATTTATATATATTTTAAACAACAGAGGTCCCAGGACAGAGCCTTGAGGCACTCCACTTACAACATTTTCCCACTCTGACTTGATTCCATTTATACTAACTCTCTGTTTCCTTTGGTATAGCCATGCCCTAATCCAGCTTAATATAGCACCCCCAATACCATGAGACTCTATTTTTTTAATCAGTCTTTCATGTGGCACTGTATCAAAAGCTTTGCTAAAGTCAAGGTATACAACATCGCAATCCTTACCACTATCAACTGCCTCAACAATGCTAGAATAAAAAGATAACAAATTTGTTAAACATGAACGGCCATTTATAAAACCATGTTGCGACCATTTATAAAACCATTTCTACACCTCAAAAAATCCTAGTCTCGCTGCGCAAATCAGCTAACTTGTTTCTAAACCAACACTCGCAAATACAATCATGCATACCTACACATACTTCAAAACCTATGCATTCATAGAGAATAGCCTAGTTTTTGCCACCATTTCCCCATTAATCAGATGTAATTTATGCCATTCACACAGAAAATACAGCATTTACACACCAAATATGCCATTTATGCACAAAATATATTATTTACTCTCAAAATATACCATCACATAAAAAAATATGAGATTTTCATACAAAATATGTCAGTTGCAAACAAAAATATACCATTTACACAATATTGCATGTACACTCAGAGTATGACATTTACACAAAGTACGGTATTTTGCACAAATATATCAAAATGCTTATGCATTTAGACAATAAAAAATGCACTTTAACTAAAATTACACAATTTCACAAACGTAATTTTCACAAAATACCCACACATTGTCTCATAAACCAAAATACACTTACACCATAAAGATCTATTTTATCAAATTACAGAGCTTACACAAAATACACAATTTTCACACACAAATACAGTTTCACCAGTTACACTTCAACATATTAAAAACACAACTTGCATAAATGCACTATTATCACAAAAATTATTACACAGTTTGTGTAATTATTTTACATCTTTGCACAATTAATACAAGAAAACTTGCTATATAATTACTCAGCTTGCACAATGACAATCAATACCCAAAGGTATAAATAAACAATTCGTCCATATGCAATTACACAACATGCGCAATTAATACACAACTTATACAATATTACACATCTTTCATATTTATTACACACAACTTGCACAAATGCATATCTAGCACAAATACGTGCAATACATAACTACCCCAAATATGAAAATACACAACTAGCATAATTACACGATTTACACAAATACAATTGCGACATTTACACAACTAGCTCAAAAATGTAATCAATACACAACTTACCAAAATATGAACAATACATAACTAGCACATATTCATTAAATCCACAACTATGCAATTTCCGCAAATACACAAACAAAAACATATACAATTAATACATACAACTTGCACAAAACAATACACAATTTATAGAAATATAATCAATACATAATTTCAATAATCATACAACATATGCAAAATACATAATCTGCACAATTAATACACAAGTATATTAATTGTGCTATATATGTACAAACACAACCAACTGGGTCAAACAATACACAATTTGCATGATATTTTTCTGGGTATATTTAGGACATTAATTATAATATGCTGAGTTTAACCAACTCCCCAAAAGTCAGAATTTCACATATAAAAATGTTTCTTATAACTTCCAATGAGCTCAATATATAACACATTCTTTTCCATTAAGATATCAACATTATTAGTGCTAAACTATTCATCTAACATATGTCCACTGTTTTTATGTCTTATTAATACCTTCCTTGTTACATTCTCTCCAATCAGACCACCATATTTATGTATTTATTCAAACCATCTAACAGACTTATTTGTTCTAGCCTTAGTTATGTTAGGGCAGGTGGGGTTAGGTAGAGTCAGTATTTTCTATGCTAATTTTAGACAAATTTGCTATATCTTATCAAAATGCATCCTGTTAAAACTTAAATTCATCTAAAATATACTTATACTACGCAAATTTGACTAAATTCTACCTAGCTAAACTTACTAAATATGAGCATCCCATATCCTCACATACAAGCCTATGTCGCCTCTGTCCATACATTATATGAGTCTGCCATATAGCACGAACCCCAAATAGGAAAATTTACACTATTTCATAAACATACTAGTTCATTACCCTAAGATATTATATATGTCCTTCCCTACACGACCTCACCAAACCTGACCTAGCATATCCAACCCTGGATTTGGTTAAAGTTGGCGAAATATATGCTATGCCACCTAAATTTCACCAAATTTAAGGCAATTTCCACCAAATATACCCAAATGTTGTGTATCATAGCATCGCCAAAGCCCATTTTCTCCTATTCCATACTACCCTACACAACCTCACCCAACCTGACCTAGCATATCCAAACCTGGATGTGGTTAAAGTCGGCGAAATTCATGCTATGCCACCTAAATTCTATCTAATTTAAGGCAATTCTCACCAAATATAACCAAATGTTCTGTATCACAGCACTGCCAAAGCCCATTTTTACCTACATTTTCTCCTATTCCATCCTACCCTACGCAACCTTACCTAACCTATCCTAGCATATCCAAACCTAGATTTGGTTAAAGTAGGCGAAATTTAAGTTATCCCATATAAATTTGACCTAATTTAAGACAATTCCCACCAAATATACCCAAAAATGTTTTGGAACGTAGCACGGCCAAAGCTCATTTTAGCTGAGTTTTTACCTATTCCAACCTGCCCTAGACAACCCTACCCAGCCTCTCCTGGCATATCCAAAGTCAGATTTGATTATAGTTGGCGAAATTTATGCCTTTCCAACCTAAATTTTACCTAATTTAAGACAATTTCTACCCAATATACCCAAAATGTTTTGTTACATAGCTCAGCAAAAGACCATTTTAGCCGAGTTTTCACATATTCCAACCTACCCTACATAGCCTTACCTATCCCTGACCTAGCAGATTTGATTAAAGTTTGGGAAATTTAAGCTATCGCCATCAAATTGGAGACAATTTCCACCAAATATGCCTAAATGTTGTGTATCATAGCACAGCCAAAACCCATTTTACCCACATTTTCACCCATTCCATCTAAACCTGGACCTAGCCTCTGATACTCAGAGAAGTGATGTTTTTGGATATGAACCTAAATGCCCGTGCCTAACCTGCAAGAGTCTTGGAGCTTTGTTGAATATTTCTTCGAAAACTGAAGTTTTGGATATGAACCTATCCGCACTGTGCCTAACCTGCTAGGATCTTTGTTGAACATTGTAACCATATTCATAGAAAAGTGATGTTTTGGATATGTACCTAACAGCCCCTCTCCTTTAAAACTTGGAACTGTGTTCAATATTGTAGATATAGTGTTGGGTGTGTGTTTTGTTTTTACACATCAAGCCAACCGACCTGGACCTAACCTCCCTTCATCTAACTTCAAATTTATCGTAAATATGGAAGGACGTGTTGTTTGTGCATCAACCCAATCGTCCTCGACCTAACCTCCATTTATCAAACTTCAAATTTATCATAAATATGGGAGGACCGTGTTATTTGTGCATCAACCCATTCTGGGCCTAACCTCCCTTTATCTAACTTCAAATTTATTGTATTTATGGGAAGAAGGTGTTGTTTATGCATCAACCCAACCTCCCTGGACCTAACCTCTGATACACGAATCTTGGTTCAACATTGCATCATACTCGTAGCATATTTTTTTTTTTCACATAATTCAACCATCCTCAACCTAACCTCTATTACCTGGGGGAGGGAGGTTAATGGAAAATATGATAATAATGGGAATTTTCTCTACATCAGTTCAACTTAACCTAACCTTAGTTAGAAAGGGATATAACTCACCAAAACTATTTAATTACCATTTACCTTATTTTCCTTATGCTAACCCATAACCAGAGGGTTTAGACCCCCCTTTACCTCGAAATTAGAGTACAGGGTTAAATTAGGGAATGTTAGGTTTATGTGTGAAAATATATTCCTACCTTAAATATATAGTATAATTTCGAGGTAAAGGGGGGTCTAAACCCTCTGGTTATGGGTTAGCATAAGGAAAATAAGGTAAATGGTAATTAAATAGTTTTGGTGAGTTATATCCCTTTCTAACTAAGGTTAGGTTAAGGATGGTTAAGTTGAACTGATGTAGAGAAAATTCCCATTATTATCATATTTTCCATTAACCTCCCTCCCCCAGGTAATAGAGGTTAGGTTGAGGATGGTTGAATTATGTGAAAAAAAAATATGCTACGAGTATGATGCAATGTTGAACCAAGATTCGTGTATCAGAGGTTAGGTCCAGGGAGGTTGGGTTGATGCATAAACAACACACCTTCTTCCCATAAATACAATAAATTTGAAGTTAGATAAAGGGAGGTTAGGCCCAGAATGGGTTGATGCACAAATAACACGGTCCTCCCATATTTATGATAAATTTGAAGTTTGATAAATGGAGGTTAGGTCGAGGACGATTGGGTTGATGCACAAACAACACGTCCTTCCATATTTACGATAAATTTGAAGTTAGATGAAGGGAGGTTAGGTCCAGGTCGGTTGGCTTGATGTGTAAAAACAAAACACACACCCAACACTATATCTACAATATTGAACACAGTTCCAAGTTTTAAAGGAGAGGGGCTGTTAGGTACATATCCAAAACATCACTTTTCTATGAATATGGTTACAATGTTCAACAAAGATCCTAGCAGGTTAGGCACAGTGCGGATAGGTTCATATCCAAAACTTCAGTTTTCGAAGAAATATTCAACAAAGCTCCAAGACTCTTGCAGGTTAGGCACGGGCATTTAGGTTCATATCCAAAAACATCACTTCTCTGAGTATCAGAGGCTAGGTCCAGGTTTAGATGGAATGGGTGAAAATGTGGGTAAAATGGGTTTTGGCTGTGCTATGATACACAACATTTAGGCATATTTGGTGGAAATTGTCTCCAATTTGATGGCGATAGCTTAAATTTCCCAAACTTTAATCAAATCTGCTAGGTCAGGGATAGGTAAGGCTATGTAGGGTAGGTTGGAATATGTGAAAACTCGGCTAAAATGGTCTTTTGCTGAGCTATGTAACAAAACATTTTGGGTATATTGGGTAGAAATTGTCTTAAATTAGGTAAAATTTAGGTTGGAAAGGCATAAATTTCGCCAACTATAATCAAATCTGACTTTGGATATGCCAGGAGAGGCTGGGTAGGGTTGTCTAGGGCAGGTTGGAATAGGTAAAAACTCAGCTAAAATGAGCTTTGGCCGTGCTACGTTCCAAAACATTTTTGGGTATATTTGGTGGGAATTGTCTTAAATTAGGTCAAATTTATATGGGATAACTTAAATTTCGCCTACTTTAACCAAATCTAGGTTTGGATATGCTAGGATAGGTTAGGTAAGGTTGCGTAGGGTAGGATGGAATAGGAGAAAATGTAGGTAAAAATGGGCTTTGGCAGTGCTGTGATACAGAACATTTGGTTATATTTGGTGGGAATTGCCTTAAATTAGATAGAATTTAGGTGGCATAGCATGAATTTCGCCGACTTTAACCACATCCAGGTTTGGATATGCTAGGTCAGGTTGGGTGAGGTTGTGTAGGGTAGTATGGAATAGGAAAAAATGGGCTTTGGCGATGCTATGATACACAACATTTGGATATATTTGGTGGAAATTGCCTTAAATTTGGTGAAATTTAGGTGGCATAGCATACATTTCGCCAACTTTAACCAAATCCAGGGTTGGATATGCTAGGTCAGGTTTGGTGAGGTCGTGTAGGGAAGGACATATATAATATCTTAGGGTAATGAACTAGTATGTTTATGAAATAGTGTAAATTTTCCTATTTGGGGTTCGTGCTATATGGCAGACTCATATAATGTATGGACAGAGGCGACATAGGCTTGTATGTGAGGATATGGGATGCTCATATTTAGTAAGTTTAGCTAGGTAGAATTTAGTCAAATTTGCGTAGTATAAGTATATTTTAGATGAATTTAAGTTTTAACAGGATGCATTTTGATAAGATATAGCAAATTTGTCTAAAATTAGCATAGAAAATACTGACTCTACCTAACCCCACCTGCCCTAACATAACTAAGGCTAGAACAAATAAGTCTGTTAGATGGTTTGAATAAATACATAAATATGGTGGCCTGATTGGAGAGAATGTAACAAGGAAGGTATTAATAAGACATAAAAACAGTGGACATATGTTAGATGAATAGTTTAGCACTAATAATGTTGATATCTTAATGGAAAAGAATGTGTTATATATTGAGCTCATTGGAAGTTATAAGAAACATTTTTATATGTGAAATTCTGACTTTTGGGGAGTTGGTTAAACTCAGCATATTATAATTAATGTCCTAAATATACCCAGAAAAATATCATGCAAATTGTGTATTGTTTGACCCAGTTGGTTGTGTTTGTACATATATAGCACAATTAATATACTTGTGTATTAATTGTGCAGATTATGTATTTTGCATATGTTGTATGATTATTGAAATTATGTATTGATTATATTTCTATAAATTGTGTATTGTTTTGTGCAAGTTGTATGTATTAATTGTATATGTTTTTGTATGTGTATTTGCGGAAATTGCATAGTTGTGGATTTAATGAATATGTGCTAGTTATGTATTGTTCATATTTTGGTAAGTTGTGTATTGATTACATTTTTGAGCTAGTTGTGTAAATGTCGCAATTGTATTTGTGTAAATCGTGTATTTATGCTAGTTGTGTATTTTCATATTTGGGGTAGTTATGTATTGCACGTATTTGTGCTAGATATGCATTTGTGCAAGTTGTGTGTAATAAATATGAAAGATGTGTAATATTGTATAAGTTGTGTATTAATTGCGCATGTTGTGTAATTGCATATGGACGAATTGTTTATTTATACCTTTGGGTATTGATTGTCATTGTGCAAGCTGAGTAATTATATAGCAAGTTTTCTTGTATTAATTGTGCAAAGATGTAAAATAATTACACAAACTGTGTAATAATTTTTGTGATAATAGTGCATTTATGCAAGTTGTGTTTTTAATATGTTGAAGTGTAACTGGTGAAACTGTATTTGTGTGTGAAAATTGTGTATTTTGTGTAAGCTCTGTAATTTGATAAAATAGATCTTTATGGTGTAAGTGTATTTTGGTTTATGAGACAATGTGTGGGTATTTTGTGAAAATTACGTTTGTGAAATTGTGTAATTTTAGTTAAAGTGCATTTTTTATTGTCTAAATGCATAAGCATTTTGATATATTTGTGCAAAATACCGTACTTTGTGTAAATGTCATACTCTGAGTGTACATGCAATATTGTGTAAATGGTATATTTTTGTTTGCAACTGACATATTTTGTATGAAAATCTCATATTTTTTTATGTGATGGTATATTTTGAGAGTAAATAATATATTTTGTGCATAAATGGCATATTTGGTGTGTAAATGCTGTATTTTCTGTGTGTATGGCATAAATTACATCTGATTAATGGGGAAATGGTGGCAAAAACTAGGCTATTCTCTATGAATGCATAGGTTTTGAAGTATGTGTAGGTATGCATGATTGTATTTGCGAGTGTTGGTTTAGAAACAAGTTAGCTGATTTGCGCAGCGAGACTAGGATTTTTTGAGGTGTAGAAATGATTAGCCTATGAATATAGTGGCTAACATCCAGCTGAGTTGCTAGATGGATGAATTGAGGTGCGACATTTGGATATCTATTTGATGGATGTGAGGACAGTTGACTAGCCTATGAACACAGCCACTAATCCGCTGTACTGCCAGATGTGTGGTAACTACTTGTGGATTATAGTAGAATATCTAGATATAGGGTTTTCTTAATTGCTGTTGTGTATAAAACTAGAATAAGAGCTATTTATTAAAACTATTATTGTAAACTAATACTTTAAGTGGGATCCCTTGGTTGTTTTAAGCATAGGGTGGATATGAATGAGATTGGGTGGAAATATATAGGAGCTGCCTCGTATGGGCCAATAGGACCTCTGCAGTTACCTTAATTCTTATGTTCAGCTCACCTGCTATGCTGCCAGATGTACGATTCTGCTTAAATTGCAGTACGACATTTGGGCTTCTGTTATACTTTTGAACTTATCACTGAATAATGATTACAGTTGTGGATGACTAAAATGTATATTCTTAGTCCTCTGATTAGGTTAGGTGGGGATGGATAGTCTAGTCATTTTTGAATAATAACGTCAAATACACATACCAGTAGGACGCCAAAGGCCGCATTGGTTGTCTGGTGACGTCATACATAGTTGACCAGTAAGGTGAAGTAATACCTTCACACCTATATGCTAATGGCTAGCAATACATTATCCCTATACCCGAGTTCGCTTTTCACGATGTCACTAAACAACAACAATAACTGGTCTGTAGAATGTATTTGTTTGTTATATATAATAAGATAGGATAGGTTAGGTTAGGAAGGTTTGATAGGGTTTATGAATAACAGAAAATATAAGCAATGAGCGAAAATACGAGCTATTGTAGCTGAATATCAACTCTGATGAAGCACAGAGTATAGGTGAGGTATTAAGCCAGATTAAGAGTTCACACTTATGTGTGAACCTCCTGGGATCCGCATTTAGCCCGTTGATGCCTTGTGCTACATTAGGGATGATGACGTCACAAAAGGCGGTATCTGCAGAAATCTTTATTTCAAAATATGAGAGGCTTGCTTTTACTGAATGAGTTTTTTATTTGTTAAATGCTACAGTATGGTGTGGGAGGTATGTTTTGAGCGCATAAGGATAGGGTCACTACCGAACTCGCATTGAAATCACCAATGCCCAGGGCTCTGTTTTTTTCATATAAACGACTGATAGCAGTTTTTTCATTTTATTTTTTGCCCTATGCATAATAAACGATCCTTCAAGAAAGATTGTCCAAGCTCAAAGCTCAAATTACATTCTCTAGAACGACGATGATGAAGAAGAAATAGGGGTGATATGATAGACGTGTGACTGAATGGTCATAGTAAAGGGGAAAATTAATGACCCATTATTCGTATCAACATGAAACAGAACAGGAATGAATTAGATAAGTTATATATTTAGGAAAAAGACCTGGGTAAATATAGGTAACAGGGGAAGAACTCGAAAAATACACAAATAACTTCTTGCAGTGCTGCTCCCTTTTTGTTTCATGCAATGACCGATGGTTTGAAGTAAATAGGAAATTTATAATAGTCTAGGGTTGATGGTATTTTACATTAGGTTTCAGGGTTACTGTTTTTTGCCCTATGCATAATAAACGATCCTTCAAGAAAGATTGTCATAGCTCAAATTACATTCTCTAGAACGACGACGAAGAAGAAGAAATAGGGGTGACATGATAGAGGTGTGACTGAATGGTCATACTAAAGGGGAATATTTATAACCTATTATACGTATCGACATGAAACAGAATAGGAATGAATTGGATAAGTTTTATATTTAGGAAAAAGACCTGGGTAAATACAGGCAGCAGGGGACGAACTTGAAAATACACACATAACTTCTTGCAGTGCTGAAGTTATGTTCTTCCCTCACATACTTGTTTCCCTTTGATGAATGTAATGGGCGATGGTTGGAAGTAAATATGAAATTAAAAATAGACTAGGGATGATGGTATTTTATATTAGGTTTCAAGGATACTGTTGTATCGCAAAACCCATGATGCTACGACCGGCTTTTTAATCCCCTCGAACATGCCGGTGCAGGAATGCTGAGCGGCTAGCTGGTGACGTCATTAACCATTAGCAATGTCTGTGCAGGGTCACTAAGCCAGCGAAATTTGGGGATGCCAGGGACCAGCTTTTTAATCCCTAGGAACAAAAAACTATGATGCTACGACCGGCATAGGAACAAAAAACTATGATGCTAAGACCAGCATAGGAACAAAAAAATTCACAAAAACCCATGATGCTACGACAGGCTTAGGAAAAAAAAAAACAGGAAAAACCCCAGATGCTACGACCGACATAGGGAAACAAAACAGGAAAAACCCCTGAAGCTACGACCGGCTTTGGAAAAAATGAAAAAAGCCGGTCGTAGCTATCAAAAACCCCTGAAGCTACGACCGGCTTTGGAAAAAATGAAAATCGCACGTCGTAGTCATCAATCCTAGAACGACGACGACAAAGAAGAAATAGGGGTGACATGATAGAGGTGCGACTTATACGTATCAACATGAAACAGAATAGGAAATGAATTGGATAAGTTTTATATTTAGGAAAAAGACCTGGGTAAATACAGGCAGCAGGGGACGAACTTGAAAATACACACATAACTTCTTGCAGTGCTGAAGTTATGTTCTTCCCTCACATACTTGTTTCCCTTTGATAAATGTAATGGGCAATGGTTGGAAGTAAATATGAAATTAAAAATAGACTAGGGATGATGGTATTTTATATTAGGTTTCAAGGACACTGTTGTATCGCAAAACCCATGATGCTACGACCGGCTTTTTAATCTCCTCGAACATGCCGGTGCAGGAATGCTGAGCGGCTAGCTGGTGACGTCATTGATCATTAGCAATGTCTGTGCAGGGTCACTGAGCCAACGAAATTTGGGGATGCCAGGGACCGGCTTTTTAATCCCTAGGCAAGTTGAATCGAGAAAACCCAGGGTGCGTAGACCGTGCCCGGAAAAAACAAAAACGCACGGTCTATGTCGTACTTCAAGTTCGTGAAACTAGGGGTGCGTAGACAGGCCCCGGAAAAAAAAACAAAAACGACCGGTCTAAAAGTTGAAAATAACCCTGCGACGTAGAGCGTCCCTGGGAAAAAACAAAACGGACGCTCTATGGGGCTGCGACGTAGAGCGTCCCTGGAAAAAAACAAAACGGACGCTCTATGGCATCATGCCATAGAGCGTCCCTGGAAAAAACCAAAACGGACGCTCTATGGCATCAATCCCACTACTCACCAGCACAACAACACCAGCACCACAACACCAGCACCACAACACCAGCTCCACAACACCAGCTCCACAACACCAGCACCACAACACCAGCTCCACAACACCAGCTCCACAACACCAGCTCCACAACACCAGCCCCACAACACCAGCTCCACAATAACGATGTAGATGAAGAACTGGTGCTACATCTGGACAAATTTACCATCAATCATAAGGATCGTCTTCCACATATGGGGAAGAAGTAAGTAATAATCACTGGAAGGCGCCAAGCTGGGGAGACTATGTAACATATGGGGGAAGAAGAGTGATGACAATATTAGTAGGATCGCCAACTGTTATGTCAAGCATTATGTACAGTCGTACGGTCCTGAACTCTGGCCTTGAGCATTAGCATCAGGAATTACAAAGTAATGTATACTGGGAGATTAAAAGATGAAGGTCATTAAAAGAACCATAAATATGCATATTTCGCATTCAATAAAAATTGTCATAAAGAAGAAAATATAAATCAAGAGACGTGGAGACAAAATTCTGAAGGCTCTTATAGGTAGGATGAGAGATATATACAACTAGTAAAGGAAGATGTAGTAAAGGTAGATCTACTAAAAAAGAATGGTTCTGAATGAGGAATGGAGGGAGCTCATGCGAGCAAACAGAGGCAGGTGAGGTAGTAGAAGAGAACAGCCAGTGTTCGAGCAAGGACAGAATCGACTGTGGGTTCAGGAACGAAGATTGCCTCACCTGCAGGTGTGAAGACACCAGCTAGTTTCATGACGGTCGGAGGCCGACTCACACAGTGACAGGATGAGACACATGGAAAGGATGAGACACACTGAAATACCTGCTTGATGGGGTTCTGGGAGTTCTTCTACTCTCCCAAGCCCGGCCCGAAGCTAGGCTTGACTTGTGAGAGCTTGATCCACTAGGCTGTTGCTTGGAGCGGCCCGCAGGCCCACAGATCCACCACAGCCCGGTTGGTCCGGCACTCCTTGGAGAAAATTAACTAGTTTTCTTTTAAAGATGTCTACGGTTGTTCCGGCAATATTTCTTATACTCGCTGGGAGGATCTTGAACAACTGTGGAGCTGACATGATGAGACACATTGACAGAAGGAGACACAGTGACAGAGGGAGACACAGGAATGAGAGTGAGGTAGAGTCAGGTCAAGGACTAATGGCTTAATAAACTTTGGGGAGACTGAGATGTGGGATCCATTTTCAGTGTCCGTGTACAAATGGAGAAGAATGATACGCGGTTAGTCTGGAAGGGGACGGCCATCTGTTGGAACGGTCAGAGGCTGGAAAACGGAGAGTGGAGGACGGAAGTGCAGAATCTTTATGCAGCTTAGCATAAAGAAGAGCTATGAGGCGGGAGAATTGGGATGGGAACCACACAAGTAATTTAGACAGGGATTGGCTAGAAAGAAATGTGAATAATGAAAGAATTAATAAGGGGAACACGCCTGCCATCAGACAAAAATGGGGCAGGAGAAGAAGGTGCGCTGGTTAAACTTTTTGCACCAACAATTTGGTAACAGTTCCGGAATTGGAGCATTTGTCCAACATTTCTTTGAACCGAATGACTCACAATGAAGCTGTTCACCAAGCTGTATATATTTAGCCGGGAATTGAGTATATTCAGACAACTGTTGTGGGGTGGCATCCTAGGGAGAGTTAATAGCCGGCCTAGTGTAGAGGAACCCTCAGTAAGCCTAACGGCGTTCCTCTTCCAGACTAGCGGAACTCACATACAGACAGACATCTTGGTTGTACATTACAGGTATTGGAATTATAGCTGAATATTTCTGTGCGATGATGCTGGGATAAACTGCAGCAATAAGACAGAATGTCTGTCTAGTTGTTTGAGGTTGGGGGCCCCAGATGCTTCAGGCTAGTCTCATTATTCTTTGTTCGACGCACTAATGACACGTGTCATATTGAGGTTGAGTCGGTCCCCCCCCCCTCCTCCAGGACCCTGTTTAAGAACGTTCGCTTCCAATCTGAATCTCAGTGAAATCCTGTGAGGTATGTAATGTGCGTATAAACGTTTACAGTGAATTAAAACAGATTTTATGGCTTTATCGACATTGAATAAAAGTCCATAATGATGGTTCAACGATGATAACGTTGATGGGATATTGCCTGAGCATCCTTGTGTGTGTGTGTGTGTGTGAATACTAACCTATTTGAACTCACCTATTTGTGCTTGCGGGGGTTGAGCTCTGGCTCTTTGGTCCCGCCTCTCAACCGTCAATCAACAGGTGTACAGATTCCTGAGCCTATTGGGCTCTTTCATATCTACACTTGAAACTGTGTATGGAGTCAGCCTCCACCATATCACTTCCTAATGCATTCCATTTATCAACCACTCTGACACTATAAAAGTTTTTCTAATATCTCTGTGGCTCATTTGGGCACTCAGTTTCCACCTGTATCCCCTAGTGCGTGTGCCTCTTGTGTTAAATAGCATGTCTTTATCTACCTTATCAATTCCCTTGAGAATCTTGAATGTGGTGATCATGTCCCCCCTAACTCTTCTGTCTTCCAGGGAAGTGTGGTTTAATTCCCGTAATCTCTCCTCGTACCTCATACCTCTCAGCTCGGGTACTAGTCTGGTGGCAAACCTTTGAACCTTTTCCAGTTTAGTCTTATCCTTGACTAGATATGTACTACATGCTGGGGCTGCACATTCCAGGATTGGCCTGACATATATGGTATACAAAGTTCTGAATGATTCCTTACACAAGTTTCTGAATGCCGTTCTTATGTTGGCCAGCCTGGTATATGCCGCTGATGTTATCCTCTTGATATGGACTGCAGGGGACAGGTCTTGCATGATATCAACCCCAAGTCTTTTTCTCTCTCTGACTCTTGAAGAATTTCCTCTCTCCCAGATGATACCTTGCATCTGGCCTCCTGCTCCCTACACCTATCTTCATTACTTTACATTTCCTTGGGTTAAACTCTAGCAACCATTTGTTCAACGATTCCTTCGGCTTATCTAGGTCTTCTTGAAGCGTCAAGCAGTCCTCCTCTGCCTTAATCCTTCTCATAATTTTGGCATCGTCAGCAAACACTGAGAGTAATGAGTCTATACCCTCCGGGAGATAATTTACATATATCAGAAATAAGATAGGACCGAGTACAGAGGCCCTGTGGAACTCCACTGGTGACTTCACGCCAATCTGAGGTCTCACCCCTCACTGTAACTCTTTGCTTCCTATTGCTTATTCCCTTATCCACTGCAGCACCTTACCAGCTACACCTGCCTGTCTCTCCAGCTTATGTGCCAGCCTTTTATGGGGGACTGTGTCAAAGGCTTTCCGACAATCCAAGAAAATGCAGTCCACCCAGCCTTCTCTTTCTTGCTTAATTTTTGTCACTTGGTCATAGAATTCTATTAAGCCAGTCAGGCAAGATTTACGTTCCCTGAACCCATGTTGGCGATTTGTCACGAAGTCCCTTCTCTCCAGATGTGTTACTAGGTTTTTTCTCACGATCTTCTCCATCATCTTGCATGGTATACAAGTCAAGGACACTGGCCTCTAGTTCAGTGCCTCTTGCCTCTTGCCCTTTTTGTATATTGGGACCACATTCGCCGTCTTCCATATTTCTAGTAGGTCTCCTGTCTCCAGTGACTTACTATACACTATGGAGAGTGGCAAGTATAGTGCCTCTGCACACTCTTTCATTACCCATAGCGAGATCTCATCTGGACCAACAGCCTTTCTAACATCCAGATCCAGCAGGTGTCTCTTGACCTCCTCGTAATTTCGAAGCCTTCCAAGGCCGCCTGGTTTACTTCCCTCTCTTCTAGCACAGTGACCTCACCTTGTTCTATTGTGAAAACCTCCTGGAACCTCTTGTTGAGTTCTTCACACGCCTCTTTGTCATTCTCTGTATACCTGTCTTCGCCTGTTTTAAATTTCATTACCTGTTCTTTCACTGTTGTTTTCCTCCTAATTTGATTGTGGAGTAGCTTTCGTTCGGTCTTGGCTTTATCATTTTCATAATTTTTCTCTGATTTTCTTCTAACCCTAGCATACTCATTCCTGGTTCTCTGGTATCTTTATCTGCTTTCTGGTGTTCTATTATTCCGGAAGTTCCCCCATGCCCTTTTGTTCAGTTCCTTTGCTTCCATACATGCCCTGTTATACCATGGAATCTTCTTTTGCTTCTCGGATTTTTCCCTTTGGGCCGGGATGAACTTGTTTACTGCTTCCTGACACTTTTGGGTGACATAGTCCATCATATCTTGTACAGACTTAACTCTGAGATCTGTGTCCCAAGGTATTTCCCTTAGGAAACTTCTCATCTGCTCATAATTCCCCTTACGGTATGCCAGCCTTTTGTTTCCTAGTTCTTTTTTTGGGGAGATAATTCCTAGCTCTACCAGGTACTCAAAGTTCAATATACTGTGTTCACTCATTCAAAAGGGTGCTTCCATCTTATCTTCCTTTATATCCCACTCATGTAAGGTAAATATCAGATCGAGCATGGCTGGTTCATCTTCTCCTCTCATTCTTGTTGGGTCCTTGATGCTTAGAAAGTGTCCTGTTGCCACGTCCTGCAGCTTAGCTCTCCATGTTTCTGGTCGTCCATGTGGGTTTCTGTTCTCCCAATCTATCTTCTCGTGATTGAAGCCTCCATGATTAGTTGTCCAGATCCATTCCTGTTAGCAACAGAAGCTGCTCTCTCTATTATGTTAATGGTGGCCATGTTGTTTCTATCATATCCCTGTCTGGGTCTTCTGTCATTTGGTAGTGGATTATATATGACTACAACCATAATTTTTTATCCTCCAGTTGTTATGGTACCTGTTATGTAGTCACTAAAACCTTCACAGCCCTGAATATCCATCTCAAAAGCCCAGCCTTTTCTTACCAGCAGAGCTACACCACCACCACCTCTTCCTTCTCTCTTTCCTCATAACATAATAGTCCTGTGAGAGTACTGCATTTGTTATGGTTTTCGTTAGCTTTGTTTCTGTGAGTGCTATTATGTCTGGGTTTTCTTCTAGTACCCTTTCTCCAAGTTCATTTGCTTTATTTGCAATTCCATCTATGTTAGTGTACATTGCCCTGAGGCTCACTTTCTTCTGTCCCTTCTCAAATTGTTTCCTTGGGAAGTGTTCTGCTGGTGGGGGGTTGGGAAGCTGTTCCATGGGTGTGAGGATATGTGAGGTGGTTAACAGGGTCTCAGAGGATACTGAGGTGAGGGGTGGGGAGTCAAGTGAAGGGGGGGGGGGGGCAGGGAGGGTATGGGATGTAGGGGGAGGGAGGACAGGAAGGAAAAGAAGGGAGGGGGTACATGGTGGGAGGAGGGAAGGGGTAGCAGGGTGGAAATGGGATGTGGGGGGATGCAGATTTGGCTGAGCATTTGAGTGGGGACAGGAAGGGTTTGGGGTAGGGGGATTTTCTATGCAGAGGAGGGTGGTGGGGTTGCCCTCCCCTCTGGTGTCACTGGGTAGCTGGTTGTAAGTTCTCCCTCACCTATGGGGATGTTGTGTTGGGAGCTGTGATTTCCTGGTTTTCGCCTCTAACCCTGCACTTCTTCCTTGCTTCTGCCGCCATGGCTCTCTCCTCCCTCATCATGTCCATCTGGAGGAATACTTTTTTGAATTCTCCCACATATTGCAGGTGGTTCTTTCTTGTTAGAATCTTCTCCTTTGTGTTCTCGTTTGCAAACACTATCTTTAATACAGTCTCAGTCTTTGTTGTACCAGCCTAGCCTCAAAACCTTTTTAATGCTAAGCTCAGACGCTGTGTGTGTGTGTGTGTGTGTGTGTGTGTGTGTGTGTACTTACCTAGTTGTGTTTGCGGGGGGTGGCGCTCTGGCTCTTTGGTCCAGCCTCTCGACTTTCAATCAACTAATATACTGGTTCCTGAGCCTACTGGGCTGTATCATATCTACACTTGAAACTGTGTATGGAGACAGTCTCTACCACGTCACTTCCTAATGCATTCCAGTTGTCTACTACTCTGACACTGAAAAAATTCTTTCTAATGTCTCTATGGCTCATTTTCCACCTGTATCCCCTAGTGCGTGTGTTCCTTGTGTAAAATAGTCTGTCTTTATCTACCCTATTAATTCCTCTGAGAATCTTGTATGTGGTGATCATTTCCCCTCTAACTCTTCTGTCTCCCAGTGATGTGAGGTTTAATTCCCGTTGTCTCTCCTCGTAGCTCATATCCCTCAGTTTGGGTACTAATCTGGTGGCAAACCTTTGAACGTTTTCCAGTTTAGTCTTATGCTTGACTAGATATGGACTTCATATTGGAGCCTCATACTCCAGGATTGGTCTGACATATGTGGTATACAAAGTTCTCTAAGATTCCTTACACAAGCTTCTAAAGGCCATTCTTATGCTAGCAAGACCTGGCATATGCCGCAGATGTTATTCTCTTGATATGGGCTTCAGGTGACAGGTCTGGCGAGATATAAACCCACAGGTCTTTCTCTCTCTCTGACTCTTGAAGTATTTCATCTCCCAAATGATACCTTGTATCTCGTCTTCTGCTCCCTACACTGACCTTCATTACATTACATTTGCTTGGGTTAAGCTCTAACAACCATTTGTTCGACCGTTTCTGCAGCTTGTCCAGGTCATCTTGAAGCCTCAAGCTGTCCTCTGTCTTAATTCTTCTCATAATTTTGGCGTCGTCAGCAAACATTGAGAGGAATGAGTTTATACCCTCTGGGACATCATTTACGTATATCAGAAACAGGATAAGTCCGAGAACAGAGCCCTATGGGACTCCACTGGTGACTTCACGCCAATCTGAGGTCCCACCCCTCACTGAAACTCTCTGCTTCCTTTTGGTTAGATACTCCCTTATCCACTGGAGCACCCTACCAATTACTCCTGCCTGTTTCTCCAGCTTATGCATCAGCCTTTTATGGGGTACTGTGTCAAAGGCTTTCCAACAGTCCAAAAAAATGCAGTCTGACCATCCTTCTCTTTATTGCTTAATCTTTGTCACCTGATCGTAAAATTCTATTAAGCCTGTAAGACAAGATTTACCCTCCCTGAACCCATGTTGATGGGTTGTCACGAAGTCCCTTCTCTCCAGATGTGTTACTAGGTTTTTTCTCACGATCTTCTCCATCACCTTGCATCGTATACAAGTTAAGGACACTGGCCTGTAATTCAGTGCCTCTCGCCTGTCACCCGTTTTGTATATTGGGACTACATTAGCTATCTTCCATATTTCTGGTAGGTCTCCCATCTCCAGTGACCTACTCTACAATATGGAGAGTGGGAAGCAAAGTGCTCCTGCACACTCATTCAATACCCATGGTGAGATTCCGTCCAGGCCAACAACCTTTCTCACATCCTGATCCAACAGATGTCTCTTGATCTCATCTCCTGTAATTTCGAACCCTTCCAAAGCCGCCTGATTTAAAGCCACCTCTCCTAGCGCAGTGACCTCTCCTTGTTCTATTGTGAAGACCTCCTGGACCTCTTGTTGAGTTCTTCGCACACCTCTTTGTCATTCTCTGTGTACCTCTCCTCACCCGTTCTAAGTTTCATCACCGGTTCCTTCACTGTTATTTTCCTCCTGATGTGACTGTTGTCACGAGGGGTGGGCCTGGGCTCCGCTAGCACTCGGCTGCTAGGGGCTCAGAAGGCAGAATACGCAGCCCCTCCGATTCCCGGGATTCACCGGAGTCTCCTTGGTCCCACAGGAGAGGACCAGCAATACCCACCACCGCAGGTCTTTACTTCCACCACTAAAGGGGGTGCCACTGATTTACCCTGGAAGCCCTTCAGTCAACCACGGGGAAACTGCTATCAGCAGTTCCGGCCTAGACCCGTGGAGGAGTGAAGGAAGACTCAGGCTTACCTTATAACAATAAATTCCCATGAGTCTTGCCTGCCAGACAAAAAGGTTGCAGGAACTCCTTTTCTGCCTGTTTCTCTATCTTCTTCTTAACAAGGTCGCCAGCTGGGTTAGTATATCTGCACCCCAGCAATGCAGTTTAGTGGGTGTATTCTATACTGTTTGTTGCCAGAGTGTTGTTACTCCCATAGATCTGCTATTGGACTGTCGGCCCAGGGTACTCTCCCATAAAAGTCTGTGTGACTTTACCTCTCTCCAGCCACTACGTTACCTGTTGCCACCAGTCAGGCTCTGATACTAGCCGGATGGCTAAGGGTACACTCTTATATAAGTCTGTGCTGCTTTACCACTCTCCAGGCGATAAGAACTTCTATAGAGAACGCGACGTTCCCTAGGTGGTACTATGATAACCCTCATGTATGCTCATAGAGAAATATTATAATGGAGGCACACTTAAACACAATGGTAATATGTGTGAATTTACTGACACAATTACATGATCACACATACAATCACAAGTAATACATGAAAATGAAAATAAAGATAATAAATCTGGAGATCTCCAGCAACTCTTCTTTCACGACCTCCAACCACTCCTTCAACTGGGCAGATTAGACAGGAGTCACACACTCTCTCACAGAAGGGCCTCTTCACCACGTCGGCACCTCTTCTTCAACTGTCCTGCCGTCCACACACACTGTCCTCTCCAACAGTCCTGGACACAAGCTGCCCTGCAGCCTATTCTACTACTAAAGTATTAATGTCATACTGCCACGTGCATAAGTAAATATCGTGGCCTATCTAGCCTACTCACACAAGGAGTAATGGGAGGGAAAATTGATCTACCTTACATTCCTGGCTCACGACACCTGTCTCTCGATGGTGTGAGGTTCCCACGCTTCCTGAGTCGATCCTTGACGATCCAGGAACGTTCCAGAGGTCCTCAGGTGACGTGAAGCCTTCGCGTCGTCGCCGTTCCAATCCCAGAGATTCAGCTATCCCAATCCTGGTTCACCAATGGGCACTGAGACAATCACTATATTCACACACTCGTCCCTTCCACAAGGCGTTGATCCTCGTCCTAGGAGCGGTGTCGTCCCTCCAAAACCCTCAGTGGATGTGACCCAGTCACAGCTAGGCCTGTGGGCCTCGGGGGGCCTCGTAGCCTGGTGGGAAAGGGGCCTCGTAGCCTGGTGGATAGCGCGCAGGACTCGTAATTCTGTGGCGTGGGTTCGATTCCCGCATGAGGCAGAAGCAAATGGGCAAAGTTTCTTTCACCCTAAATGCCCCTGTTACCTAGCAGTAAATAGGTACCTGGGAGTTAGTTAGCTGTCACGGGCTGCTTCCTCGGGGTGTAGGCCTGGTCGAGGACCGGGCCGCGGGGACACTAAAGCCCCGAAATCATCTCAAGATAACCTCAAGAGGCCTGCCCGCCGCACCTTCGAGACCTCAACGTCCAGCGGCGCCGCCCAGCGTCGTCGCCGACTATTTTCCAAGTTTGACACTCCTCTGCTCAATGAACTTGGTTCCTTTTTGCTTCCCAGAAGCGCAGGGTCTCCAATAACTTATGGTGGGCTGCGATGGCTAGTTTAATCCACTGAATAAGGCTTGTAAAGCCTCAAATCTTCGAGAGCTGACCAAAGCGCATCCTCTCACCTCCACAGTCAGGTCAACTCTGACGTTGGCGCCGCCCGAGGCACTCGGTGACGTCACAACGGGCTCTGATTGGTCGCCCGCGACCTAAGTCGGCCAATCCGCGATCGGCTAGTGTCCCTTACAAAACGTCAAATCTGCAGTAGGGGATACTCTTTCATTTATATCAGGGCGCCACTTTCCCCTTACCTACAACTTATAATGTAAATTTCTCCCTTATCTGGCGGCCGGTCTGGTTGCCACATTTATCAACAGACTCCCTGTACCTCAGAGAATCAGTAGGGAGAGTTGATATGACTCTTAAAGCAGGCAAACGAAAGAAATAGGAGAGGGCACTGTAACACTGTGGAGTAGCTTTGGTTCGGTCTTGGCTTTATTAGCTATATCATTTTCATACTTTTTCTTAGATTTTCTTCTCACACTAACATACTCGTTCCCGGTTTTGTTGTATCTCTTTGCTTTTTGCTGTTCTGTTATTTCGGAAGTTCCTCCACGCCTTTTTGTTGTTCCTTTGCTTTCATACATGCTCAATTAAACTACTGATTCTTCTTTTGCTTCTCGGTTTTTCAATTTGGGCCGGGATGAACCTGTTTACTGCCTCCTGACACTTTTTGGTGACGTAGTTCATTATGTCTTGTACGGAGTTAGTTCTGAGTTCTGTGTCCAATGATATACCCCTTAGGAATTTTCTCATCTCCTCATAATTTCCCTTTCGGTACACCAGCCCTTTGTTTCACAGTTCTTTTTTAGGGGAGATAATTCCTAACTCTACCAGGTACCTAAAGATCAATACACTGTGATCACGTGATCACTCATTCCCCAGGAGGGGGGGGGGTTCCTACTTAACTTCCCTTATATCCGACTCATTTAGGGTAAATATCAGATCAAGCATAACTGGTTCATCCTCTCCTCTCATTCTTGTCGGTCCCTTCGAGTGTTTGCTTAGAAAGGTTCTTGGTGCTACGTCCAGCAACTTAGTGCTCCATGTGTCCTGTCCTCCATGTTAGTCTCTGTTCTCCCATTCTATCTTCCCGTGGTTGAAGTCTCCCATGATTAGTAGTCCAGATCCGTTCCTGCTAGCTACTGAATCTGCTCTCTCTATTATATTGATGGTGGCCATGTTGTTTCTATCATATTCCTGTCTGAGCCTCCTGTCGTTTGGTGGGGGGTTATATATGACTAATACTATATTTTTTTGTCCTCCAATTCCTATGGCACCTGTTATGTAGTAACTGAAATCTTCACAGCCCAGAATAACCATCTCTTCAAAACCCCAGCCTTTTCTTATCAGCAGAGCTACACCACCTCTTTCTCTTCCCTCTCTCTCTTTCCTCACTACATAGTAGTCCAGTGGAAACACTGCATTTGTTATGGTTTTCGTTAGCTGTGTTTCTGTGAGTGCACATGTTTGGGTTTTCTTCTAGTGCCCATTCTCCAAGTTCACTTATTTTATTTGTAATACCATCTATGTTAGTGTACATTGCCTTGAATACACATTCTTCTGTTCATTCTCCTGTTCCCTTCTTGGTGAGCGTTCTGCTGATGGAGGAAGCTGTTCAATAAAGTTGAAGATCTGTGAGGAGGTTAACAGGGGTCTCAGAGGATTCTGGGGTGGGGAGGTGGGTGTTCAAGGTCGAGGGAAAGATAGGGTATGGGGTAAGGAGGTAGGGGGGAGCATAGAGAATATGGGATGAGGAGGGAGGAGAGATAGGGAGGGTATGGGATGAAGGGGGAAGGGGGGAGATGGTGGAAATGGGGGAGGAGTGATAGGGTCGGAATGGGGTGGGGGGGGGAGGGTTGAGTGAGCATTTTAGTAGAAGCAGGAAGGGTGATGGGGTAGGGAGGGTTTCTATGCAGAGGAGGGTGGTGGCGTTTCCCTCCACTCTGGTGTTGCTGGGATGCTGGTTGTGGGTTCCCCTCTTGTGTCTGGGAACATTGTGTTTGGGGCTGTGATTTCCTGATTTACTTCTCTCTCCCAGCACTCTCCCTCTGTCTTAATCCTTCTCATAATTTTGGCGTCATACACATACATTGAGAGGAATGAGTTTATACTCTCCAGGAGATCATTTACGTATATCAGGAAAAGGATAGGACCGAGTACAGAGCTCTGTGGAGCTCCACTGGTGCCTTCACGCAAATCTGAGGTCTCACCCACTCATTGTAACTCTCTGCTTTCTATTCCTTAGGTACTCCCTTATCCACTCGATCACTTTACCAGTCACTCCTGCCTGTCTCTACAGCTTATGCATCAGCCTCTTATGGGGTACTGTGTCAAAGGCTTTCTGACAGTCCAAGAAAATGCAGTCCGCCCAGCCTTCTCTTTCTTGCTTAATCTTTGTCACCTGGTCGTAGAACTCTATTAAAGCCTGTAAGGCAAGATTTACCCTACCTGAAACCATGTTGTCAATTTGTCAGGAAGTCCCTTCTCTCCAAATGTTTTACTATGTTTTTTCTCACTATATTCTCCATCACCTTGCATCGTATACACATCAAGGACACTGACCTGTAGTTCAGTGCCTCTTGTCTGTCAGCCTTTTTGTATCTTGGGACAAGCAGAGTGCATCTGCACACTTTTTCATTACCCATGGTGAAATCCCGTCTGGACCAACCACCTTTCTCACATCCAGATCCAAAAGGTGTCTCTTGACCTCATCTCTCGTAATTTCGAACCCTTCCAAGGCCCTTTGTTTTTCTACCCCCTCTCCTAGTACAGTGACCTCACCTTGTTCTATGGTGAAGACCTCCTAGAACCTCTTGTTGAGTTCTTCACACACACACTTCTTTGTCATTCTCTGTATCCTGTCTTCGCCTGTTCTAAGTGTCATTATCTGTTCTTTCCCTTTTGTTTTCCTCTTGATGTGACTGTGGAGAAGCTTTGGATCGGTCATGGCTTTGAATGCTATATCATTTTCATAACTTTTTCTCTGTTTTTCTTATCACATTAACAAACTCATTCCTGGGTCTCTGGTATCTCTCCCTGCTTTCTGGTGTCCTGTTATTTCGGAAGTTCCTCCATGCCCTTTTGTTCAGTTCCTTTGCTTCCAAACATGCCATATTAAACCTTGGATTATTCTTTTGCTTCTCGGATTTTCTTTTTGGGCAGGGATGAACCTGTTTACTGCCTCCTGACACTTTTGGGTGACATAGTCCATTATGTCTTGTACAGACCTAGCTGTGAGGTCTGTATATCCCATGGTATATTCTTTAGGAAACTCCTCATCTCCTCATAATTTCCTTTTCGGTATGCCAGCCTTTTGTTTCCTAGTTCTTTTTGGGGGAGATAATTCCTAGCTCTACCAGGTACTCGAAGATCAATACGCTGTGATCGCTCATTCCCAAGGGTGCTTCCAACCTAACTTCCCTTATATCCCACTCATTAAGGGTAAATATCAGATCATGCATTGCTGGTTCATCTTCCCCTCTCAATCTTTTTGGTCCTTTGATGTGTTGGCTTAGAAAGTTTCTTGTTGCCACGTCCAGCAGCTTAGTTCAGCATTTATCCGGTCCTTCATGTGGGTCTCTGTTCTCCCAATCTATCTTCCTGTGGTTGAAGTCTCCCATCATTAGTAGTCCAGATCCATTCCTGCTAGCAATATAAACTGCTCTCTCTATTATGTTAATGGTGGCCATGTTGTTATTATCACATTCCTATCTGGGTCTTATGTCATTTGGTGGTGGGCTATATATGACTACGACAGTTTTTTGGCCTCCAATTCGTATTGTACCTGTTATGTAGTCACTGAAACCTTCACAGCCCTGAATAACCAGCTACTCAAAACCCCAGCCTTTTCTCACCAGCATAGCTACACCCCTCCCTCCTCTTCCTTCTCTATCTTTCCTCACCACACAGAAGTCCTGCGTGCTATCCACCAGGCTACCAGGCCGCCAGGTAGCCTGTGTGAGTGTGTACTCACCTATTTTTACTCACCTATTTGTGCTTGCAGGGGTTGAGCTTTGGCTCTTTAGTCCCGCCTTTCAACTTGCTGCTTAGCTAGCCTACATCTCTGATTAAACCATGGCTTTCTCATCTTCATTTCACTGTTTTCCTTTTGGACTGGGACAAACTTGTTTGCTGCGACCATCATGTCTTGGGCCGTCATTCCCCTGAGCTCTGTTTCCCATGCTATATCTGTTAGGAATTTTCTTATCTCCTCAAAGTTTCCCTTTCAGTATGCTAACCTTTTGTTTTCGGTATCCCTCCTCGAGTTCAATAACCCTTCTTCAATCAAGTACTCAAACACCAGTACACTGTGATCGCTCACTCCTACTGGGGCATCAAAACCGATTTCTCCTATGTCGTAGTCGTTCAGAGTGAAGACTACGTCGAGTCTCGCTGGTTCATCATTTCCTCTCATCCTTGTGGGTTCTCTGACATGCTGGGTTAAAAAGTTTCTAGTCACCACCTCTCTCACCTGTGTGTGTGTGTGTGTGTGTGTGTGTGTGTGTGTGTGTGTGTGTGTGTGTGTGTGTGTGTGTGTGTGTGTGTGTGTGTGTGTGTGTGTGTGTGCGTGCATGCGTGCGTGCGTGCGTGTGTGTGTGTAATTACCTAAGTGTAGTTACAGGATGAGAGCTACGCTTGTGGTGTCCCGTCTTCCCAGCACTCTTTATCATATAACGCTTTGAAACTCCTGACGGTCTTGGCCTCCACCACCTTCTCACCTAACTTGTTCCAACCGTCTACCACTCTTTGCGAAAGTGAATTTTCTTATATTTCTTCGGCATCTGTGTTTAGCTAGTTTAAATCTATGATCTCTTGTTCTTAAAGTTCCAGTTCTCAGGAAATCTTCCCTATCGATTTTATCAATTCCTGTTACTATTTTGTATGTAGTGATCATATCACCTCTTTTTCTTATGTCTTCTAGTTTTGGCATATTTAATGCCTCCAACCTCTCCTCGTAGCTCTTGCCCTTCAGTTCTGGGAGCCACTTAGTAGCATGTCTTTGCACTTTTTCCAGTGTGTTAATGTGCTTCTTAAGATATGGGCACCACACAACCGCTGCATATTCTAGCTTTGGCCTAACAAAAGTCGTGAACAATTTCTTTAGTATATCGCCATCCATGTATTTAAAAGCAATTCTGAAGTTAGAAAGTGTGGCATAGGCTCCTCGCACAATATTCTTTATGTGGTCCTCAGGTGATAGTTTTCTATCTAGAACTACCCCTAGATCTCTTTCTTTATCAGAATTCTTTAAAGATTTCTCACATAATATATAGGTTGTGTGAGGTCTATGTTCTCCTATTCCACATTCCATAACATGGCATTTATTAACATTAAATTCCATTTGCCAAGTGGTGCTCCATATACTAATTTTGTTCAAGTCATCTTGAAGGGCATGACAATCATCTAAGTTTCTTATCCTTCCTATTATCTTAGCATCATCAGCAAACATGTTCATATAATTCTGAATACCAACTGGTAGATCATTTATGTTGACAATAAACATCACTTGTGCAAGAACTGAACCCTGTGGTACTCCATATGTGACATTTCTCCAGTCCGATACATTGCCTCTGATCACTGCCCTCATTTGTCTAGCAGTTAGAAAATATTTCATCCATGTTAGAAGCTTACCTGTCACCCCTCCAATATTTTCCAGTTTCCAGAACAACCTCTTATGTGGAACTCTGTCGAAAGCCCTTTTTAGGTCCAGATAGATGCAGTCAACCCAACCATCTCTTTCCTGTGTGTGAGTTCGTGTGTGTGTGTGTGTGTGTGTGTGTGTGTGTGTGTGTGTGTGTGTGTGTGTGTGCGTGTGTGTGTGTGTGTGTGTGTGTGTGTGTGTGTGTGTGTGTGTGTGTGTGTGTGTGTGTGTGTGTGTGTGTGTGTGTGTGTGTGTATGTGTGAGTGAGTGAGTGAGAGTGCGAGAGAGAGCGAGTGAGCGAGAGAACGAGAGACAGAGAAAGAGAGAGAAAGCGAGAGTGAGAGAGAGAGAGAGAGAGTCGGAAAACCCGACACCTTTTATTAATATTAAATACAATATGCAGATAATATTGCTGCTGTTGTATACACAAGTTAACCCATAGAAGATATAGCTAGTAGTGAAATTTTCCATCAATAGAAAATGGGATATCATTGACACATAGCGCTATAAATTCACAGCTATTCTGTTGGGTATTATTCTTAAAATACAGTAGTCTTTGGACTTATAAAATCATAAAAATATTTGAATTAACTTAATTATCAGTATCAAAATAGAGTAAATGTGACCCTTCTATCAGTTATTGACATCTGGACAAGGAGAGCCAGGCGTCAGTGCTGAGGGAGGTCAACCATTGTTTAAAGACCAGAGTCGCTGGAGCAAATTCAGCTCCTATAATTCTCTCTTGGACAAAGTGTTATGGAGATCAAATTAGTGCTTCTACCATCATCAACACGCTGTCAACATCTAACGAGGGAAATGTCTTTTCGAAATCTTATTGACCAGTATTGTTAGGTAGATATGATTAATTCTGGTTAGGACACAAACGAACGACTCGACTTAGGTAATTATTCCTTGGTCCTTATCTAATAATATAACAAATGTTTTCTCTGATATAGCTGTCATATATAGGATTCCAGTTTACAGCTAGTGCCCTGTTGACAAGAACATAGAAGAGGAAGCAAGAATTAATCTTGGTACATCAGTACATGGCGGATGCTAGCCTCGCACAAGGATTATTTAGTGTCATCATTCATGTTAATACCTAGAGGACTAAGCCTACAATACAATAAGATAAGGCACCTTAATTTATTTACTAATATATGTAGTGTAATACTGTAGTTTGATTGACTGTATATATATAAATTTAATATAAACCCCCCTAATGTACAAGGAATCGAGTTGTGATATTATTGCAGAAATACAGTCCACTAGGCATCATACAAATTGCTATCGAAATATATAAATTAACGTAAATATAAATTCTATATAAATTCATATAAATTAAATAAATATCTCACTGGTCGGTTCCCACATTATATGGTCATCTTCAAGCCAGAGGACAGATTATTTTGTCATCTTTGTATGGGATGAACCAGAGTTAACCAGTGGATTCATTAAATACACTGGTACTAGTGCGATTTATACAATAACAATACATTGCCAGTCAAAAGACTGGCCGAGTAGCTTCCAGCTAACTCACGAGCCCCTCAGCCCATCCTCACTCAGTGGTTTCATGGTCAACCACGAATTTGGTGGAGTGTTATTCCGTGAAGTGACTGCGCTTATTTTGAAGCCAGCCAAATTGGTGGCTGCGCCTTCGCAATATTATCCACGAATTTTGTAGTGTTAATTTCCCGATGTTACTAATAATATTTAATACTTTTAGATAATATTAGAAGTTGCATAGAGGCTAAATAAGAGGGTATCATCAATCATTGTGTATATTATTTCTCTTAAATAGAGAATTATTTAATATGTATTGCACTAGTTTCAACAATACAATATTTACTAATTGCCAACCCACAATAGGGTAGGATATATATTGACTAGTGCTAATTGATAACCTAGTCCCCTATTACCATTGACTAGTTGAACTATTTATTATTCATACTAGTCCCATTTTTACCATAGTCTAGTTGTACTACATTTTGAACAACCTAGCACCATTAATGAATGATACAAACCCTATTTTGGGTGGAATTGTTATCAGCTCGAGTTGAGTTGTGTATATATAATAATTTACTTATAATCATTTCACCTTTTGAGTAGTTAATTAGTGTCTATACCATCCTAGAGTGATAATTGAAGAGCTAACCTAAAGTTACTTCCAGTGACACTGGTTTATCACTCAAAACATTAGTGTGTATGACTCACTCTCTCTCTCTCTCTCTCTCTCTCTCTCTCTCTCTCTCTCTCTCTCTCTCTCTCTCTCTCTCTCTCTCTCTCTCTCTCTCTCTCTCTCTCTCTCTCTCTCTCTCTCTCTCTCTCTCTCTCTCTATATATATATATATATAATGTGTATTAATTTTAAGTGCCAACCACTAGAAGAGGTAGGATTAGAGCCTAATGATAGCAGAATTTTACCCTAGGCTACTACATTAGTACTTGCTCACAATTTATGAGCTAGTACTATCCAATTAACAAGTCACCATGACTAATCCACGGAAAGCAAAACGTGCTTTAACAGCACGCAAACGTCAACTGACAAGAGATCTCGATTAATATGAACAGTTGTTATATGAACCTATAGTTAAATATCGTCGGTTGAAAATCCCCCTATAATATATTCAAACCCAATTGCATATATTGAAAGCAAATTAGGAAATCTTACCAATATCAGGTCCACGACGACGACGACATAGTAGCTGAAGATGTGGAACCTTTTCTGTCTGATATAGCACAATATGAAGAAGAAATTCAAACCAGGTTATAGTACTTACACAGGATAATTGATTCTGAGCAAACAGCCAGTACATCAAATAAAGTACTTAATATTATGGATGATCTGGCTCCTTTTGAGAATAAATCTCAAGCCAGATTAGATCCTTTCAACGAATTAATCAACGAGGATAAAGCCTCACCCACTACAGCAGCAACAAATATTATACCATAAGAAGTTAATCAATTCTCAGACAATTTATCCAGTTTCTGTGGATTCTGGAAACCCCATACCTGATGCTACTAAGTTAACATTCCTCCGAACTGAAATTAAAGGTAAAGCTGTACCAGAAGTAGAAAATGTAAATGAAAATAGCGACAGCACTAATTTCCCAGTCCAGCCTCCTAAGAATAATGCTGGCAATGAGAAAACTGTCATACTTCAAGTACTTTCATTGCTGGACTTACCTCAACCTGATCAGACTGCTGACTCCTTAAAATCCTTCAGCATGGAGTGTGAGTCACTACTAAGAACATTCAGTGACCAAAGTAGTCCTTCAACGAAAATTGTCCAGCGACATACTAGATGAATTATACACACATCAACATAACACCATCCTGACAGTACAGGACATCACTGTAGGTTTGCGTTCTATAATAAAGAAACGACTTGCAAATAAAGAAGCCTCTGACGAGCCTTAAGAAATAGAAAATAATAGTCAATTAAAGGTTAAAATAACTAACCCAAATAAATATCAACCAATTACTTTCACACCAAGTTGGAGAAAATCTGGTAATGCAGCAGAATCCTCCAAGCCTACTGTTACTAGTTCACCCAAACCGATAACTTCCAAGCGTGCAGTAGGCTGGGGGACATGTATGTTCTGCAAAAAGAAACATTCAACATACCGTTGTGCTAATTATCCAGACAGAGACACTCGAATTAAGCGACCTCATGTATTAGGGAGATGTGCAAGGGGTCTCAAATCACACAACATAGACTACTGTGAAATCCAATTCTACACCTGCAACAGGTGTAGAAGAGGGAAGCACCGTGTAGCACTGTGCAAACATACGAAACTAACGTATTCCAGACCCAAGGTGGAAGATAGCATTCCCACCACAGTACAGTACTACAAGGTGCGACAAACAATTAGTGTCCAATCGGCAATGTCCAAAGGTAATACGACTTTGCTTACTGCCCAAATTACCATCCGGAATAAGAGGGCCAAGGTCCAAACCCGTGGGTTGTTTGACCAAGGGTCCCAGAGAACGTATGTCACTAAAAAGTTGGCAGATGAACTACAATTAAATCAATATCTCAGGGTTTTTACCAGATACAGGACCTCAAGTCTACCAGGTGGTACAACTATCAGTACGTTTAGGCAGGTACGTCTGTCAAGTACAAGCCATTGTGGTACATGTACCTACATGTACAAGGTCTGGGAGCAACTGCCAAATTCCTGAAAAATAGAGGAATAAAATTGGCAGATAATATTAGGGGGTTATAATATTATGTTCTAAATCATGCTAAATTCTGCAGGAGGCAAATTACTCTCAGGCCCAGTATTAAGACTGAGGAGACCTGTGCCTGCAGATAAACAATACCATTAGAAATCTAAATTTGTCAGCTGATTATATCTCTCCAGTAGCATTTTACTAAGGAGATTACAGCTGACTATAGCAACAGAGGTTGATCTTAATATCATCATTTAAAGCTGAAGATAAGTTCATGAGGCTTCAGTGGCAAATTAGTGAACAGTAGCCTAAACAGCTGCAAGTCACTGCGACCAATGTCACTGAACCCAGTTCAATCTCAGAACCATACTTGACTTTAATGATGTCCTATTCAATCCTCTGAATCAATTAACTACATTAAATCCCAATTTGTCAGCCAAATAAACTCCAGCAAATAAGCACAAGGGAGCTTAACTGACTATATTAATCCTACGATTGATTTTGATACATTTATTATTTAATCAAGATGTATTCCATGGGCCCCAGTGTATATATATCAGTGACCAGTTACCTGAACAAGCTTCAAGTTAGATCTAATGTCACTGATCTCACTGCAGTCCCTGAATCATACTTGACTGTAGTACTTGATCACATTCAGTCTTCTGGGTTGATATGTAATTAGTCTAGAATTTTAGCCTACCAAAGAGTTAACAGGGAAATGAAATCGCATTAGACATCTAACCTCTGCCACTCGAGCACGGAACATACGTCCTGTACAAACCGATGCACAAATGTGTGATTACTAATACTAACATCAAATTAATCTATTAATCCGAAGGAGGAGTATCAGTGCTCGTCTGTTCTAAATAGGACTTCGATTCATGAGCAGCCCTCTAGGGAATTATGTTGGAAAACCAGACACCATTTATTAATTTTAAAACAATATGCAGATAATATTGTTGCTGTTTTATACACAAGTTAACCCCATAGAAAATGTAGCTTGTAGTGGAATTTTCCGTCAATAGAAAACGGGATATCATTGCCACATAGCGCTATTAATTCACCAGCTATTCTGTTGGGAATTATTCTTAAATACTGTAGTCTTTGGACTTACAACATCATAAAAACATATCAACTGAATTAACTTAATTATCAGTATCAAAATAGAGTAAATGTGACCCTTTTATCGCTTATTAACATCTGGACAAGAAGAGCCATGCGTCAGTGGTGAGGGAGCTTAGCCATTGTTTAAAGACCAGGACCTAGATTCAGGAAGCTCTGTGTATTTCTTCGTAAGTGGGTTTACTACGAAGGTTCCTAAGTGTGCCCTAAGAAGATGCTTAGGTGCAATTCTAATAAGGTCCACTTAGGAAGAAATTTGTTGGTTCACCTGCGTGACGATAGAGGTCACTACTGGGTTTCGTTTGGCCAATCAGAGAGCAGCAACATTCTTCATATTGAAGATTTAGCGCTGGCTTATCGGAGCTCTACTGCCTCCTATTTACGTCGAATTTTCTTATAAAATTAGTATATTTCGAAGTAAAACAATGTTTTTTCAACTTCTACAGCCAGCACCGACATTGTAGTAAACAAATATGTTACATTTGTTGTTTACCTACGTAATTCTAAGAGATACTGTGTAGCTGTCCTTGTTGTTCGGAAGATGCGCTGACAATTATTGTATATATTTACTGAATTTACCCAAGGGCCACTAACTATCTAGTGACCTCGAAGAGGACAGAAAGCCGGTGGCTTGTTAAAGGGCCCGCCAATTGTCTTAATAATATTTTTTAGCTGGAATTTGGCATTTACGGCTCAGCGGGTAGGCGGTTCCATGGGTTTATAGCCCTCTTGGTGGAAAAAAAGTCTAAGTATATTTAATTCTTTCCGCATGTTGAGAACTTTGGTAGTTATAGGACAGCCAAGTATAATTCTGAGTGCTTCATTTTGCATTTTTTCCAGTCTATCAATACTTTTGCCATTCTGCAGGACCAAAGCTGGTGCATGATAGTCTATCAGAGACCTTATATACGCTAAATACATCATTCTTGCTATTCTAATATTAACACCATATTTCGGGCTGTACCCCACTACAGTTCTGAGAGCCTTGAGTCTGTCTCTACATTGTTGATGTAACTTATTGACTGCAGTTGAGGTACAAGGGACAGAGACACCAAGGTATTTGAAAGAAGAGACATAGTCTATTGGTATGTTGTCTATCTTAAGTTTTCGTGGTCCACTTTTGCGGTTGCCAATTTGTCTGTTAAATACCTTAGTTTTAGCAGCGTTGATTAGAAGACCAAGACTCTCACAAGCTGTATGTATACAATTTAAGACTGTTTGCATTTCGCGGTGGGTTTTAGTATGCACAAGGATGTCATCTGCATAGCTGATAGTGATGTTTGCCGGACTAGTTGGGATTGATTTTAGTAAAGCATTAATTAGAACATTAAACAAGGTAGGACTAAGTACTCCTCCTTGTGGGGTGCCTAGTTGCATTACTTTAGTTTCACTCTTGTAGCCTTGGAACAGTGCAGAGGACTTCCGGTTGGTAAGATAGCCTCGTATCCATTGTAATAAATGTCCCCTATATCCATTCTCGCTAATTCATACATAATCACTTCCCTATTAGCAATATCAAAGGCATTTTTTAAATCAAGAAATGTTGTGTACTTGTGCCTTTTATCTCCATGAACAGTAAGAAAGGTTGTGATACAATTGTGTACACTTTTACCATGTGTGAAACCATTGATATCAGGTGACATGTGCTCTTTAACTCTATACAATAATCTATTAAGCACCATTCTCTCAAAGGTTTTGCACATGCAACTGGTCAGTGAGATGGGACAGAAAGCATCAGGTTGTCCAGGCTTTGGTACAGGTACCGTAAGACTGGTGGTCCATGATACAGGCAACTGCCCAGTGACATAGCTGGCATTAAACAATTCTAATAATGGGTTACCGGGTACACGATGTAGGATTCTTAGAATATCATAGGTGATACCGTCCTCACCAGGAGCAGTGCTCCTACCCCTGGAGAGGGCTGCATCCAATTCATAATCTGTATATGGAACATCACATTCATCATGTTGCTTGCTCAACATGAAATTTATGAGAGCATTTCTGTCTGTGGACCTCTCCCGCAATTTCTCCCTAGTGCTAGCTGGTAACATTCCAAGGCTGGAAACCTGAGCCCATTTTGCAATTAACTGATTGGCTTTCTGTAGCGGGTTTGGGTGTGAAACTTGTCTACTATTTTTACCAATAATTTTGTTTATGCCTTTCCAGGCTTTGCCCAGGGGAGTATGCAGGTTAAGTCCACTAACAAAACCCTCCCATTTATTTTGTCTCAGTTCAGTCATTCTCTCCCTTGCCGCGGCAAGCGCGGCCTGAAACAGTTTTAACATTTGAGGAGTTCTAAGGTTCTTATATGCTTTACCTGTCTGTCTAGCAATTGATTTAAGCTCTTTCAGTTTAGCATCATCATAGTACTGGTTGTGTCTGACCTGTTTACCAGTACTTCTTTTTGTTTGGCGTAACTCACTATTTTTGATGGCCTCATAGGTATTATTTATGAGGTCATCATAAAACTGTTGTACATTCTCAGGCTCATAATTGTTATACCAATGTTCTATGCTGTCTATAAAGAATTTTTCTTGCTCTTTTCTTACTGTTAGCCTGCGTCTACTCAGCTTAGTGCCAGGTAGGTCAACATTAGCCACGTGTATGTTAGCTGTTATGGCTAAATGGTCAGACATTAAGTCATCCATAATATCAGTCTCATGAGTTGTGTATGACAGGTTAAAGCCAATGCACCTATCTAGGACTCCTCCATATATTTGCGTTGGTTGATTCTTACTGATAATTTGAACATCATCATATGCATCGAGAAGTGCCAACAATCTTCTCCCGTTGGTGTTTGTAAGTTGATCCCCTAATTGTTTGTGTTTAGCATTTAAATCCCCAATTAATATTGTAGAATCAGTATGTGCAAAACTAGGTAGGTCAGTATACTGGAGGAGGCCAGTAGGTGCATAGGCATTCAAAACATTAAGTGTAGAGTTACCAACGTGTACCCGGATACCATGATATTGAAACCCCTCTCGTTGTTGGGCGGGAAGTGGCTCATGCGGCAGGGATTTTTTAACATACATAAGACACGTATTTTTTGATCTGGGATTATAACACTGATAACTAGGCAAATTCTGCGGGGTTTTACCTGCGGGAGTTAGGGTTTCCTGGAGGCAGACAATATCTATGTCTTCAGTCATAACCTTATGATGGAGGTCTGAATACCGTTTTCTAAGAGAAGCAATATTCCAACTGAGTATCTTGATGACACTGTACTTGTTCTTATGAGATTCAGAGGCCGCCATTGTTCTTTTGTAGTTTATCAGTCTGCAGTTTCAGGAAAGCAAGTATGTCTACATACCGGTTGTAGTGCTTTATTACAGCTTCTTTTTCCTCTTCAGTCAGCACATCACCTGTCACCATTTCGTTAAATGTGTCACGGCGGAACCATCTGGGATGTGGCGTGCGCGGCCCGTGGCGGGCATCCACGTCCAGTTGAACTTCGTCACTATCACTACAAGCGTCACTGGTTTCACTTTGTTCTTTACCACAATCACTTTCAACATTTCCGCTACTGTATTCCTTCAAACAGAGTTTATTAGACCCGGTATCAACATCTTGATCGTCATCACCATTAAAGTTCTCACCCTCAGTGTCACTACGTTCATCATCAGGATCAGTTGACCCATAATACTCATCGACAGCACTATGCGTTTCTACGTGGAATAGTTTACCTCTGTTCATAGCGCACTGCGTTGATGAGGCTGGGGTGTGGGGAGCCGTGGTGGGAGAGCCCAGCTGGTGTGAGGGCTGGGACACCCCCTGCTGGGGTCTCCCCTGGGGTACTGGCCGCATGGGAGCACATGGTGGTACCCCAGGTTGGTGTGGCCTGCACTCAGTTAATCCTCTCACAGTTTCCTGAAGAGTGGTTATCATCGTCTTTTGGTGCATGATTTCCTTATTTTGTTCGGTTATCTGCTTGGTCAGGTTTTCCACAATTTTGTTTTGTTTTTCTACTGTATGCATAAGCTCACTAATTTTCTGTGCCTGATCCAGGCCCCCCGACCAACATGAATTGGTAGGGCCTACAACTGTGTCACTCGAGCTACTAGCCGTGGCGTTGGAGTGGTTGGGTAAGGGAGGGGAGTGTGACGGAGTGACCGGTGGGGGCACAGCAGATGAGCCAGGGTGGTTACTGGCGCCCCCAGCTGGTGTACCCCGGGCAGCCCGTCTCGGCGGGAGTGAGGTACAGTCCCCATGCCAGGCGGGAACTCCCTCCATGTGACAGTTTGCACACCTCAGTTTTAGTGCACCACCCTTTTTAGCATCACACACAGACGTTGCATGCTTTCCGGCACAGTGGCCACACCGCTCATCATTCCAACAGTTCCTTGCAACATAATTCCACCGTTGCACTTGTAACACCTGCGCCTGGGAGGGGTGTAAATCTTCATTGTTAGTTGCCGATAAGCACTTGGAACAGTAAATCTTTCCGGCGGAGTCTCTTCGCTGGTCCAGTTGGCGAGAATAGTCTCTCTGCCCTTAGTTCTTTTCGCATTGAAAATATATTCATGCTGCTCTACCAGTGTGTGATCCTGGTAGAGGTCCAGACCAAAAATGATGACAGGTGTCCTGTGGGTATGAGCAGGCGGTGGTGGTTTCCTTATTGTTATACCAGCAAGCTCTTGAGTACAGAAATATTGCACCATCTCATCAGTACTGTTCATACGAACATGGTTTGCATGTCTATTCGCCAACCAATACCCACCACCAGGGTGTTTTTTGGCTGCCTCAGCCAACCATGCATATTTTGTTGCAGTTCCCGTGCCCGAGGGAAACTGCAGGTTGGTTCTTTTCTTCTCATGGTTACGATTTATGATATTTTTGACTCCTTGTGTCTTCCTCCGGGACGATACAGTTGTCCAAGGAGTTTCGTCACTATCAGGCTCCTCCTGTCCAGCATTTGAGTCCACTGTGAAAGATACCATGCGTGTATCTTCCTCGTGTAGACCACTTGATGTACTAGCACTCTGGTGTGAGGCCACTGAGGCAGCACCTGCCTTAGAGGCAGCAGTCGCCATGCCTCGAGTGTCGCCTGGGCAGGTTCACAGCTGCACACAACACGAACCACAGAGTTACACATCAACCACACAGCAAAGGGACTCCAATCATATCGCACGATCAGAAGGAAAGTTTCACACACTGTTTATGCATGCAGAAGCACTGCTAAGAGGCGGGGCACGAGGAGTTAGGCCTCTCTACTCCACATAGGCGCGCTTGTTTTCAAGGTCACTCAGTCCGAGCTAAGATTCTTGCCAAATGTATCATTTTGTCACATGTGTAGCTCCTTAATGTGCACAAACACCTTCTGTATACAGTGTAATAAAACTAACCACTGAAAAATTATATATAACACTAACCGTACCGTAGTATTAATATCAGGTAGAGAGGTGTGAATAAGCTGCAGATACACTTGGCACCGCTGTGGTGTGTACCTGGCAGCAAGCGTTGTGCTGGCCTCCACCCCTCACACACACACAAAATATATGAATCAGCAAAATTATAAATTAAATATGCAATCTGGTATGCACATGACTTGAAACTGGAGTTATGTAAATTAATTGGATCAGGTAAAGCATAGTAAATTTTATCATAAAACTGAGATATGTAAATTTCATGAAAATAATTACACAAGTATACAACACTCAACATGTAGTACAATATGATACTTAATAATGGATAAAATGTAGAAAAATATACACAAAAGAATTAACATGTAATGCAGAACATGTAGCAATAAGGCATCAAGAATTTAAAACAAATTAACTTTCTGTAAATGTGTAAATGTGTAAATAAAAAAAAACAAAAAAAAAAAAAAAAAGCACTGTGGAAAGAATACAAGAATATTCTGCAATGTTATAGCAACTGCTGTAATTAGCTTATAATAAAGTTATAGAGTACAGTACTATAAACACAGATACTGTAACATTTAATATAAAATGCTAAAGGAAACTTCAGATTAAGGTCTGGGGAAAACATAAAATTTGTCTATAATGCACTTCAACTGCTGAAAAAAAAAACAATATTATTTATACTTAATACACTGCACCAGAATGTACTTGGAATCACTTAACATATCATTACTAATGAACAATGGAACTTGTAGCACCAAACACCACAAAAAGGAATTGAGTGAGGAATGGGCAGCTAATTCCTCTTATCAAGTCACTGGAGGAAAGAATATTTGATATACAGGGTTATTTCCTTATTAAATCGCAATTATTGTATAGCACAGTGTGTACTAGCTATAGTTTACTTAGCTTCGGGCTGTGGTATCCTCAGAACAACTTTGGCTATTGTGAAAAACAATCCATGAGGAGTCGTGTGGGGAGGGGGGGAGGTGAGTGGCGGCGTTGTTTACATCCGGAGGCCATGTACAGTATGTCTAACCATGCTGTGAGATGGAGTATTAGATAAACTTATAGCTAGTTTTTTATCTACACTGTGTAATATTCCATATAGAATAGGGTAGCAGCACATTGCTGTGTATACCTAATCTTCTTAATAAAAAAAATCAGTAATAAAGATTTTAAATTATAGTTTGTATTATTACAAATACAGTACTGTATTATCCTTATTAAATCATGTTGACCATGGATCATTAAGATCTCATGTTGATATGTAATAGTCATATTTCTTTTGAACTGCTAATCCATGCTAATCATTCATTAAATTGTGCATTATGTCTCAATTTTTCACTTCCTTGGATATACTGTACAGTACAAAAAGATAGGATAAAAATAAACCAGTTTCTTTCATTATATTTTTCATTTAAATAACTGCATCAATATTTTTACAGCTGACAGGATTTGTTTTACCATACAAGTGCATTATTTGTTAACAAAAAATTTGGTTTATTGTTACACACAATGGTGCTACATAACCTTTCCAGCTTGGTGCCTTCTTTTAATACTTAATGATTAAAAAATAAATAATAAATACATTTTATTCAGGAAAAGTACATACAGTTGATTTACAAACATAATGTTGGATTTATAGACAGAGCTAGTACATACAATACCTAAAGCCACTAATACTCATAGCATTTCGGGCAAGGTGTGGGGGAAAAAACACAGACTAAAACTTAATAGTAATCAGGATTAGGTATAAATTGTGTTGAAAGAAGGAATAAAAGATACAAAAAGGGGGGTTAACATAGCATAAATCAGCAATTGCACATGTTGGTGAACAGCGTTGTTTAAAAAATAGCAAGACATGGGTTGACATTTAGGAGGCAAGTTAGGTTACATGGAATTAATTAGGCAGTACTTGGTTTAACTCTTAAACTGGTTGAGAGAGGTACAGCCTTTGACATGATTCGGGAGGTCATTCCACATTCTGGGTCCCTTGAATTGTAGAGCACTTCTACTTTGGTTACACACAGCCAAATTGTGTAACAGGAAGAAGTCTTGGACACAAATTTGTTCCATGCTAAATGTAGAGGAATCAGCTGAGTATTCCTCAAATAAAATAAGTTGCCTCAGCTTATAAGGTAAATAAAATAAGCATTTCTCAAATAAGTAGCTGCCTCACCTCACTGCCTTACTGCTACATAGCCTTCCCGGCATGGTGCCTTCTTTTGATAATTACTTGTTCCACACCCAAATTGTATAACAGGAAGAGGTCTTGGACCCCTGCTTCCCTCTCTTCTTTTTTAATAGTCTATATAGTCATAATTATAGCTTTAAGTATTCAATGAATAAAGTTTTTAACATTTTACCCTTCTCCTTACCTAACATCATTTGTGCAGCATATTTTTATTTTATGGCTCACCCGGATTTAATTTCAAAATAAAACCAAAGTAAATAAATTAGAAATGGGTATGTATAGCTAAGGTACACCCTTACTACTAGGTAAACAGGGGCATTTAGTGATAGTAAATGATCCCATCAGGCAGGGCTCATCACCTTCTCTCATATTTCATGTTCACCAGTGTTTATTTACTTAATAATTACGGGTATAATATCTTGCTATTATAAAACTAATTCTACTATCATAAAAGACATATTTACTTTAAGTTTCAAGCAGAGAATGCATATATAACTAACACGAAGGACTCCTCTTCACTATATTCAATTTTTATAATCTTTTGTTTATGTTCCAAAATCTTAAAATCGATCCCAGTGTTATGTAGTAGAGAAAAATTGAGTTATATCCAGTTTACGTAAAGCTACGAGTGGTCGAAACCACACTTAGATCCCAAAATGAACTTACGAAGGTTTTTCCACTTAGTGTAGCTACTTGAATACCGACGTAGCCGCCACGAAGGTGCTAAGAAGGAAAACATTCGTTGCTAAGAAGAAAAACCTTCGTAAGTACCTTCCTGAATCTGGCCCCAGAGTCGCTGAAGCATATTCAGCTCCTATAATTCTCTTGGACGAAGTGTTATGGAGTTCAAATTAGTGCTTCTACCATCATCAACACGCAGTCAGCATCTAACAAGGGAAGCGTCTTTCCGAAATCTTATCTAAGTCATTATTGGCCAGTAATGTTTGGTAGATATGATTAATTCCGGCTAGGACACGAACGAACGACTCGACTTAGGTAATTATTCCTTGGTCCTTATCTAATATTATAACAAATCTTTTCTCTGATATAGCTGTCATATATAGGATTCCGGTTTACAGCTAGTGCCCTTTTGACAAGAACATAGAAGAGAAAGCAAGAATTAATCTTGGTACATCAGTACATGGTGGATGCTAGCCTCGCGCGAGGATTATTTAGTGTCATCATTAATGTTCATACCTGGTGGACTAAGCCTACCATACAATAAGATAAGGCACCTCAATTTATTTACTAATATATGTAGTGTAACACTGTAGTTTGATTGACTGCATATATATATATATATATATATATATATATATATATATATATATATATATATATATATATATATATATATATATATATATATATATATATATATATATATATATATATATATATATATATATATATATATAATTTAAACCCCCCTAATGTTCAAGGAATCGAGTTGTGAGATTATTGATCGGAATACTTGGTGGAATAATCGAGTTGATTATTCGTGTAAACTGCTATCGGAATATATAAATTAACGTATATATAAATTCAATATAAATTCATATGAATTAAATAAATATAAATATCACAGGTCGGTTCCCACAGAGAGAGAGAGAGAGAGAGAGAGAGAGAGAGAGAGAGAGAGAGAGAGAGAGAGAGAGAGAGAGAGAGAGAGAGAGAGAGAGAGAGAGAGAGAGAGAGAGAGAGAGAGAGAAAGAGAGAGAGAGAGAGAGAGAGAGAGAGAGAGAGAGAGAGAGAGAGAGAGAGAGAGAGAGAGAGAGAGAGAGAGAGAGAGAGAGGGAGAGGGAGAGAGAGAGGGAGAGGGAGGGATTGCAGCTCTTGCTTGCAGTTTCACCAGGTTCCTTATATGATAATTCCCTGTGAGATAGTTTCTATATGGATAGATAGATGGACAGATAGGTGGCCAGATGGATGGCTAGATAGATAAAAAGATAGCTGGATTGATAGATGGATAAATAAACGGACTGATGGATGGATTGAAATTTTCAGAGTCAGGCGCAAGTAGTCACAGTGAGATAATGTATTGGAGCTCCGTTTGTTGTTGTTTAAGATTCGCTACGTGGAACAAAAAGTTCCAGGTAGTACGGGCTATTGCGAGCCCATATGTAGCTCCGATTGTGTCTTGATATTAATATTGGAAGATGTAGTGAGGGAACTGGTGCTAGTGAGGGAGCTATGTGGAGCTCTGAGGAAAGAGTTGGATTCTCTGTGGGAGGAGCTAAGACAGATGAAACAACGTAAAGGGGAAATAAAGCAAGAGAGCAGCATTAGAAAGTCTTTGTCTTGGAGTGTCAAAAAGGACATGGGACTTATGAAGACTCTGAAAAGGCCGCCAACAGATGTCATAAAGACTTCCAACCTATTCGCCATGCTGGAAGACGAGTGCTGTAGTGAGACTGCAGTTCGCTTGAAAGGCAAGGCAACGAAGGGAGCGCTTGTAAAGGAAGTAGCTAAGCGAATTTTGGTTGTTGGTGATTCCCAGGTGAGGTATTTTGATAGAGCTTTTTGTGCCAGAGATAGTGTGAACAGGTTAAGGATTTGCTATCCGGGAGCAGAAATTGAGGATATTGTAAACAACATGAATGATATTATGGCTGGAAATGGGAACAAACCCATTATTTGTATCAGGGCCGGTGGAAATGATATAGGACAAGTTAGGAGTGAGCACTAATTCAGAGGCTGTTTACGACAGCCACATAATTAGTTAGGAGCAAGAGAGGAATCCCGATCACATGTGGCATTCCTCCAAGAAAGGGAGTTGGAAATAAATGGTTGTCGACGGCCCTTGGTGTCAATTGCCGACTGGACAAATATTGTAAATCAAGTGCAATATCATTCATTGATAACTGGGAACACTTCTATTGAAGGTATGACATGTATGCTCGAGATGGGGTGCATTTATCTAGGGCTGGGGTTGTTGCCGTTGCTAACTCAATGAAATCTGTAGTTTGGAGATTTTTTTGGGGTTTAAACTGTTAGTATTTAGTGGTATGGGAAATTATATGGTGAAAGGAGGAAATAAAAGTATGTGTTGGTGGGGGAATAAATGGCAAAGGGAACAGGGAAGGAGAAAGGCCTCGAAATAGCAATACACGTAAGGTATATTACACGAAGAGTAGGAGTCTAAAAAAAAATAAACGATTTAATTAATTTTAATGCATTGTGTGTCAGGGTACAGGAAGCCAGAGTGTATTCCTACAGGTTAGGCTTTAATCGAGGTCCCCCCCCCCCCGAACCCTTCAAGGCAGAGTTACTGTCCCCGCCTAGGATACAACCCCACAACAAGCTGACTAGCTCCTGAATACCTACTTACTGCTAGTTGAACAGTCAATTAAGTGAAAGGAAATGTGCCCAACTATTTCTGCCCCGCCCGGGATTCAAACCCGGAATTCTCGATTGTGCGTCGAGAAAGAACCCGACAGTTTTACCGAGACCCTAAATGCTCTTGTCTGCACAGAAACAAAATATATTATTGCACCTACCGAAACATGGATGAATGTGGAAAACACAGAACTATTAGCTGAATATCAAATAAATGGATTTAAACTATTTCACACAGATGGATAGATATTAGACAAGGAGGGGGAGTAGCCATATATGCCTGGGAAAATTTGAAATGTAGCCTCAAAGAGGGAATCAAAACTGAACAACACACACAAACTATTTGGTTAGAATTAAATGAAAAAGCTAAAAATCCTATAATACGAGTTATATTCAGGCGACTAAACTTAGACAGAATGGAAGCAAAGCATCTATGGGATGAAATGTCTAGAACATATAGCTCAAAGAGTATTTATGTCATGAGTGACTTTAATTTAAGGGAATAAACTGGCTTAACAGAACAGAGAATAATGAAGCTGAAGATTTTATAGAATTTATTGACGATTGCTTTCTTAAGCAACACATTAAGGAACTAACGCAGGGAAATAATATTTTGGTCTTTGCGTTAACTAACAGCAAAACAAAAATTAATGACATCGAAATAGGGAGTGAGCTAGGGAGCAGTGATCACAAAAAAATCAGATTTAGCATAGAATGATATTTAACATAGAGTAAGAATATTATTCTTGTATATTGAAGGCTCACATTTTATCACTGACGTGCGTGGTGTCAAATGATGACCAACAAATGTGTTTTTCTTCAAAATATATTTTTTGCTCTAAAGATTGATGTCAAAACCTATAGTCCCATTCAATTTCTAAGTTTAGTTTTCACAGACTTTACTCTCGACACACAGCCCCCCTCTGTTTAAGTACCTTAACATGCTAAACATACACACTCTCTACACATTCTCTTGTGCCATTTACATGTACTAAACCTTGTTCCTAAATGCTAATCTTGATCTGAAACTTGTCTTTGTAGGTGTTACAGAACCCATGAGCGCCACACCAGAAATAAATATCTCTTTGATATCCCCAGAGTCAATAAACCTGTGCAAACACTCCATGCAAATAAAATGACCCAGTTGATGGAACTCACTCCCTAATGAATTAAAAACTTGTCGAACCTTATTCAGACATGTCCAGCCTTATTCAAACTTGTCCATGCCTTATTCAAAAGTAAATTAAAAAAGTGCTCAATATCATCCTTTGTGGGTGTTTTCTTTTTTTGCTTTCCCGACTGCATTGCGTACGTCGCCAATGTACATGTGGCAGACGCTTCACGAAACTGTCGGAATTAGCACAATAGAAAATACGAGAGCAACCGTACAGGGCCTGGGAGCAAGGTCGAGTTAGAGTCCTTGAGGGTCTCCTCTCAGACTAGCCTCACCTGGCCGTGCTCCATGCTGATCGTTGGAATCTCCTCAATGATTTAACACTTTAAGGGACTCCTAGGGTCCTCATCACATTTATAGTTTAGTGAATATAAGCAACTCGGTGTTGAAGACACCTAGAGCTGAAGGGTTGAGTAATGTTGGCAGTATTAAGAAGTGGTTCAACAGAAACACTGCATAAAGCTTAACAGTAGTTTATTTACTAACTTAACCACTAATACAAAGGGTGTTTGATTTACTTTAGATTGGCGTCAGAAAGGCTATGATTGCATTAGCGAGACTCTTGAAGTCTGGCTAATCGACTCGGATCCACTCGTGGAGAAACATCTAACTTAACACAGTTGACAGCCAATCATTAACACGACAACCTAACTGCTGGTATGCAAAGGGATCACAAGAGTTCCGACCGGATACTCGGTAATGATGATATGCAATAAATCACAAATACACTGTCAATGGGACAGGCAATAACATGCATAATAATAATGTCACACAATAACTAAATGTGTGGTGTATGTGAAGCTCACATTCACAGACTAGTGAAATGCCATGATATCACACAGATAACACGCATACACCGTCGATTCACCTATAACCTGTGACAGGTATGAGAAGGTGAGAACTGTGGCTGATACCTCAGATCAACACAGACACAATAAAACAATGACAAGATCTTGTACTTACAGATGGGGGTACCTCTCTTGCTCACTCACTTACTCAGGCACATTTATTCAAGAACTCGTAGGTGGCCTGACAGCTGGGCGCTCATTCTGACGTGAGACCATTGACGACAGGCTTCCCACAATCCGTACTTGACACGGGGGTTGGAGGGCGTGCTGTATGCTTGACAGACAGACACACGCACACACACTTGGCACTGGTGGTGAGTAAGGGTGGTGACGTTACGTGGTACAGTGAGGGCGGTGGCGGGCGCCCGATAGTACGTGTAGATAGTACTGAGGTACTATCTACATGCTATGGAGAGAGTGCCGGCTGGCAGCGGCTGTGGTACCATGCAGGTACACTTGTGGTAAAGTCACACACAGGTTACTTAGGCGACGCCCCCCTCCTCGCTTAGCTTGTGGGAACCGACCTGTGAGATTTATATTTATTTAATTTATATGAATTTATATTTACGTTAATTTATATACTCCGATAGCAATTTGTATGATGTTAAGTGGACTGTATTTCTGCAATAATCTCATAATCTCACAAATCGATCCTCTACACATTAGGGGGGGTTTATATTAATTGAATTTATATATATGCAGCCAATCAAACTACAGTATTAACTACACATATTGAAGAGGTTCCTTATCTTATTTGTACAGCAGGCCTTAGTCCACCAGGTATAACCAGGATGTAGACACCACATTTTCCTTGGGTGAGGTAGCTTCCATCACCCTGGTAACTGATGCACAAAGCATGCTTCCTCGTCTTGACCTGTCAAAAGGGCGCTAGCTGTAAAGCCAGAATCCTAATATATGACAGCTATATCAGAGAAAACACTGTACATGGAACCATATAGACCTGAGCTTAATTACCTTTAGTACGAGGCGATCTCGTGCTCTAACCGGCGCACCCTATATCCACTGACATTAATGGCCATAACTGAAAGATAAATGGGTTTCGGCAGAACACTTAACTTGAATTTGTTGACAGCGTGTTGATGATGGTACACCTTTGGTTTCCAAGGTGTACCATCAAACAAGGTCTTCGCTTGTTTGTGTTCTTCAAACACTTCAAACACTTCAAACAAGGTGTTTGAAGTGTTTCCAACACTTCGTCCAAGTAAATTTAACAGGAGCCGAATTGCTCCCATGCCTCTGGTCTCAGTACAAGCCATGGCTGACCACTCCCTCCTCCCTGACGCTACTGGCCTACATTGTCCAGATGACAGTAAATGATAGAAGGGTCACATTTACTCTACTTTAATACTGATAATTAAGTTAATTTATATGAGATGTTTTTATGATGGTAAAGTCCAAAGACTAATGTATTTAAGAATAATTCCCACCATAATAGGTGGTGAATTTATAACAGTATGTGGAATGATATCCCGTTTTCTATAGACGGAAATTCCACTACAATTTACATTTTCTATGGGAAACTTGTTTATACAACACAGCAATTATTATCTGTCTGTATGATATTATTAAGTGGTGTCGGATTTTCCGACATAATTCCCCAGGGGCTGCTCACTGGTCGAAGTCCTATTTAGAACAGACAAACACCGATACTCCTCCTTCGAATTATTAGATTAATTTGATGTTAGTAGTTAGTAATCACACATTTGTGCGTCTGTTCGTACAGGACGGATGTCCCGTACTAGAGTTGCAGGGGTTAGAAGTCTAATGCGATTTCATTTCCCTGTCAACTCTTGAAAGGCTAATATTCAAGCCTAATTACATATTATTTAACCCAGAAGACTGAATGTGATCAAGTACTACAGTCAAGTATGATTCAGGGACTGCAGTGAGATCAGTGACATTAGATATAACTTGAAGTTTGTTCAGGTAACTGGTCACTGATATAGAAACACTGAGGCCCATGGAATACATCTTGATTAAATAATAAATGTATCAAATCAGTCATCAGATTTACTGGGGTTTAATTTAGTTAATTGATTCAGAAGATTGAATAGCTCATCATTAAAGTAAAGTATGGTTCTGAGACTGCAGTGGGTTCAGTGACACTGGTCGCAGTGACTTGTAGCTGTTTAGGCTACTGTTCACTGATTTGCCACTGAGGCCTCATGAACTCATCTTCAGCTTCAAATGATGATACTAACATCAACCTCTGTTGGTATAGTCAGCTGTAATCTCCTTAGTATAATGCTACTGGAGAAATATAATCAGCTGACAAATTTAGATTTCTACTGGTATTGTTTATCTGCAGGCATAGGTCTCCTCAGGCTTGATACTGGGCCTGAGAGTAATTTACCTCCTGCAGACTTTAACATGGTTATGCCCTGATATTTAGTAGGGCTACCGATGAATCGATGGCAATAGTCTATCCCTACAAGGAGACCGAAGTCGGTGAGGTGATCAGACTTAATATTATCTGCCAATTTTATTCCTACATTTCTCAGGAATTTGGCTGTTGCTCTCAGACCTTGAACTTGTAGGTCTACTGGTATTTTGTCCACCACAATGGCTTGTACTTGACAGACGTACCTGCCTAAACGTACTGATGGTTTTACCACCTGGTAGACTTGAGGTCCTCCATCTGTTACAAACCCTGAGATATTGAATGACATCTGGGCTACAGGCCTTAATTGTAGTTCATCTGCCAACTTTTTAGTGACAAATGTTTTCTGGGATCCTTGGTCAAACAACCCACGGGTATGGACCTTGGCCCTCTTATTCAGGATGGTAATTTGGGCAGTAGGCAAAGTCGTATTACCTTTAGACTTTGCCGATTGGACACTCTTTGTTTGTTGCACCTTGCCGTACTGTACTGTGGTGGGAATGCTATCTTCCACCTTGGGGTTTGGAGACGTTGTTTTGGTGTTTCTGCACAATGCTGCATGGTGCTGACCTTTGTTACACCTATTACAGGTGTGTAATTGGGTCTCACAGTCCTTGATGTTATGTTTCCTGAGGCACCTCGTGCAATGTTGCAAATCTTTGAGTCGCCCAACACGGGCGTCACTATCAGGAAAATTAGGGCAGTGGTACATTGAATGTTTCTCATTGCAGAACAAACATGTTCCATAGCTTCCAGTACCCTTTGGTGTCACGTTCTTGGGTGACACAGTAACTATAGGCTTGGAGGGTCCCACTGCATATACGCCCACACTGCTACTGTTCCACTTTGGTGTTGAATTATATTGTCTAGATTGATTTGGAGTACCTTTGGTACTCTGTGGTTTACTATTATTGGTTTCTGAGGGTTTATTTGGTGGTTTTAATTTGTCATGTGTTCGTAATTGATGAACTACTGACTTTAAACCTTCAGATATTTCATTCATGGATAAGATGCTTTTATTGTAATGAGCACTCATTTGTCTCAATATGTCCCTAGGTATTTTCTCCTGGACAATTATTTTCAAGACCCACTCAGCCCCGTTTGTATCTGCTGTCAGGCTGAGGGCATTGATCAATGATTCTACCTCCAGCTTGAAGACTTGGAGTGAATCAGCTGAAGCCTCCGGTGGGGGTAAATGCAACAGCTCATGAACTAAATGTGATGTTCTTACTTCTGGATCAGCATAATTATCCTTGAGGAGTTTTACTGCCAGATCATAGCCGTCATTAGTTAATCTCAGATGGGATACTACAGTTTTAGCCTCACCTGATAATTGGCCTTGCAAATAAGAGAATTTACTACTCTTTGGTAAAGATTGTTTTGAGTCCACAAGGTCAACGAATTTGTTCCAAAATTCGTCCCAATCTCCCTCATCTTTTCCTGAGAAAGTGGGTAAATTAATTGGAGGGAGTCGAGCTTCTGATTGACTCGTATTAGATGCAACTGTTGTTGTTGCCTTGTTCTGGGCAATTAATTTGACGTAAGGCTCTAATGTGGCCTGAGTGTGATCTTCATAATTCTCTAGATCAACCATAATGTCGTCTATTTCTGTTTCTGATAAATTGGTGTTGGCAAGTTCAGCCACATATGTTGCTATTTGGCATTTGATTTGCTCAAATTTACCTGCAGCTGCTTGATAATAGCTTTCCAGGTCAGCATAATCAACTTGAGATTGTTGTGACAAATCTTCACATTTCTTGATCTGTCTTGTTAAGTGGCCTTTAAGACCTGCAAGGGTTCTTTTCATTCTCCCTGCATTATCCATACTGGCTAGTTGGTGAAGCCTTGTGGGGCTTGTACTTGGGTCGCTCATAATACTGAACAAGTACTGATGGTAGCCTAGGGTAAAATTTCTGCACTCGCTAGGCTGTAATCCTACCTCTACTAGAGGTTAGCACTTAAAATTAATACACATTATATATATACAATCATACACTAATGATTTCAGTGATAAACCAGTGTCACTGGAAGTACCTTTAGGTTAGCTCTTCTATATTACCCTAGGATGGTAGAGACACTAATTAATCACTCAAAGGTGTAATGATCATAAGTAAATTATTATATATACACAACTCAACTCGAGTTGATAAAAATTACACCCAAAATAGGGTCTGGACCATTCATTAATGGTGTTAGGTTGTTCAATATAGTACAACTGACTATGGTAATAATGGGACTAGGATGAACAATAAATAGTTCAACTAGTCCCTGGTAATATCCTACCCTGTTGTGGGTTGACAATTAGTAAATATTATACTGTGATCACTAGTGCAATATATATTAAATAATTTTTTATTTTGGAGAAATAATATACACAATTATTGATAATAGCCTCTTAATTAGCCTCTATAAAACTTCTAATATTATCAAGAAGTATTAAATATTATTAGTGACCTTGCGAAATAAAGTCCACAAAATTCGTAGATAATCTCTCGCGAAATTTAACACCACGAAATCCGTGAACAATCTCGCGACACAGCCACTAATTTGGCTGGCTTTAATATTAGCGCTGTCATTTCACAGAATAACACGCCACCAAATCTGTGGGTGTGCATGAAACCGCTGACGAGGCTGATCTGGGCTGAGGGAGGCTCCTGAGCTCGCTCGAGGCACCGCCGCCGTCTTTGACTGGCTTTGTATAAATCACACTGCACTAGTTATTTAATGAATCCACTGGTTAACTGGTTCATCCGGTACTAAGATGACCAAATGTGGGTTCAAAGGACCAAATAATCCGGTTCGAAGGACCAAATAATGTGGGAACCGACCTGTGAGATTTATATTTATTTAATTTATATGAATTTATATTTACGTTAATTTATATACTTCGATAGCAATTTGTATGATGTTAAGTGGACTGTATTTCTGCAATAATCTCATAATCTCACAAATCGATCCTCTACACATTAGGGGGGTTTATATTAATTGAATTTATATATATGCAGCCAATCAAACTACAGTATTAACTACACATATTGAAGAGGTTCCTTATCTTATTTGTACAGCAGGCCTTAGTCCACCAGGTATAACCAGGATGTAGACACCACATTTTCCTCGGGTGAGGTAGCTTCCATCAACCTGGTAACTGATGCACAAAGCATGCTTCCTCGTCTTGACCTGTCAAAAGGGCGCTAGCTGTAAAGCCAGAATCCTAATATATGACAGCTATATCAGAGAAAACACTGTACATAGAACCATATAGACTTGAGCTTAATTACCTTTAGTATGAGGCGATCTCGTGCTCTAACCAGCTCACCCTATATCCACTGACATTAATGGCCATAAATGAAAGATAAATGGGTTTCGGCAGAACACTTAACTTGAATTTGTTGACAGCGTGTTGATGATGGTACACCTTTGGTTTCCATAACACTTCGTCCAAGTAAATTTAACAGGAGCCGAATTGCTCCCATGCCTCTGGTCTCAGTACAAACAATGGCTGACCACTCCCTCCTCCCTGACGCTACTGGCCTACATTGTCCAGATGACAGTAAGTGATAGAAGGGTCACATTTACTCTACTTTAATACTGATAATTAAGTTAATTTATATGAGATGTTTTTATGATGGTAAAGTCCAAAGACTAATGTATTTAAGAATAATTCCCACCATAATAGGTGGTGAATTTATAACAGTATGTGGAATGATATCCCGTTTTCTATAGACGGAAATTCAACTACAATTTACATTTTCTATGGGTAACTTGTTTATACAACACAGCAATTATTATCTGTCTGTATGATATTATTAAGTGGTGTCGGATTTTCCGACACAGCTCGTTGTTGCCGTGAGGGGGGCTTAGTGGGCGGCTGCCGGAGTGTGATGCTCCTTGGGACAGTCCTCTGTCCTTTTCTAGCCTTGTGCTCCTGCTGCCGTCCTCTCCAATTCTGCTGAGCACCTTTTCCTTTTCCTTCTGTTTCGTTTTTCTCCCCCCTCTTCTCCTATCTGCTTGCCGTTTCCTGCCGACCTTTTGCTTGTTCTTGTTCTTCCCTTGGACTTATTCTATTTTGACGCCCGCATGCTGGAGGAGGCATACTCTTGCACCCGTAGAACTGTAGTACCCGAAGTCGAGAGCGAGGGGAACCTTTTATTGTCAATCCCCCTTTCGTCACTGAACCCGATCTCGACGGACTGTTGGTTCTTAAGGTGGCGTTTGTGGGGCGTATACTCACGATGCACCCCTAGGAGGCCCGGCAAGATCGGCGATAGCTTCTTGTTGGGTGTCCTGCTTCTAATTGTGGTTCCATGGTGGGTGTGGGGACACATTCGTGAATGAATTTTCCTTTTCGTCACGATGATAACCCCTGTTTTGACTGTTTCTGCTTTACCTTCTCAGGCTCGTGGGGTGGGCGACCAAGTCCCCTAGTCGGTCCGTGTTGGAAGATCGGGCTCTGTAGCCTCCGCTGCATTGGGCCCCGACCTTGCTCCTCCTTTGGCCTCTCTGACTCCTTCCCCTGGCTCTCCTCGAGTTGGGTCGAGCCCCAAGCCCCCAGTGGTGACTACCTCGTCCCCTGGCGCGGCTCCATCTCTAGTTGTAACTACTGTGTCTTTTAACCCCTCTCTCTCTGGGGGTTCTCACCGCCGTCCTCGTCACGGCCGCCCTCGCTCGATTCCTTCCAGTTCTGCTACCTATCAAGCCTTGTTTGGTCCCGCTTCGTGGGCCAAATATTTTGATCTCCTTCCTCTTGATTCTGCGCCTCCTGACGATTTCTCCCTCCATTGACATCTCGTTGATTCCGTGGATGCCTCCATTACTTTCAACCCCACTCGTCTCGGTACACGTGTCGTTGCTGCTCCTTCTCGGGATGCTGCTTCCCGCTTGGCTGCCTTATCCTGCCTTGGCGAGACCCCTGTTCGGGTCTCGAAGAATGCTCAGTTGAATGCCAGTGTTGGCACTATTCAGCTCCCGCCCCATGTTGCGACCGGTGTTCGGGACCTGCGCGACTGCCACGACGATATTCGACATATCCTTGCTGCCCAGGGCCATTCTATTCTCCAGGTGGACACGTTTACTCGTCCCCCTCATGGTAGTTGCCGTCAACCCCTCCGGGTTGTGAAGATTACCTTTGATGGTAGGACCCTTCCACCCTCTGTCATTCTTGCTGGTGCCAGGTGCTCTGTCTAGGAGTACATTCCTTCTCCCCGGCTCTGTAACAAGTGCTGGAGGTTTGGGCATGGTGCCCTCCGCTGCTCCGGGACTGTCTCTCTCTGTCCTTTGTGTGGTGGCAAAGGTCACTCTAAGTCGGAGTGCTCTTCTTTCCAGGCTCATTGCCTCAACTGCGGTGAGGCCCATCCTACCTTCTCCCGTGCGTGTGTCTATTACAAGCTTGAGGCAGCCGTCCTCAACTTGAAGCACCGGGAGCGTTTGTCTTTTCCTGAGGCGAGACACCAGGTTCGCTGGATCCCGCCTTATGCTAATATCTCTTATGCTCGTGTGTTGCGCTCTTCCTCTCCTCGTCCTTCCCGCCTTCCTCAGACTCACAACCGTTTCCGGGCCTTGGACCCTGATACGCCCACTGCCCCCTCCTCTGTTCCTTTGGGTTCTCTCCCGAAGGATCCACCTCCTGGTCCTCTGTCTGGGGTTCCCCTTCTTTCTACCCGGCCTGTCTTATCTCCTGTGTCTTCTTCCTCGTCTCCCTCCATTCCTCCTTCCCATCCTTCCCCTTTGTCTCTTGACTCTCCTCGCTGCCTGTCAGTGCGGGCTGATGTCCATCGCTCTCCAAACGGCCGTCATGTGTGCTCTCGTTCAGCTTCTCCTGTTGAGATGCTAGAATCCAATGCCCAGTACGTGGTTGCTGGGACACCTGTCTCTTTAAGTCAGAAGCGTAAGCCTGGCTCCTCTCCTTCCTCCTCCCCGGCGGGTAAGAAGGTTTCGCTTTGTTCCTCGGCCCCAACTTCTGCCTCTCTCGCTCCTTCCCCTCCTATTTCAGTAGTTGCGCCCCCTGTTCCTGCTATGGAGGTTTCTTTAGCCCCCGCTTCCCTCTCGGTTGCTGCCCTTTCTGAGGTGCGCTCCCCTCTTTCTACCCCCCCTCTTCCTGCTGCTGTCCTTGACTGCTCCTCTCCGTTGTCTCCTCTTCCTCCTCCTCCTCCGGACTAATGATCTGTTCTCCCGTTTCCTTCCCTCCATCTTTGCTCAGTTTACCCATGCCCCCTAACCCTGACTTTGCTGACCCTGATCCCGACCCTGATATTCTTTAACGTGCTCTGTTGCTCTTTCGCCTTTGTTTCTTCCTTGTTCTCTGTTTTTGTCCTTTCTCTTCTCGTCGTTGTCCATTCTTCAATGGAACGTTCAAGGTTATTACGCCAATTTCCTCGAACTCCAACTTCTGATTTCGCTGTTTTCGCCCCTTTGTGTCTGTCTCCAGGAGCCGATGCTTGGTGCTCGTCCTGGTCATTTTCGTTGCTATTCCTTTCTCTCCCACCCCCCCCCCCAGCCGTTGTTGGGGCTTCTAATTCTTCTGCTCTCTTGATTCGTGCTGATGTTCCCTTTGTTCCTTTACTTTTTCCTTCACCTCTCCATTGTTCTGCTGCTCGTATCCTTGTGGGGAAATGGTACACAGTTTGTTCCATTTATCTCCCCCCGAGTGTCCCTCTTTCTCTTCCTGATTTGAAACACCTCCTAGACTCCTTGCCGGAGCCTGTGCTCCTGCTGGGTGACTTCAATTGTCGTCATTCTCTTTGGGGTGACGTTCTGATGAATACCCGGGGTCGCCTTCTTGAGCCGTTTCTCCTCTCTTCTTCCCTGTCTCTTCTAAATTCTGGTGAGCTCACTCATTTGGACTCTCGGACTTGCACCCTTTCTTGTCTTGATCTTTCTCTCTGCTCTTCTCTTTACTTAGATTTCACGTGGCAGGTTCTTGATGACCTCCATGGAAGTGATCATTTCCCCATCCTTGTTTCCTTTTTCTCTTTTCGCCCTTCCCTCTCTTTCCCTAGGTGGCAGTTTGCTAAGGCGGACTGGACCCTATTTACCCTCAGTGCTGCTCTCTCTGACCTCTCCCTTCTGCCTCTCTCTCGCGCTCTCCTCCTTTTTCATGACACTGTCTTCAACGCTGCCCTCTGCTCTATTCCTCGCTCTTCCTCTCGGGGTCCACGGAAGTGCGTTCCCTGGTGGAATGCGGACTGTGCTCAGGCTGTCCGCTGTAAGTGTGCAGCCTGGAAGAGGCACCGCCGTAGGCAGACGACCGATTCTTTTCTTTTCTTTCGGAAAGCGCTTTCACATCGCACTACGGACCCGTAGGTGGCCCGTAGGGCTATCCGTACGGCTAAACGTGAATGTTGGGCATCTTATGTCTCAACAATTACATCCGAAACTCCTCTGGCCCAGATCTGGAAGCGTATCCGCAAGATAGCGGGTAAGTTCGTTCCCGATGTTTCACCGGTCCTTCACCTCCATGATACTCTTGTGGCGGACCTGTTGCAGGTCGCTTCCGTACTGGGTTCCCACTTTTCTTCTCTTAGCTCTGGTCTTCATCTTCCCCAATCTTTCCTTCTTCGTAAACCTGTCCTTGAGTCAGGTCCTTTAGATTTCTGCACTCGTCTTCAGCTTCCCTATAATGATCCCTTCTCTCTCTCTGAACTTTGTTCTGCCCTGGCCTCTGCGGTTCTACGGCGGCGGGCTCCGATGGTATTCATTATGAGATGCTTCGCCATCTCCCTCCGTGCACGTCTCAGTATTTACTGAGTCTGTTTAATCGGATCTGGGAGTCGTCGTCAGTCCCTGAGGACTGGCTCGATGCCGTTGTCCTCCCTGTTCGCAAACCGGGGTCTCTGGGTACTTCCCCTAAGGACTTTCGCCCTATTACCCTCACAAGTTGTGTCTGCAAACTCTCTGAACGTATGGTTAACGTTCGTCTGATGTGGTTCCTGGAACACCATCAACTCCTCTCCCCTTCTCAATTTGCTTTCCGCAAGTGCCGCAGCACGACAGATGTCCTGGTGAACTTGGAGGTCTATATTCGTACTGCTTTTGCTGCGAAGACCTCCGTTGTTGCCGTCCTTTTTGACCTGGAAAAGGCTTACAACACCACTTGGCGGTATCATATTCTATCTCAACTTCATTCTTTTGGCCTTCGTGGTCGTCTCCCTCTCTTTCTCCGCAGCTTCCTCTCTCGTCGTTCCTTTCGGGTACGCCTTGGTACCGCTCTCTCTCCCTCTTCAGCAATACGAAGGTGTGCCCCAGGGTAGTGTTCTGAGCACTACTCTTTTTCTGGTTGCCCTCAATGGTCTTCTTTCCTCTCTTTCTTCAGTTGTCTTCTCCGCTCACTATGTCGATGATCTTACCCTTTGCTGTCAGGGTGATGATTCGCCTCTCCTTCAGCACCGGCTTCAATTGCAATTGATGCCGTGTCGTCTTGGGCCACCGATCATGGCTTCAAGTTCTCTACTTCTAAGAATTGTGCCATAACTTTTACGCGGAAAAGGGTCGTTCTTCGTCCCCCTTTGTCACTTTATGGTCATCCCCTTGAGTACAAAGATTCCACGAAGCTTTTGGGGTTATTCCTTGACATTCGTTTGTCTTGGTCTCCCCATATCTCTTACCTCCGTGTTGAGTGCTCTAAGGCCCTTACCCTCCTACGGGTCTTGTCCCATACTTCTTGGGGGGCAGATAGACGCACTCTCCTTGCTTTACATTCCTCTCTCGTCCTGTCTAAGCTCGATTATGGTTGCCCTGCTTACTCGTCTGCTTCTCCTTCTACTCTTCGCCGTCTTGATGCTTTGCACCATACTGGGTTGCGCCTCAGTTCTGGTGCCTTTCGTTCGACTCCCGTCCTTAGCTTGTATGTTGACACTGGCTTCCTGTCTCTCCAAGACCGCCGTGATCGCTACTGTCTTCGCTATCTTGCGCGGTCCTTACAACATCCTTCCTCTCGCCTCTTTCGTGCTTTAACTTTTACCCCTCCTGCGGTTCCTGTTCTTCTTCACCGCCTCCCTCTTTCTGTCCGGTATTTCTAATGTTTCTCCTCGTGTTGTTTCTTCTTTGCCCCCGTGGAGAGTCCCTCTTCCGCGGTTTTGTACATCCTTGTACACTAAAGCTTTTACCCCTCCTACGGTTCTAAAGCGCCTTTTCCTTGAGCACTTTTCTTCTAACTCCCGCTCCGTTTCTGTCTTCACCGATGGGTCTAAGTCTGCGGACGGTGTTGGCTACTCTGTTGTTTTTCCTGATTGCACTTATATGTGTCGCTTACCTCCGGAGACTAGCATCTTTACAGCGGAGCTTTATGCTATTCTCTATGCTCTTCGTCTCCTGCTTTCTCGTTGTCAGTCTTCCTTTGTAGTTGTTGTTGACTCTCGTAGTGCCCTCATGGCTCTCGGGTCCTTTAATCCGGTTCATCCAGTAGTTGTCGAGATCCAGCATTGGCTGTTTCTTGTTCACAGTAAATTTAAGTCGGTTGATTTTTGTTGGGTTCCCAGCCATATTGGTGTGTCTTTAAATGAGCGTGCGGATGCTGCCGCCAAGGAAGCTGTCCACTCTTGTCCCATCTCTCGTAAAGGTATTCCGTATTCCGACTTTTACCCAGTTATCCATTCCTCCGTCCTTACCCGTTGGCAGGCTTCTTGGTTGTCTGTTACTGGTAACAAACTACGTACTCTTAAATGTTGTGTTTCCTCGTGGCCGTCCTCCTTCCACCGTAACCGGCGGTGGGAAACAGTTCTGGCGAGGTTGCGTATTGGCCATACTCGCTTAAAACATGGTCACTTGATGGAGCGCCGCAATGCTCCTTGTTGTCCTAGTTTCATTGTCCCTCTTACGGTCGTGCATGTTCTTCTTGAATGTCCTGACTTCCAGGACGAGCGTGTGTCTTGCATTCCGACCACCCCTCGCGGTCAACTGTCCCTCAATAGAATTCTTGGTGACTCGGATAATTTTGATATCGTTCGCCTTGTAACAAGAGAGCAGTACATAGTACATGAACATCATAACAGCATGAACAGGCCACGTGGAGGATGAACAACCCACAGGCGCCAGACAGGTGGCAGCAGACAATGTAAAAGTTACACCTCTGTACAAGTAAGCCATAGAGTCAGGTCAACGGTCATCGAATCACAAAGAGGTCAGAGTTGATGCCGTCATGATAATCTTCAGGGATTAACCCCTAAACATCAAATGTAGAACCCTCGTGTTCAGCTGAGGAGCAGCAAATCATGGGACAGTCAGTAGAGTGGGCGCAGCCCAGTAGGAAGGTGTGTGTGTGGACTCGGGAAAGGAACATCATCTTCCCAGGAAAACTGTGGAACAACATACGAGTAAGTACGGCTTTCTTGTACTAAAGCACCTCATTCAGTACCCTTGGCCTCTAGTAGGGAATATAGTTAGGGAGTGTCTTATTTAATTATTTCTAATAAAGTCAGATATTAAGTGTTATTCAATGTGTATTAATGGTTCCTTGCCTTAGTGATATTGGGCCTACCGTCCCCTTTGCCCTAGTGACCTAGTGCTCTTAATTATTCAGTACTCCTCCCCCCGTTCGTCTTCCGTGTTGAGGTGTTAGAATTGGGTGTGTCCCGCCTTATTCTTGTGTACTCTATAGTTCCAAAGTGGTCAGGATTATTCGAGTGTCAGGCCAGGATCCTTGTACCGTTCAATTGTCCCCTACACCTGTCCTGGTAGGTTATTCCATCTGCAAGACCTACGACTCTCACTCCGGTCCCCTGTCCGGTAACTCAGGGTGGTGGCAGCGTCACTCGGTAACACATACGATAGGCTGTGACTACGATTATCTCTATCTTTCTGTCTCACTCTCCCTCACTAGTGTCTCACTCTCCCTCGCCCTCACTCGCTCTCGTTCTCCCTCCCTTGCTCTCGTTCTCGCTTTGCCACACTCTTCCTCTCTCTCTCTCTCGCTCGCTCTCTCTCGCTCTCTCTCTCTCTCGCTCTCACTCCCTCTCTCTCTCTCTCTCTCTCTCTCTCTCTCCTTCCTCTGTGTACTGGTTTACGTCTTCGTATGACGGCCCGAGTGTTAACATCTTACATGATCGCTAGCATCTGTTATTACCATAGAAAGAGCGGAGATTGCACGGATAGCTCAATGGTAGTAGCGGGGTGTGCGGTCGAGTTATTACAATGAGGGTTATTACAGCCTTATGCGTTTTTGTTCTCGTATTGGCATCCTTGGTGATATTTAGTGCCCTCTGATTATTTTGCGCATTTGATGGTGCTACATAGCCTTCCCGGTTTTGTGCCTTCTTTTGATAATTACTTACTTACTTAGGCGGCAGCACTGCCTTAGTTCACTCTAGTTCACTCACAACGATCTTTGTCACCAGAGGTTACCTGATACCAGTCTGTTTCGCTCTGGTGATTTTGTCACTATAGGCTTCTGAACAATATATTCACAATCGTGATTCTGGCCGAGTGTGGGAATATCGAAAAGACGCTGAGTTAACTTGACGGTGAGGAATGGACGGTGTTCAGTCTATTGGCCGATAGACAGAACAGCACACGTCCTCTGTGTAAGGGCTCCCTCACGTGAATACTTTGCAAGGGCTGCCGGGCATCTCGTGGCACACAACACAAAAGAGCTAGAATTTGACCAATAGCGTTGCAGCAAATGAGCGGGAATCAATCATAATGAGCGTTCGATGATCAGAAGGAGAGGTGACATCACGAACACGTCACGACCACGTCATAGTTGTTATTCTCCATTGCGCCGGTTGACCCCAGAGGTCAGACGGTCGTTGGCGCCTCCCCTCTGTGTCTTCTCATGCTGGCCCCAGCCAATGTACTCACTGACCCTTGGAGGCAAGTATGCTTAACTTCCCTGTATCTACTTCCTGCCTGGACATACGGCGGCCTCCGTATTATGAAAGTGTTCCTGGTTAAGTGGGCATTCTGGAGATACCCAACATGCCAGTTTACTATCCAGGATTAAGAGAGATAGGGCTTGTGCACGAAAGATCGGTGCACTGTGCACTGCAGTGAGCCATTTCAAGTCAGCTGTGGGAGAATCTTGAAAGACATACTCTCACAGTCTCATAGTTTTCTACCTTGTGGTTCAAACTCACACTATATCTTGTACTACCCATTTTCCCTATATTACAACTTAAAACATATATATTCACCAATTTAATCCCCTCTGTCAATTTGTATTGTAATTATTTGTTGTATATAAAAGCTTGTTACAATATTCCTTTTCATCTTACCTAATATGTTAGATTAAGGAGCTGCTGCCCGAAATGCTATGCGTGTTAGTGGGTTTTTAAGAATGGAAAAATACCAATGTTATGTAATCTCACTAACCCTTTGTACATTCTTTTGAATAAAAATTATTATTGTAATTATTATAAAACACTCGTTCATCTAGGGCGTTACTGATTAGTAATCAGTATATTTTCAACGTAATCTCAGTGAGGTCAATGAACCTGGGCTCTCCAGCAGCGTTCTTGACAGTTATTGCCTTGGTCCAAAATAACGATCCAGATGTTGGAATTTGTCCCTCACAGATGTTGGTGCAGTCACTTGTTAACAGTACACAACGCTTATTTTCAATTTCTCTAAGCTTAGACTGGTCAGTTAACCAGCTGGTCAGAACTAACAGAAGTTCTGAAAATGGTGACTGTGTGTCACCTAGGGAAATTCTGGGTGACACAATTTTCACCTTTTTTAAAGTTTCAGCATTACTAGGAACACGAGAAAGAAGCTCTTCGCAAGCTTTCACTAAAAATTTATGACATCTTTCATAATTTTATCTGTAAGTGGCTAGAGACGTAGAAAATTCGTAACCAAAGTCCACTTTCTCCAGGGGGGGCAGATAAATGTAATTAAAGTCCTAATTAACATCAAGCTTGGCATGATCAAGATGCAAGAATTTTCCGAGTATTCCAAAAGTGAAGTTTTCTAACTCAGTGTGACTAACTATAACTAACTATACTGATGTATTTCGTTTTTTTGATAAAGTAAAAAAAAATAGGATTGCTTTGTGGAATGTGAAATATAGCTATTGGGATGATTAGAGTAAATTAAAAATAGTTGCCTTGCAGCATACTTATCACAAGGGGAAAAAGCGAATTAGTATTGTTCCTTACCAACCATCGTGTTCCTGACAAAGCTATAAACTATAAGGGATCTTTTCCATCATATATGTCTGTAAATCTCTAGATAACTTTCTCTTCTGAATGAAGATCTGTGGAACCATCTGTAGTTTTCTCTTATTATAAAGTTGATGCTGGAAGGAAATTCTTCAGATGCATGAGAACAAACCAAATGCAAGGAATTTGGTTTGCAGATGCAAATGCAGGTGCATTTGATAAGAAATTTCATGAAGAAGGATTGCTTGCATAGACATTACCCTGGATGCAGCATTAATGGCTTCAAAGGTTGGGAAGTCAGTCGCCTCTGGGGAGTATTACCTTACCTTGCGGTTACTATTTCTTTCCAAGCTTCCGGCTTCCGAGGATCGCAGTTGGACGCAACTGTGACTTACAAATATTACATTATAAATGCATAAATAATAAGTCACTGACTTTAACATTAGTAGCCCAACTCATTTTTATGTTAGTCCAAAAAGTCACAAGTAGCGAGATTAAACATTTTCGAGCGTAGAGCTCTCAAAAGTACCCTAATTGGGCTACTTTACCCATTTATTTCACCCCAATCTGGAAACATTGGATACATTTCACAATCTGCTGGCTCCTCCCTCCAACTCTGGAGCTGAAACCGAACACCACCACAATAATAATGTACTGTAAAGAGATATAATTTATTTCACAAAAATTATGAGATTTGTAACAATGCTATGCATTGCTGCTGTGACCTGACACGTAAGTGTTATTTTGGATACAGGGAGGATGGGGGGAGGGAGGGAGGTGGGCTTATATTACAAAAAAAAAATCCTAATATAACAGCAACTTGACTACAGTATGGTGTTGCCAGAAGCGAACATATTTTTATAAATATTTTCAAAATTTTCGATTGTTTTAAAATATTTTAAAGAATATCTCATTTATGTCCCCTTATATAATTGTGGTCTAACCAAGGCATGACAGAGCTGATGAACACCACCTGTATTTACCGTATTATAACGCCTCCAATTATGCATCTTAATACTGTATACTATTTGCCTTATTTTAAACATTTGGCAATTGATATCATCTTGAGGTAATTTTGGGGCTTAGTGTCCCCGCGGCCCGGTCCTCGACCAGGCCTCCACCCACAGGAAGCAGCCCGTGACAGCTGACTAACTCCCAGGTACATATTTACTGCTAGGTAACAGGAGCATCAGGGGGTGAAAGAAACTCTGCCCATTGTTTCTCACCGGCGGCCGGGATCGAACCCGGGACCACAGGATCAAGCGTCCAGGGTTCTGTTCGTTCAGCCACCGGCTCTCCATTGGATTAAGATCCTTACCAACCATGACTCTAAATAAAATATAAATAATAGCCAACAGAAATTAGGAAAGACGGAGGAAACCTTCTGAATACCTTATCTGTCTTCATATTTCTTCCTCAGGAGGAAAACTATTGGCCATCACACCTTGCTGAGCTGAACACCCGCTTTGACACACTCGACAAGACACTCAACACTCGCCTCGACACCCTCGACCAGCAGCTGCGCCACACACATCACCTCATTAGCAAAATGATGTCTACATTTGACAAAACAATCGGGAATAAAAAGGAATGATGGCAATAGGAAGTGAAATATAAAGCTAAAATGTTTGTATTAATCATTAATTTTAATAAGTAATAAAACCAACTGAAAGGTTGCAGTTCAAAGATAAATTGTCTTTACCTCCAGTCCTCGTTTGCTTATGTACAAGTCCCTCCACACATTTGTATACACTGTCCAGCAAACACGGAGGACCTACAGAGACTATATATAAACTCAGCAGCAGATATGGAGATTGAGATTTATTTGTTTCCCTCAATAAAAATTCTTACACTTAAAAGAACTATTAAACAAGAGAAAAGAATGATAACAGCAAGCTTAGCTGTCTGTTGTAATAGTAATATCATGTGACCTCTGGGAAGACTGTATTGCTATAACTCTTTGTGCTATGCTGTGGACTGTATCTTCTCTTCCTTAAGGGACAACACTGAGAAGGTGTCTCAACAACATCAACATATTTACCTGCCTTCATTTACCTGTTGATTTAAATAAATCTCTTTTTCTAATGGTAAAATTAATTGAATTATAATACAGAGCACACTAGCAACGGTTATAAATTATTACTTAAACCAAATCTTTTAATTATGGAATCTTGCCACATATTTCTATTTAAACATATGGTAACATTGGGTATACTATTCTTTATTATTGTGAATTTATCTATTGCAAAATTTATAAATTAATTTATCTTTAAATAATTGCAATACATCTAACTTATTTATTGGTTAAATATTTGTTAACCTAATTAGTTATATTTAATAGGTTGGTAAGTAGTTTAGGTGCTGAGTTGGGCTCGTAAGCCCATGGCATAACTAGTCTTCAAAGGAAAAATTAAGTTAAGGAAAAAAGGGTTATGGAGAGAACCTATTTCTAGAAAAGTGGATCCACTCTCCCTAGATAATCTCATCGAACTCTTCTTCCTATTATCTTATGTACTACTTATGCTCTGTCTTATATTTGTTAAGACTGAGAATATTAAGACTGAGACGCCTAGTTTCTCAGGCCCCCTAGGTGGGCCTGATCTTTATAGTGGTGTTCTGTAACGATGTCAACGCCATTTGTTTAGAACATCCGACCGAAATTCTTTTAAGAAGGGAGGTGTGACGATGTCAACGCCATCTGTTGCGCGCATCCGACCCCAATTTCTGTTTCCCATGAAAGTTTGTGATCTTATTTTATCCCTGTGTAGTTTCTATCTTACTAATTACATTTTTTTCACAAAAGTGATGTGGGTGTTATCTTGGTCGACAGGAATCAGTTTCCCTAGGACAGTCTTGAACTCAAGACGTGTTCCAATGGGAACACGTGGCCTAGTTGGTATAGACAGCGATTTGTCTGTAATACTTAGCGAAGTATTGGCGATTGGATTGACGTACCCCGGGATGACCAAGTTGAATTATGAGATGGAAGTTCTGTCCGTCTGTTAAATCTTGTTATAAACCTGTGTGGAAGTCTGCCAGTGTGTTGCTGGAGACCCCTGCCAGTGTGTTCCTGGAGACCTCTGCCAGTGTGTTGCTGGAGACCTCTGCCAGTGTGTTGCTGGAGACCCCTGCCAGTGTGTTCCTGGAGACCTCTGCCAGTGTGTTGCTGGAGACCTCTGCCAGTGTGTTGCTGGAGACCCCTGCCAGTGTGTTGCTGGAGACCCCTGCCAGTGTGTTGCTGGAGACGCCTGCCAGTGTGTTGCTGGAGACCCCTGCCAGTGTGTTGCTGGAGACCCCTGCCAGTGTGTTGCTGGAGACCCGTGCCAGTGTGTTGCTGGAGACCCGTGCCAGTGTGTTGCTGGAGACCCCTGTCAGTGTGTTGCTGGAGACCCCTGCCAGTGTGTTGCTGGAGACCCCTGCCAGTGTGTTGCTGGAGACCCCTGCCAGTGTGTTGCTGGAGACCCCTGCCAGTGTGTTGCTGGAGACCCCTGCCAGTGTGTTGCTGGAGAACCCTGCCAGTGTGTTGCTGGAGACCCCTGCCAGTGTGTTGCTGGAGACCCCTGCCAGTGTGTTGCTGGAGACCCCTGCCAGTGTGTTGCTGGAGACCCCTGCCAGTGTGTTGCTGGAGACCCCTGCCAGTGTGTTGCTGGAGACCCCTGCCAGTGTGTTGCTGGAGACCCCTGCCAGTGTGTTGCTGGAGACCCCTGCCAGTGTGTTGCTGGAGACCCCTGCCAGTGTGTTGCTGGAGACCCCTGCCAGTGTGTTGCTGGAGACCCCTGCCAGTGTGTTGCTGGAGACCCCTGCCAGTGTGTTGCTGGAGACCCCTGCCAGTGTGTTGCTGGAGACCCCTGCCAGTGTGTTGCTGGAGACCCCTGCCAGTGTGTTGCTGGAGACCCCTGCCAGTGTGTTGCTGGAGACCCCTGCCAGTGTGTTGCTGGAGACCCCTGCCAGTGTGTTGCTGGAGACCCCTGCCAGTGTGTTGCTGGAGACCCCTGCCAGTGTGTTGCTGGAGACCCCTGCCAGTGTGTTGCTGGAGACCCCTGCCAGTGTGTTGCTGGAGACCCCTGCCAGTGTGTTGCTGGAGACCCCTGCCAGTGTGTTGCTGGAGACCCCTGCCAGTGTGTTGCTGGAGACCCCTGCCAGTGTGTTGCTGGAGACCCCTGCCAGTGTGTCGCTGGAGACCCCTGCCAGTGTGTTGCTGGAGACCCCTGCCAGTGTGTTGCTGGAGACCCCTGCCAGTGTGTTGCTGGAGACCCCTGCCAGTGTGTTGCTGGAGACCCCTGCCAGTGTGTTGCTGGAGACCCCTGTCAGTGTGTTGCTGGAGACATCTGCCAGTGTGTTGCTGAAGACATCTGCCAGTGTGTTGCTGGAGACATCTGCCAGTGTGTTGCTGGAGACATCTGCCAGTGTGGTGCTGGAGACATCTGTCAGTGTTTTGCTGGAGACCCCTGCCAGTGTGTTGCTGGAGACCCCTGCCAGTGTGTTGCTGGAGACCCCTGCCAGTGTGTTGCTGGAGACCTCTGCCAGTGTGTTGCTGGAGACATCTGGAAGTGTGTTGCTGGAGACATCTGCCAGTGTGTTGCTGGAGACCTCTGCCAGTGTGTTGCTGGAGACATCTGCCAGTGTGTTGCTGGAGACCCCTGCCAGTGTGTTGCTGGAGACCCCTGCCAGTGTGTTGCTGGAGACCTCTGCCAGTGTGTTGCTGGAGACATCTGGAAGTGTGTTGCTGGAGACCTCTGCCAGTGTGTTGCTGGAGACCTCTGCCAGTGTGTTGCTGGAGACATCTGCCAGTGTGTTGCTGGAGACATCTGCCAGTGTGTTGCTGGAGACATCTGCCAGTGTGTTGCTGGAGACATCTGCCAGTGTGTTGCTGGAGACATCTGGAAGTGTGTTGCTGGAGACATCTGCCAGTGTGTTGCTGGAGACATCTGTCAGTGTGTTGCTGGAGACATCTGCCAGTGTGTTGCTGGAGACATCTGCCAGTGTGTTGCTGGAGACCCCTGCCAGTGTGTTGCTGGAGACCCCTGTCAGTGTGTTGCTAGAGACATCTGCCAGTGTGTTGCTGGAGACATCTGCCAGTGCGTTGCTGGAGACCCCTGCCAGTGTGTTGCTGGAGACCCCTGCCAGTGTGTTGCTGGAGACCCCTGCCAGTGTGTTGCTGGAGACCCGTGCCAGTGTGTTGCTGGAGACCCCTGCCAGTGTGTTGCTGGAGACCCCTGCCAGTGTGTTGCTGGAGACCCCTGCCAGTGTGTTGCTGGAGACATCTGCCAGTGTGTTGCTGGAGACATCTGCCAGTGTGTTGCTGGAGACCCCTGCCAGTGTGTTGCTGGAGACCCGTGTCAGTGTGTTGCTGGAGACCCCTGCCAGTGTGTTGCTGGAGACCCCTGCCAGTGTGTTGCTGGAGACCCCTGCCAGTGTGTTGCTGGAGACATCTGCCAGTGTGTTGCTGGAGACATCTGCCAGTGTGTTGCTGGAGACCCCTGCCAGTGTGTTGCTGGAGACCCCTGTCAGTGTGTTGCTGGAGACATCTGCCAGTGTGTTGCTGGAGACATCTGCCAGTGTGTTGCTGGAGACCCCTGCCAGTGTGTTGCTGGAGACCCCTGTCAGTGTGTTGCTGGAGACATCTGCCAGTGTGTTGCTGGAGACATCTACCAGTGTGTTGCTGGAGACATCTGCCAGTGTGTTGCTGGAGACCCCTGCCAGTGTGTTGCTGGAGACCCCTGCCAGTGTGTTGCTGGAGACATCTGCCAGTGTGTTGCTGGAGACATCTGCCAGTGTGTTGCTGGAGACATCTGCCAGTGTGTTGCTGGAGACATCTGCAAGTGTGTTGCTGGAGAGAAGAGTTGCTTTGGCACTGTGACGATACTGTGCAGGACTGGCCCACGATTTACTGAGAAAGGTAAACTCGCCGTTATGAGGACCATAAAAGACAGCCTGAGGGAACCTTGAGTGATGTACGATAGAAGATAGAAGTGGATTCGACGGGGAAAGAAGATTGAAGAAGATTTATAGTGAAAATGCGAAAATGACACCTGCAGTGCTACATCATGTACATATATATATTTCTGTTTCCCATGAAAGGTTGTGATCTTATTTTATCCCTGTGTAGTTTCTATCTTACTAATTACATTTTTAGTTCTGGCTACTAGTTGCACCTAGTAGCCAGAATGTCGTACTCGGCCTACTAAGCAAGACCCGATTTACTTAATGAACCAAGTTTTCATTAATTTATATATTTTTCTATTTTTTTCTTATGAAATGATAAATCTGTCCATTTCATTATGTATAAGTTAATTCATTTAAATTTGAGTTAAAACTAACATTGATGTTTGACCGAACCTAACCAACCCTACCTAACCTAACCTATCTTAACCTAACCTAAACTAACACATCTAAGTCAATAATTTATGTTTTTAATATAATATAATAATCACTCGGCCTGTTAGGCAAATCGGGCCTTGCATAGTAGGCCGAGAAGGGCGTTCTGGTTACTATGTATGACATATATATATATATATATATATATATATATATATATATATATATATATATATATATATATATATATATATGCGAACAAGCCTGAATGGTCCCCAGGACAATATGCAACTGAAAACTCACACCCCAGAAGTGACTCGAACCCATACTCCCAGGAGCAACGCAACTGGTATGTACAAGACGCCTTAATCCACTTGACCATCACGACCGGACATAATGAGGTGATAGCCGAGGCTATTTGAACCACCCCACCGCCGGCACTCGGATAGTAATCTTGGGCATAGCAATTTTACCAAATCACCTCATTCTTTGGGGCACACATGAGGAACACAAATGCGAACAAGCCTGAATGGTCCCCAGGACAATATGCAACTGAAAACTCACACCCCAGAAGTGACTCGAACCCATACTCCCAGGAGCAACACAACTGGTATGTACAAGACGCCTTAATCCACTTGACCATCACGACCGGACATAATGAGGTGATAGCCGAGGCTATTTGAACCACCCCACCGCCGGCACTCGGATAGTAATCTTGGGCATAGCAATTTTACCAAATCACCTCATTCTTTGGGGCACACGTGAGGAACACAAATGCGAACAAGCCTGAATGGTCCCCAGGACAATATGCAACTGAAAACTCACACCCCAGAAGTGACTCGAACCCATACTCCCAGGAGCAACGCAACTGGTATGTACAAGACGCCTTAATCCACTTGACCATTACGACCATACTCCCAGTTGCGTTGCTCCTGGGAGTATGGGTTCGAGTCACTTCTGGGGTGTGAGTTTTCAGTTGCATATTGTCCTGGGGACCATTCAGGCTTGTTCGCATTTGTGTTCCTCACGTGTGCCCCAAAGAATGAGGTGATTTGGTAAAATTGCTATGCCCAAGATTACTATCCGAGTGCCGGCGGTGGGGTGGTTCAAATAGCCTCGGCTATCACCTCATTATGTCCGGTCGTGATGGTCAAGTGGATTAAGGCGTCTTGTACATACCAGTTGCGTTGCTCCTGGGAGTATGGGTTCGAGTCACTTCTGGGGTGTGAGTTTTCAGTTGCATATTGTCCTGGGGACCATTCAGGCTTGTTCGCATTTGTGTTCCTCACGTGTGCCCCAAAGAATGAGGTGATTTGGTAAAATTGCTATGCCCAAGATTACTATCCGAGTGCCGGCGGTGGGGTGGTTCAAATAGCCTCGGCTATCACCTCATTATGTCCGGTCGTGATGGTCAAGTGGATTAAGGCGTCTTGTACATACCAGTTGCGTTGCTCCTGGGAGTATGGGTTCGAGTCACTTCTGGGGTGTGAGTTTTCAGTTGCATATTGTCCTGGGGACCATTCAGACTTGTTCGCATTTGTGTTCCTCACGTGTGCCCCAAAGAATGAGGTGATTTGGTAAAATTGCTATGCCCAAGATTACTATCCGAGTGCCGGCGGTGGGGTGGTTCAAATAGCCTCGGCTATCACCTCATTATGTCCGGTCGTGATGGTCAAGTGGATTAAGGCGTCTTGTACATACCAGTTGCGTTGCTCCTGGGAGTATGGGTTCGAGTCACTTCTGGGGTGTGAGTTTTCAGTTATATATATATATATATATATATATATATATATATATATATATATATATATATATATATACATATATATATATATATATATATATATATATATATATATATATATATATATATATATATATATATATATATATATATATATACTCATACTAAAAGAGTATGAGTATTAAAGCACACAGTTTCTGTGTGCTTTTCTCCTACCTGCCCTTTCCTTTTGTGCTTAAATATATATTTAAAGGTTACAAGATATACATTGGTTGATACAATGAGTGCTTAAAAGTTATGGATCTCTTGAAGCTCCTCCGCTTTTAGACAGGAACCGAGGATGCAGCTGGCATTTTACCTCTAGATCGCCACACTGAGGCGCTGAAACAAAAAACTGGCAGCCCTTGGGTCCCTGGTGACGTCAATGAGCCTGGAGCCCAATTTCTTGAGAAATCCCAAGGCACTCTTACCCCATGCATCTCAGACGCTATGGGAACAAAGGTGTATTGACCTTCCAATCGTCTGTATTTGATTGATTTTGCTGTTTACCTGCGGTTGGCCGCCCCACCTGCTTGATCAGCACCGAAGTATAAATAGGGGTCATCCAGGGTGTATACACATGTGTAATCCCACACCAACTGTTTGCCCCTCTTCCAAGGGTATATAGTGATTCTATCAGGGCAAAGTGCGGGGTCATCCGGGTTTTGGTCCCCTAGGATGCAATGTTCTCTCTCTCCGCTGGGCACTGAGCTGAGACGAGGCTCTTCTTGATGATGTTATTGACCTCGTTGTGTCTTGCATGCCAGCCCTTTGTGCTTCTGGAATGCAACCCATGCAGTCCATATTGGTCTGTATTAAGTGTGAATTGGGGGAGCAAGGCGGAGGGCCACTGCTACACAAAGGTATTCTGGATCTAGACACGTGCCTGTTGCTGACCTGGGTACTGCCAGGAGGAAGTCTCCTGCATGGGGGGGACGCACTGATCTGAGGCGGACTTTCTTCTTGTCAGATGTTGCGACGCTGAGCATGGCATCAGCTACTTTTTCCACTAGTGGGTGGTCCCAGCTGGACTGTTTATGTTTTTATTATATACTAGCAGTACCCGCCACGCGTTGCTGTGGCTCAGTCTGGTTAAATGGAAAAGAAAGCAAATAGAATGTGCACGTTTCTAATATGTTTAATTTCACAATGCTTGCGGGTAAAGTTATCTTGAGATGATTTCGGGGCTTTAGTGTCCCCGCGGCCCGGTCCTCGATCAGGCCTCCACCCCCAGGAAGCAGCCCGTGACAGCTGACTAACACCCAGGTACCTATTTTACTGCTAGGTAACAGGGGCATAGAGTGAAAGAAACTCTGCCTATTGTTTCTCGCCGACGCCCGGGATCGAACCCGGGACCACAGGATCACATGTCCAGCGTGCTGTCCGCTCGGCCGACCGGCTCCCCTATACACATTTTATATATACATATATTTATATATCGTACACCGGTATAAAATATTTTTTGGTGTTAAATTGTCTGTGGAGATATAGAGATTGTCTGGTTTGCCGACTCTAGAACACGCAACATATAATTGTCCATGTGAGAACCAATCTGTGTCTAGATATAAACTGCACAATTCTAAAGACTGGCTTTGTTGATGATAATTTCAAACGCCAATCGAATTGGAAATTGCAATCTCTTAAATTGAAATGGCCCATCTGTGGGAATCATAGGAATGCGAGGAATGAGGACATCTTCACTTTGGAAAGGTCCTATCAAGATTGTTGCTTCTTCGACGTTGCTGATTAATTTTTTTGCTGAAAGGCGCGTGGCGTTGAAAAGTTTTGGCTACTTGATATTTCGCAACATGATAATTGGCAAGCCGATTTTCAATTGCCGTACGTGTGATGGTATTCCTGGCAGATGAAGTGAATTAAAAAATTATGTTGGATAATTAACCGCTTCATCTGCTTCCTCAAAAGTGTCGACGGACTTGTATGTGACTGCCTTGCTTTGAATGTTAGACTGAATAATATTGTTAGGTTCGTAGACGTCTTTGTTCTTGGCCGCAAGAAGAGTTCGTTCATTCAACCAATCGTGATTCTTATAATTTTTTTGAAATTGGGAAATACATTTAAAAAAAAATTCTCTTTTTGACGTCACTAAACTGTAGAAGTAATGAGGCAATAAAATTACTCCTGAGGTTGGATCAACCGGCACGTTTCCGTTCTCATTTTCCAGAAATTGATGTGACAATGTCTCAGCTGATAGATCGTCTTGCTGCTAGGCTCGCATATTTGTATTTAATTTTAACGTCTTTACGTGGCATCACAAAGTAGAGTATTTCAGGCGAGCATTTATTTCATCTGCTGGTGTCGATCGAGGAATTACAGGTAATCTTTGCCTGAAATCTCCTGCAAGCATTATTAATTAATGCGTTCCCTAATGGTCTGATGTTTCCACACAAATCTTGTCAATGATCAATCAAGAACCCCGAGCGATTTTTGTGGGCCATTGTGCATTCATCCCAAACAATAAGTTTACATTTGTGCAATGCTTTTCCCATGCCGGATGCTTTGGAAATGTTGCACGTGGGAGTTTCAATGAATTGCATGTTCAATGGCAATTTCATAGCTGAAGTAGCAGTTCTTCCACCTGGTAGCAATGTCGCAGCTATTCCGGAAGATGCAAGAGATAGGGTTATGCCATTTTGGGATCGAAATGGGGCCAAAATCAATATAATTAGGAAGGTTTTTACAGTTCCTCTAGGCGCTTCTAAAAAGATTTCTCCAAATCCGTTATTGACAGTTTGAATTATTTGATTGTAAATGGCTTTTTGCTAAAACGTTAGCTTAGGAATGTTTGACTATACATACGACAACAGATCACCTGTGTTGCAATTTTGTTCACGACGCAATTCTACATCGAACGAAGCAGCAGCAGATCGATTCGGTGATGGCATTTCCAATTGATTTAGAACATTGTTCGCGATTTCTAATCACAAATCTTCAGTCATTATCAACAGTTCGTAGTAGATTTCTGATGTAAAATCTATGTTCATATTTGAATTTTCCTTGCGTATTCGACGGATAATATCTTCAGCCATGTGCGATTTATCTTTCTCCCATAACTCTGAATGAGACGAATGAGTGCAGGTGGTCAATATGATTGCAAACAATACTCAAATTTGATTTGGATGTGACGTGTTGGACGCGTCATTAATTCATACATCCCAGTGTCGGCCGTTCTCCAATAAATTAAGAGCTTGACATGCACTACGGAAAGTGGCATAAGTTATGCCGTTGACAAATCTCAATGCCTAGAGAGACGTTGGACCGGGCATATTTACCAACAGCATGAGAAGCACCGTGTGCAGTCTGCCTATCGTAGTTTATTTGAATATGTCAGGTTGTCCGTCGACTCGCTCTCCTTGTTTGCGTAGTTGAAATGATTTTCTACTCGCATTATATGTGTAATATGGAGGCACTTACAGCAGAATAAAGCAGTGTTTTCGCAAACGCGTCATGTAGACATAACGTGAAAAAAACAGTTAACGTTGTAGCAGGTGGATTCATGGCCGTTTGTTGCACATTTGCAGCTGTGAAATAAACGTGTTTTCCATTTTCTTGTTTTCAAAGCAAAAACAAAAAACACTAACAAAATATTTCAATTCAAATGCAGATCAATCGACACAGCTCAAATTCATACCAATTGCACTGATAAAAAGAAGAACAGTTAAAAAAACAAAGTGAAAACCAATGAAAAAGAAAAAAGAGGCAATACCCACGAAATGAACGGTAGGTAAGCAACACAGCTCAATTCCAACACAATGTCACACAAAACAATTAAATCAAAATGAAAATAAATAAAAATCTATGAAAATTCAATTAATCAATGCATTCGGGAACATTGAAATTGAATCGTAACATAATTTGTATAGCATGTGATGCTCTTACGTGCAACAGATGGCGCTGTTTTTCAAAAAACGCATGTTTTCACGTGTCACAGGTGTGACATCTAAATAGTATGTAAATAAAAAAACGCACGTATTCGAATGGAACGTTGTGTCAAAATTTCAAAGCAATCGGTGAAGAACTTTTGGAGATTACAACGTGTGTTGCTCTTACATCTTACAGATTGCACGGTTTTTCAAAAAAAGCATGTTTTTTCCGGTCACAGGTGAGCCATGTATATAGTAGATATATAAAAACACTCGCCTATGCGAATGCAGTACCCGGCCACACATTGCTGTGGCTCAGCAACGCATGGGTGTTGCTGAACCACAGCAACTTTCCCTGTCCCCTCGTCCTCCCCACCATTCCCCACTCCACCATCGCCTCTTCCTTCCCACCATGCCCCACTCCCCTGTTCCTTTGTCCTCCCCACCATGCCCCACTCCCCAGTCCCTTTGTCCTCCCCACCATTCTCCCGTCTCCCATCCCCTCGTCCCCACCATCCCAAACTCTCGTGTTCCCTCGTCCTTCCCCCACCATTACCCCCTCCCTTGTCCCCTCCTCCTCTGCACCATCTGTTGGAGCCCTGCTGCTTATGCATTGTTAATCGCCTGGAAAGAGATATTGCTGTCTTGCCTATATACTGAGTTCTTTGGGGCTTACAGTCCCCAAGTGGGCATTTGAAGGCATAGACGACGTTGGTCTCCTTTAAGGCAGATCAGATTTAAGCGCATTGAAGATGACATGTCAAACGCCTCGTCAGCTTGGTCGACGTCATACCTATGTACTTAGATTGAAGGTTACATCCTTCGTGGGGGCAAGTGTACATGTATACAACGCTTGACTGCTGTAGAGGGTTCTCCGTCGGCTTCGGGCTGTTTTTGATAAGGATTTCGGAAGTCTTCTTGGTTATGTAGAATATGATATTTATTCTACAAAACCCAGAAGACTTCCGACCATATTCTTGGCTTTGTAGAATATGATATATATATTCATATTCTACAAAACCAAGAAGACTTCCGAACTCCTTATCAAAAACAGCCCGAAGCCGACGGAGAACCCTCTACAGCAGTCAAGCGTTGAATACATGTACACTTGCCCCCACGAAGGATGTAACCTTCAATCTAAGTACATAGGTATGACGTCGACCAAGCTGACGAGGCGTTTGACATGCCATCTTCAATCCGGTGCCCCCAGGAATCACATGAGACAAGCCCATGACATCACCCTAACAAGAGAAATGTTGAACAAAAATAACTGTATAATAGACAAAACCCAAGATGCAAGAAGATTACAAATTCTCGAAGCAATTCACATATGAATAGTACAACCTACCATGAACACCCAAATCACGGAACTATTTACTCTACCCACCATGAGAGTAAGGACAAGCCAGAACATAACGATGCCAACACAGAAGATAATGTTCAAAATAACAGGCAATTACACCTGATTAATCTTTGTATGTAGATAGGAGCTGCCTCGTATGGGCCAATAGGCCTTCCGCAGTTACCTTTATTCTAATGTTCTTATGTGCTTCATCCCCCATTTATCCCTTATGTATCCCCCATTTTTTACCTTTAATGTCTTATCACCTGACCCAGTGCGGGTATAAATCAACCAGTTCTGAAAATTCTTTTCACGTGAGAATGAACCATGGAGGTTCGAAACGTTGTGCAAATTGTATAAATAAGTGTAATACATTCTATAGTAATTCACTTTTTTCTTCACCTTAAAATTACGAAAATGAGTTTTGGAGAACTCCTATTTCAGCTAAGTCCTGATGCTAAGAAAATAGTTAGAGGGATAGAAGCCCTAAACCAGAAAATAGTAAATACAGAATATGTGGTCATATTCAATGAGACATATATATATATATATATATATATATATATATATATATATATATATATATATATATATATATATATATATATATATATATATATATATATATATATATATATATATATACATATATTATTAAATATGACCGAAAAAGTAAGATTAATAATTCTAACACGAATTTTCTCAATCTTTCGTACATTACGCTTCACTGTTGGAGGTAAATAAAAAATCACTTCTCCAAAATTCATATTATTTCTAGTCTGACGCGACACGGGCGCGTTTCGTAAAACTTATTACATTTTCAAAGACTTCACAAATACACAACTGATTAGAACTTACGTATCTCTGATTTTATATCTACATTTGAGTGAGGTGGGAGGGGTGATGTGGCATTAACACAAGACAGAACACGAGGGGATATTAATAGGGTATTAAAAGTATCAACACAAGACAGAACAGAAACAATGGGTATTGAATAGAAGTGTTTGTAGAAAGCCTATTGGTCCATATTTCTTGATGCTTCTATATTGGAGCGGAGTCTTGAGGTGGGTAGAATATAGTTGTGCAATAATTGGCTGTTGATTGCTGGTGTTGACTTCTTGATGTGTAGTGCCTCGCAAACGTCAAGCCGCCTGCTATCGCTGTATCTATCGATGATTTCTGTGTTGTTTACTAGGATTTCTCTGGCGATGGTTTGGTTATGGGAAGAGATTATATGTTCCTTAATGGAACCCTGTTGCTTATGCATCGTTAAACGCCTAGAAAGAGATGTTGTTGTCTTGCCTATATACTGGGTTTTTTGGAGCTTACAGTCCCCAAGTGGGCATTTGAAGGCATAGACGACGTTAGTCTCTTTTAAAGCGTTCTGTTTTGTGTCTGGAGAGTTTCTCATGAGTAGGCTGGCCGTTTTTCTGGTTTTATAATAAATCGTCAGTTGTATCCTCTGATTTTTGTCTGTAGGGATAACGTTTCTATTAACAATATCTTTCAGGACCCTTTCCTCCGTTTTATGAGCTGTGGAAAAGAAGTTCCTGTAAAATAGTCTAATAGGGGGTATAGGTGTTGTGCTAGTTGTCTCTTCAGAGGTTGCATGGCTTTTCACTTTCCTTCTTATGATGTCTTCGATGAAACCATTGGAGAAGCCGTTATTGACTAGGACCTGCCTTACCCTACAGAGTTCTTCGTCGACTTGCTTCCATTCTGAGCTGTGGCTGAGAGCACGGTCGACGTATGCGTTAACAACACTCCTCTTGTACCTGTCAGGGCAGTCGCTGTTGGCATTTAGGCACATTCCTATGTTTGTTTCCTTAGTGTAGACTGCAGTGTGGAAACCTCCGCCCTTTTCCATGACTGTTACATCTAGAAAAGGCAGCTTCCCATCCTTTTCCGTCTCGTAAGTGAAACGCAGCACGGAACTCTGCTCAAATGCCTCCTTCAGCTCCTGCAGATGTCTGACATCAGGTACCTGTGTAAAAATGTCGTCAACATACCTGCAGTATATGGCCGGTTTCAAGTTCACGTCGACTAAGACTTTTTGCTCGATGGTACCCATGTAGAAGTTTGCAAACAGGACACCTAGGGGAGAACCCATGGCGACCCCATCCACTTGCTTATACATGTGCCCATCCGGGCTCAAGAAGGGTGCCTCTTTAGTACAAGCTTGGAGTAGTTTCCTCAGAATACTTTCTGGCATGTCAAGAGGAGTACAGGCTGGATCACGATACACTCTGTCGGCTATCATTCCGATTGTCTCGTCCACAGGTACGTTGGTAAACAGCGATTCTACGTCCAACGAGGCTCTTATCCCTGTGGCCCGTGTGCCCCGCAGTAAGTCCACAAATTCCTTTGGAGACTTCAGGCTGGAGGCGCAAGGAACATAAGGAGTCAGCAGGCCGTTGAGTCGCTTCGCCAGTCTGTACGTGGGTGTGAATATCTGGCTAATGATTGGCCGAAGTGGGTTTCCAGGCTTGTGCGTCTTGACATTTCCATACGCATATCCAGGTTTATATTCCCCAATGATCTTTGGCAGGTGCAGTCCGGATTTCTTGGCGTTCACAGTTTCGATCAGTTTGTTGACCTTTGCTTTTAATTCGGCTGTAGTGTCCTTCGTTACCCTTTGGAACTTAGTTTGATCAGAGAGTATGATGTTCATTTTCGCCAGATATTCGTCTTTTTTAAGAATGACATATATTGGCGACTTGTCACCTCTCCTGACAACTATCTCCTTGTTCTCACGAAGGCTTTTAGCTGCCGCTTTAAGCTCGGGGGACAGTATGGTGCTTCTGTAGTTGCCTCGATTCTTTCCTCCTTCTGCAATAAGTTCTGCTTGTACGGTATCTTTGGTAGTGACCTTCTTTTGTGTCTCGAGCAAAAAGTCTTAGTCGACATGAACTTGAAACCGGCCATATACTGCAGGTATGTTGACGACATTTTTACACAGGTACCTGATGTCAGACATCTGCAGGAGCTGAAGGAGGCATTTGAGCAGAGTTCCGTGCTGCGTTTCACTTACGAGACGGAAAAGGATGGGAAGCTGCCTTTTCTAGATGTAACAGTCATGGAAAAGGGCGGAGGTTTCCACACTGCAGTCTACACTAAGGAAACAAACATAGGAATGTGCCTAAATGCCAACAGCGACTGCCCTGACAGGTACAAGAGGAGTGTTGTTAACGCATACGTCGACCGTGCTCTCAGCCACAGCTCAGAATGGAAGCAAGTCGACGAAGAACTCTGTAGGGTAAGGCAGGTCCTAGTCAATAACGGCTTCTCCAATGGTTTCATCGAAGACATCATAAGAAGGAAAGTGAAAAGCCATGCAACCTCTGAAGAGACAACTAGCACAACACCTATACCCCCTATTAGACTATTTTACAGGAACTTCTTTTCCACAGCTCATAAAACGGAGGAAAGGGTCCTGAAAGATATTGTTAATAAAAACGTTATCCCTACAGACAAAAATCAGAGGATACAACTGACGATTTATTATAAAACCAGAAAAACGGCCAGCCTTCTCATGAGAAACTCTCCAGACACAAAACAGAACGCTTTAAAAGAGACTAACGTCGTCTATGCCTTCAAATGCCCACTTGGGGACTGTAAGCTCCAAAAAACCCAGTATATAGGCAAGACAACAACATCTCTTTCTAGGCGTTTAACGATGCATAAGCAACAGGGCTCCATTAAGGAACATATAATCTCTTCCCATAACCAAACCATCGCCAGAGAAATCCTAGCAAACAACACAGAAATCATCGATAGTTACAGCGATAGCAGGCGGCTTGACGTTTGCGAGGCACTACACATCAAGAAGTCAACACCAGCAATCAACAGCCAATTATTGCACAACTATATTCTACCCACCTCAAGACTCCGCTCCAATATAGAAGCATCAAGAAATATGGACCAATAGGCTTTCTACAAACACTTCTATTCAATACCCATTGTTTCTGTTCTGTCTTGTGTTGATACTTTTAATACCCTATTAATATCCCCTCTTGTTCTGTCTTGTGTTAATGCCACATCACCCCTCCCACCTCACTCAAATGTAGATATAAAATCAGAGATACGTAAGTTCTAATCAGTTGTGTATTTGTGAAGTCTTTGAAAATGTAATAAGTTTTACGAAACGCGCCCGTGTCGCGTCAGACTAGAAATAAAAATGAATTTTGGAGAAGTGATTTTTGATTTACCTCCAACATTGAAGCGTAATGTACGAAAGATTGAGAAAATTCGTGTTAGAATTATTAATCTTACTTTTTCGGTCATATTTAATAATATATGTCTACAGGAAAGACTGCTACCAAAATATACTAATATATATATATATATATATATATATATATATATATATATATATATATATATATATATATATATATATATATATATATATATTGTTGGGAGTATTCTCAGTTCTCTCTCTACTCGGTGAGCAACCTTAACTGTACTTAATCTTGGCAAGGTCGCCAATGTTGGGGTTTACACTTACTCTTGCTCTTACTCTGGGTGAGCAACGGTATCTCAAGGTCACTCACCGTAGCCCTGCGGGTCTTCACTCTATCCTCACGGCGCCACTGCACGCCAGGAGAGTATCCCAGTCAATCCCAACCGGCCTCTGATTGAGAAGGAGTGGGAACACAATCGTTCTCTTAACTTTTATGTGCCCGCCCCAACAATAGGGCTTTACTATTAACCACAAGGTCGCCAACTGGTGTTTTCGGTGTCCAGTAACACGTCAGTGGACTGGTTGAATTGTGGTATCCTTGGCAAGGTCACACTCAATAGATCAGGATCTCAGGCAGGTACTTACTTTTATCACTCTTTGCTTTCCAGTATTATATACCCACAAGATAAATGGAGGGGATGATATAAACACAAAAGAATTTTGTATTTTACTTAAAATTCATGAAAGGTGTCACAAGGTCATATCAATAAATAAATCAGCTGATCCTGGTGAGAAATGTTCGTTCCCACGAATAATATGCGCTCACTAAATGGCAACACCTCCCCCTCTCGTCAATGTCATGATCAGCTGGGCGACCCCTTCCGCGCGAAAGTTTTTATTGCTTGTTTCTCTAGTGGCACGCGCGCTGTTTCTTTAAGTTCCCAAAGATCACTAGAAGCTCGCACACTCGATATTGGCAACAATAGCACGTATTACTTCGCTACACTGTATTTGCGCTCAAACAATCGTTTCTACAATAAATGCGATAATAATTCACTATAATGGTTTTATACACTGCCCTTCATTTCAATGGTAACTTATGGAGTATTTGACACTGGTGTTCTCAGTACTTCCTTTCGTGGGCGATACCACAATAAATCACTGCACTCGCAAATGGTTATTCAATGCACGAACATAGACATATATAATGTAGATAAATCTGACATCAATAAATGGTAAATAAATAGTTACTGGGCACATAGCCTAACTTCCAAATACTGGCATAATATTATATATAATTTCTCACTATATGTTCACATTAAAGTCTCATGCAAGATATGCAACACACAGTAAATTCATCACTTGTTCCGGGTGCCTGTACACACCAATAATAAACATAAATATTATAAGTACTCTTGATAGTACTACTCTGCACACTGGTGCCTTACTGTGACATTGGTGAGACTTGCTCATGACATACAAAATCCTCAGGCTAGATAATATAGCCGAATAATATAGCTAACTAAAGGGGAATGGGGAGGGAAACTAGAACCACCTACTTCCACCTATCCTCCGATGAGAGTTGAGTTGTAGCTCCTGGTCCTGGTGTCGGGAACGCCCCCACACACACATGTAGTCGTGTCCTCCAGGAAACCACTCGCTGTCCCACCATTAGCGCGTCGTCTCCGTGCCTTCTTCCCTGCAGGTCCGTGCTCCTCCTCGACTTCTTGTAGGGTTGGAGTCGGTCTCCTGGCCGTCGACTTCTCCCAGCAACGGCTGCCGCCTACGTCTCAGCTGCAGTCGTCCGGATTCCCAAATAGTCCTCTTCTTCCTCTGTTACCCAGTGGCTTTGTCAGCCACTACGCCGTCACGAATGGGTGAACTGCCTCAGACGTCGCCTACGTCACTGCACAGACTTCACTTCTTCTTGCACAGTACCTGACTTGGAGCACTTGTTGCTCAATAACCGTCGATTCCCTCTCTGGTTCAACACATGAACTAGGGAAGACCTCACAGAGTACTGGCAGACTTCAGGTGACGCGTAAATCCACGGGAGCGGGAAAGAACTGTCAAACTGACAGGACCAATTGTCGCACGTCCAACCTCCTTGACGTGTCGTGTCTGACTGATGGCGCCAACGCGGCGCGCTGCCCGGGCCCCCTTCCTTCGTGACGTCACATTTGCCACGGGAAGTTTTCATTGGCTCCCTGTGCCACATTGCTGCCGGTGACCAATCCGGTGTCACTGACGTCACACCGTTTTGGCGGGGAAACAGGAGAGCCAGCGCCATCTTGGCTTCCTAAAGGGCCTAAACCACAGGCCAAAATATTACTGTTTCACAAATTTCTCGGCTCTCCGAGAATACTCCACTCTCCCACATATATCAAATTGATGCCTGCGACGTAGAGAACGCTTGGGTAAAGTGGACATGACTCTTACTGCAGGCGTGGGAGAAATATAAGGGGGGGGGGGAACACCGTCACATACCCCTCCCCTTAAAATAAGAGTCATGTCTGGTTAGTGCATACGGGATAGGGCATCTGCTACTACGTTGTCCTTCCCCTTGATGTGCTTGATCTCCAGCCGGTACTCTTGCAGCAACAACGCCCACCTCGTCAGACGTTGGTTGGAGTTCTTCATTTTGTGCAAAAAGGAGAGAGGGTTGTGATCTGTGAATACCAGAACAGGTCTCGCCCCTCCTCCCACGTACACATCAAAGTGCTTCAGGACCATAACTAGCGCCAATGCCTCCTTCTCAACGGTGCTGTAGGCCCGCTGGTATTTTACAAACTTCTTCGAGTAGAACGCTACTGGCCTATGTACTTCACTCCTTTCTTGCGCCAACATGGCTCCTATTCCCACGTCGCTGGCGTCTACGTATAGGATGAATCCGGCTGAAAAATCTGGAGATATTAACACCGGGGCCTCCGTCAACAATTTCTTGGTCTTTTCAAAAGACTCTTGACAGGCCTCTCCCCATCTCCACCGTACATTCTTGGAGAGTAGCTCGGTTAGGGGATGCGCTACCGTGGAGAAATTCCTGCAGAACCCACGATAGTACCCTATCATCCCGAGGTACCTTAGCAACTCCTTGCGCGTTCTGGGCACGGGGTATTCCTTAATGGCGGTCACTTTGTGATCAACAGGAGTGACTTCACCTTGGCCGATGACAAAACCAAGGTACTCTAAGTGAGCCTTCCCGAACTCACTCTTGGCCAAATTTACAGTCAAGTTAGCCTCCTCTAGCCTTCTGAACAATTCCCTCAGTCTCTCCAGATGCGTCCTCCAATCGTCGGCGTACACGACGATGTCATCGATGTAAACTGCGCAGCCTGCGGCACCCTGTAACAGCTCATTCATCATACGCTGGAAGCAGCTGCCGCTGTTTTTCATACCAAAGGGCAACACCTTATACTGGTACAGCCCGTCAGGAGTTGCGAAAGCTGATATTTTCCTGGCCTCAGGAGTCAAAGAGATCTGGTAGTACCCCTTGAGTAGATCGACCTTGGATACGTACCGTGCACTGCCCACCTGGTCAATGCAATCGCTCACCCTTGGCATGGGGTGAGAATCAGCCACTGTGATGGAGTTCACCCTCCTGTAATCTGTACAAAAACGGTAGGTTCTGTCGCTTTTCCTCACCAACAAGCATGGGGAACTCCACTCACTTTTACTGGGCTCCGCAAGGTCGTTCTCAAGGAGATACTCCACCTCCTTTCTCATCAGCTCTCGCTTCTCCGGGCTCACCCAATACGCGCTCTGTTTGACGGGCCTGGCGTCCCTCACCTCTACCTCGTGCGTTACACTCTTGTGTCGTCGGGGCACGTCGGTAAAGAGGGAGGCATACTCCCACAGTAGGCTCGTCAGGTCCGCGCTCTGTTGCCCTTCCAGATGTAGTAGCTTGTCCTTGATCTTCGCCAGACTTTCAGTGTTGGTGAGACAGGTGCCGTCCGCCCTGGACCACTTTCCTTCCTCCTCCGGGAGTTCTTGGTCCACCTGCACACACAGAACCGTCTTCTGCTGGGGTTCTCGGTTCACCGTTCCGTCCTGCCTGGCGGCTCCTCCTTCCACAGTGAAGAAAGGTTTTAGGCGGTCTACGTGACACACCTGCTTCTTGCGGGGTCTATCCGGTTTCCCAATTTCATATGACACAGGACCCAACCACCGTAGCACCTGGTATGGTCCCTCGAACCGCGACTCGGTCACCCTACCTTTGCCCGGCAGCAAAACCATCACTTGGGACCCGACCTGGAAATCCCTCTGCGTAGTTCTCTTGTCGTACCACTCCGACATCTTACGCTGCGCCTCCTTCAGGTGTTTCCCAGCTAGTTCCTTCGCTAGAGTGAGACGTTCTTTGAACTTCTGGACATATTCATTCACCGTTCCCACGGTCGCTCCTGGTGTCCATTGTTCCCTCAGCGTGGACAGAGGACTTCGCACCTCGTGTCCATACACTAGCTGGAATGGTGAGAATCCTAATGATTCTACCACCGCGTTACGTATGGCAAATAACGCGGGGTATACAGCCTCATCCCACTCAGCCCCCTGTTCTGCGCAGAACACTCTCAGCACGGTCTTCAAGGTGGAATGAAATCTTTCGATCGCCCCCTGCGACTGCGGTCGGTAGGGCGACGATCGAATCTGAGTCACTCCCCAGCCTGTCACCGTCTGTCGGAACCATTTAGACTGAAATATACTCCCGCAGTCTGTCTGAATCTCCCTGGGCATCCCCACCCAAGAGAAAAATCGTTGTAGTTGGCCGGCTACTCCCCTCGACGTCAAACGTCGCATCGGGACGGCTTCTGGAAATCTGGTGGATGCACACATTATCGTCATCAGGTAGGCGTTGCCTCTCTTCGTCCATTTGCAAAGGACCCACCCCGTCAACTAACAGACGCTCGAATGCAGGCCCAAACGCTGGAACAGGGATCAATGGGGCCTTCGGTATCGCGGACTGGCTCTTCCCTGCCCTCTGGCACGGTAAGCACGTCTTACAATAGCGCCTCACCTCGGCGTCCATACCTGGCCAGTAAAAGTAATCCCTGATCCTTCGCAGCGTCTTAGTCACTCCCAGGTGACCTGCAGAGTCCACGGAGTGCGATAGGTCCAACACGGCTGCTCTGCACTGGGCCGGCAACACTACCTGGTGCCTCGTACTTAGAGACTCTTCTCCGGCCTCCATCCTCACAGGTCTCCACTGTCTCATCAGCATGCCGTCTTGAAGGTAAAAATGAGTAGCCTTCTCAGGACCTACACGTCCTCCTTTGGCCTCACTAATCAATTCGGGGAACTCCTTCTGCTGCAACTCTCCAAGACGAGTGCGGTCTACCCCTAGAGAACTGGTGAGGGTCACCTGCAACTCACCATTAGGGCTACCTTCGCCCTCCGCTCGTTCTCCGGGTCCTATGAAGAGGTGATCTATTCCCAGGCTGTCGGACGTCTCCTCAGCCCCATCAGATCCACAACCTCCTTGTTCTTCGCGTTGTCTCGGCATCACAGCACAAACTGGGAACGCCACCGGGGCGATTCCTTTCTCGTCCCCACAAGCGTTCAACATTCCGCCCGTCTTCTTGTATTGTTCTAGGCACTCTTCGCCTTTCACGAGATGCGGGAGGACATATCCTCCACATGCGTCATTCCCCAAGATGACCTGTGCCTCCATCTTGGGCATTGATGTACAGACCCCTACCACTAGGGTCTGGCAGCCATAGTCAGAACTCAAAGTTACCTGGTGTAGGGGCATCCTCACTGGGCCTCCCACAGTGGTCACACTTGCCACCCCCACACTGGTACTTTCATAACCCTCGGGGAACAGGGTTTCACTCACCAGGGTAAAATCGGCCCCAGTGTCTTAATATTTTCACTGGGATGGGGTCTGCGTCCCCCATCCTTACGGTTCCTTGACACACGAATGGGTGAACTTTCTTCTCCCCACCCAGCACGGGTTCATCCCGCACTCTCTCGGCCCTCTGGTCCTCGAACCTCACTAAAGCAACGTGCCCCCGCTGCTTAGGGCGTCTGCATTCCCGTGCGACGTGTCCGATTATTCCGCAGTTGTAGCAGCGGACCCTCGTTGGAGACCATCCGCCACCACTCGCCTTAGCACTGCCTCCAGAGGCCGTCGCTCCCTGTGTCTTCCTCGCAGAGTTTGTCGCCTCCTTCGTTGCAGCAACAGCTCCCGAGCTCTCAGCTTGGTTCTTCTTCATCGGCTCTGCAGCACCTTTTGATCCTCGGTTGTCCCAACTCGAGTGGTAGGACTTAGGGGAACTCGCTCCCGTCCTCCATCTATCCGTCCTCCTATAATTCCTACTGTTACCGGAGTATACGGGTGATCGGTGCTGTCCCTCTCGGCGTGGGCGTAATGCTTCTTCTAGCATGTCGGCTCGGTCGGCTGCGGCCCTCAGATCCTTTATGTCCGCCTCCTTTACTCTCACCCTGATCTCAGGAGAGAGCACGGACATAAACTTTTCCATGACCATTAGCTCCTTGACCTCTTCAACCGACCTCGCTCCTTCAGAGTCCAGTAACTCAAGGAACTTTCGCTCCATGTCCCTCGCCGTCTCCGCATAAGACTTTCCCGGTGAACGGGTACATTCCCTGAACCTCTTTCTGTAACATTCCGGCGTGAGCTTGAGGGAATGGAGCACAGCTCGTTTTACCGCATCGTAGTTGGTGCATTCTTGGAAGTCGAGCATAGTGTAGGCTTCACGAGCTTCACCTGTGAGCCTCCCTTGAACCAGCTCCGCCCACTCCGCCCTCGGTCACCTCTTCAGAGCAGCAACCCTCTCGAAGTGGTCGAAGAAACTTTCGGCTTCACTTGGCACAAAGACCGGTAGATCTCGTTCCCTCACTCGTCGGTCTTCCTGTTGCGGCGGAGCAGGTGCACCTAGTCCTAGTTCAGCTCGCTTCAGCTCCACCTCTTTGTTGGCTTCTATCTCCTGCAGTCTCATTCTAGCTTCTCGCTCGTGTTCTTCCCTGCGTAGCTGTGCTTCTCGCTCTTGTTCTTCCCTGCGTAGCTGTGCTTCTCGCTCCTCACGCTTCAGTTGTGCTTCTGCTTCTCGCTCTTCTTTGCGCTGCTGTGCTTCTCGCTCTTCTCTGCGCTGCTGCGCTTCTCGCTCTTCTCGCTTCAGTTGTGCTTCCAACTGCAACTTCATTATTTCCAGCTTAACGCTGTGCCTGCTGCCGCTGGATCCCCTGCTGCTTCCACCAATGCTCAGGTGTTCTCCCACACTGGCAGGTGTTTGGGGCCGTTCCTCCCCTAAAGCTTCGTCTCGTGCCCTGAGCTGTGCCATTATCTCTAGTCTTCTTTCACCAACTCTGGCAGATCTCAGCTTTATTCCAAAATGATCTGCTATTGCCTGTAACTGTGCCTTGATGCACTCCTCCAGCACCTGTTCATCTCTAGTGTCAATAAACTTTGTTACTTTATCATCCTCCATCTTGTGCTATGTGTGATAACCTGCACTCTAATACCACTGCCAAGTGTCACCACTGCAACCTTTACTTCGATCGATATCCTGGCAAGGTTGCCAATGTTGGGAGTATTCTCAGTTCTCTCTCTACTCGTTGAGCAACCTTAACTGTACTTAATCTTGGCAAGGTCGCCAATGTTGGGGTTTACACTTACTCTTGCTCTTACTCTGGGTGAGCAACGGTATCTCAAGGTCACTCACCGTAGCCCTGCGGGTCTTCACTCTATCCTCACGGCGCCACTGCACGCCAGGAGAGTATCCCAGTCAATCCCAACCGGCCTCTGATTGAGAAGGAGTGGGAACACAATCGTTCTCTTAACTTTTATATGCCCGCCCCAACAATAGGGCTTTACTATTAACCACAAGGTCGCCAACTGGTGTTTTCGGTGTCCAGTAACACGTCAGTGGACTGGTTGAATTGTGGCAGCCTTGGCAAGGTCACACTCAATAGATCAGGATCTCAGGCAGGTACTTACTTTTATCACTCTTTGCTTTCCAGTATTATATACCCACAAGATAAATGGAGGGGATGATATAAACACAAAAGAATTTTGTATTTTACTTAAAATTCATGAAAGATGTCACAAGGTCATATCAATAAATAAATCAGCTGATCCTGGCGAGAAATGTTCGTTCCCACGAATAATATGCGCTCACTAAATGGCAACACCTCCCTGCCTGAAAGAACTGTCAAACTGACAGGACCAATCGTAGCACGTCCAACCTCCTTGACGTGTCGTGTCTGACTGATGGCGCCAACGCGGCGCGCTGCCCGGACCCCCTTCCTTCGTGACGTCACATTTGCCACGGGAAGTTTTCATTGGCTGCCTGTGTCACATTGCTGCCGGTGACCAATCCGGTGTCACTGACGTCACACCGTTTTGGCGGGGAAACAGGAGAGCCAGCGCCATCTTGGCTTCCTAAAGGGCCTAAACCACAGGCCAAAATATTACTGTTTCACAAATTTCTCTGCTCTCCGAGAATACTCCACTCTCCCACATATATCAAATTGATGCCTGCGACGTAGAGAACGCTTGGGTAAAGTGGACATGACTCTTACTGCAGGCGTGGGAGAAATATAAGGGGGGGGGGGAACACCGTCACAATATATATATATATATATATATATATATATATATATATATATATATATATATATATATATATATATATATATATATATATATATATATATATATATATATGTCGTACCTAGTAGCCAGAACGCACTTCTCAGCCTACTATGCAAGGCCCGATTTGCCTAATAGGCCAAGTTTTCATGAATTAATTGTTTTTCGACTACCTAACCTACCTAACCTAACCTAACCTAACTTTTTCGGGTACCTAACCTAACCTAACCTATAAAGATAGGTTAGGTTAGGTTAGGTCGGGTTGGTTAGGTTCAGTCATATATCTAAGTTAATTTTAACTCCAATAAAAAAAAATTGACCTCATACATAATGAAATGGGTAGCTTTATCATTTCATAAGCAAAAAATTAGAGAAAATATATTAATTCAGGAAAACTTGGCTTATTAGGCAAATCGGGCCTTGTATAGTAGGCCGAGAAGTGCGTTCTGGCTATTAGGTACGACATATATATATATATATATATATATATATATATATATATATATATATATATATATATATATATATATATATATATATATATATATATATGTCGTACCTAGTAGCCAGAACGCACTTCTCAGCCTACTATGCAAGGCCCGATTTGCCTAATAAGCCAAATTTTCATGAATTAATTGTTTTTCGACTACCTAACCTACCTAACCTAACCTAACCTAACTTTTTCGGCTACCTAACCTAACCTAACCTATAAAGATAGGTTAGGTTAGGTTAGGTAGGGTTGGTTAGGTTCGGTCATATATCTACGTTAATTTTAACTCCAATTAAAAAAAATTGACCTCATACATAATGAAATGGGTAGCTTTATCATTTCATAAGAAAAAAATTAGAGAAAATATATTAATTCAGGAAAACTTGGCTTATTAGGCAAATCGGGCCTTGCATAGTAGGCTGATAAGTGCATTCTGGCTACTAGGTACGACATACATATATATATATATATATATATATATATATATATATATATATATATATATATATATATATATGTCGTACCTAGTAGCCAGAACGCACTTCTCAGCCTACTATGCATGGCCCGATTTGCCTAATAAGCCAAGTTTTCATGAATTAATTGTTTTTCGACTTCCTAACCTACCTAACCTAACCTAACCTAACTTTTTCGGCTACCTAACCTAACCTAACCTATAAAGATAGGTTAGGTTAGGTTAGGTAGGGTTGGTTAGGTTCTGTCATATATCTACGTCAATTTTAACTCCAATAAAAAGAAATTGACCTCATACATAATGAAATGGGTAGCTTTATCATTTCAAAAGCAAAAAATTAGAGAAAATATATTAATTCATGAAAACTTGGCTTATTAGGCAAATCGGGCCTTGCATAGTAGGCTGAGAAGTGCGTTCTGGCTATTAGGTACGACATATATATACATATATATATATATATATATATATATATATATATATATATATATATATATATATATATATATATATATATATATATATATATATATATATATATATATATATATGTCGTACCTAGTAGCCAGAACTCACTTTTCAGCCTACAATGCAAGGCCCGATTTGCCTAATAAGCCAAGTTTTCATGAATTAATATATTTTCTCTAATTTTTTTCTTATGAAATGATAAAGCAACCCATTTCATTATGTAAGAGGTCAATTTTTTTTATTGGAGTTAAAATTAACGTAGATATATGACCGAACCTAACCAACCCTACCTAACCTAACCTAACCTAACCTATCTTTATAGGTTAGGTTAAGTTAGGTAGCCGAAAAAGTTAGTTTAGGTTAGGTTAGGTAGGTTAGGTAGTCAAAAAGCAATTAATTCATGAAAACTTGGCTTATTAGGCAAATCGGGCCTTGCATAGTAGGCTCAGAAGTGAGTTCTGGCTACTAGGTACGACATATATATATATATATATATATATATATATATATATATATATATATATGTATATTGATATATGTTGATATATATATATATATCAACCCATGTATATCTTGTAACCATCAAATGCATAATAAAGCACAAAAAATAAAAAAGGAAGGGGGTGGTAGGAGAAAAGCACACAGAAACTGTATTGGAGGGGATCTAAACATTCCCTCTAATGCGTTATGCGTGGTTTCCTCCGAGGCTATGGGTCCCCCTTCTTCCAGCTAGAGGTGGTACTCCCTTCTATATAATATATATATATATATATATATATATATATATATATATATATATATATATATATATATATATATATATATATATATATATATATATATATATATATATATATTTTATTAAATATGACCGAAAAAGTAAGATTAATAATTCTAACACGAATTTTCTCAATATTTCTTATGTTTCTTTTCACTGTCGATGGTAATTGAAAAATCAATTCTCCAAAATTCATTTTTATTTCTAGTCTGACGCGACACTTGAACGCATTTCGTAATAACTTATTACATTTTCAAAGACTTTAGTTTACACACACACAACTATAACCTGCAAACACTAAACAGAGTTCTACTATGCTATAATTTAAACAGCTTTCATTTTATATACCTGCATTTGGGTGAGGTGATATGTTACAACAGTTTTGGATGAGGTTAAAACAAACTTTCAACACAAGATAGAACACAAAACAATGGGTATAACATTGGGTAAGTTAAAGGGAAGAATGGAAGTAACTGCAAAAGGCCTATTGGCCCATATTTCTTGATGCTTCTATATTGGTGCGTAGTTTTGAAGTGGGTAGAATATAGTTGTGCATTAATTGGCTGCTGATTTCTGGTGTTGACTTCTTGATGTGTAGTGCCTCGCAGATATCAAGCCGCCTGCTATCGCTGTATCTATCGATGATTTCTGTGTTTTTTGGTAAGACTTCTCTGGTGATGGTCTGGTTGAGGGAAGAGATTATGTGTTCCTTAATGGAACCCTGTTGCTTATGCATCGTTAATCGCCTGGAAAGAGATGTTGTTGTCTTGCCAATATACTGAGTTCTTTGAGGCTTACAGTCCCCAAGTGGGCATTTGAAGGCATAGACGACATTGGTCTCTTTCAAAGCGTTCTGCTTTGTGTCTGGAAAGTTTCTCATGAGTAGGTTGGTCGTTTTTTTGGTTTTATAGTAAATCGTCAATTGTATCTTCTGATTTTTGTCTGTAGGGATAACGTTCCTATTAACAATATCTTTCAGGACCCTTTCCTCTGTTTTATGAGCTGTGGAAAAGAAGTTCCTGTAAAATAGTCTAATAGGGGGTACAGGTGTTGTGCTAGTTGTCTCTTCAGAGGTTGCATGGCGTTTCATCTTCCTTCTTATGATGTCTTCAACGAAATCATTGGAGAAGCCGTTGTTGACTAGGACCTGCCTTACCCTACAGAGTTCTTTATCGACTTGCTTCCATCCTGAGCTGTGGCTGAGAGCAGCCACAGCAGCTAACAACATTATATGGAGGACCTAAGGCAATTCCACGACCAAGAGACGGCTTCCTAAACCTTGCTGGAATCAACCTCACTGAGGACCAAGTCACTCTCCTAAATCTGGGTATAAACTGTCACGTTATGTCCAGACGAAGTGAGATGGCCCAAAAGTAGAGTTGGAGATCCTGTTGGACGACACATTCGACCTCGAGACTCAAAAGAAGGTCACACCAAAGACACCTTACAAACAGAACTTATTGCAGAAGGAGGAAAGAATCGAGGCAACTACAGAAGCACCATACTGTCCCCCGAGCTCAAAGCGGCAGCTAAGAGCCTTCGTGAGAACAAGGAGATAGACGTCCTTAGAGGTGACAAGTCGCCAATATATGTCATTCTTAAAAAAGACGAATATCTAGCGAAAATGAACCTCGTACTCTCTGACCAAACTAAATTCCAAAGGGTAACGAAGGACACTACAGCCGAATTGAAAGCGAAGGTCAACAAATTGATCGAAACTGTGAACGCCAAGAAATCCGGACTCGTATGTAGTCCCATACGACCTGTTTACCTTACCTTGAGGTTACCTTGAGGTGCTTCCGGGGCTTAGCGTCCCCGCGGCCCGGTCGTCGACCAGGCCTCCTGGTTGCCGGACTGATCAACCAGGCTGTTGGACACGGCTGCTCGCAGCCTGACGTATGAGTCACAGCCTGGTTGATCAGGTATCCTTTGGAGGTGCTTATCCAGTTCTCTTTTGAACACTGTGAGGGGTCGGTCAGTTATGCCCCTTATGTGTAGTGGAAGCGTGTTGAACAGTCTCGGACCTCTGAGGTTGATAGAGTTCTCTCTCAGAGTACCAGTTGCACCTCTGTTTTTCAACGGGGGTATTCTGCACATCCTGCCATGTCTTCTGGTCTCATGTGATGTTATTTCTGTGTGCAGGTTTGGGACCAGCCCCTCTAATATTTTCCACGTGTAAATTATTATGTACCTCTCCCGCCTGCGCTCAAGGGAGTACAGTTTTAGGCTCTTTAGTCGGTCCCAATAGTTTAGATGTTTTACTGAGTGGATTCTAGCAGTAAAGGATCTCTGCACGCTCTCCTGGTCAGCAATTTCTCCAGCTTTGAAAGGTGCTGTCATTGTGCAGCAGTACTCCACTCTAGAGAGCACAAGCGTTTTGAAAAGTGTCATCATCGGTATAGCATCTCTAGTGTGAAAAGTTCTTGTTATCCAACCTGTCATTTTTCTTGCAGTTGTGACGGCTACTTTATTGTGTTCTTTAAAGGTAAGGTCTTCCGACATGAGTACACCCAGATCCTTTACATTGCCTTTTCGTTCTATGTTATGATTTGCCTGAGTTTTGTACGTGGTTTCCGTTTTTATATTTTCATTTTTTCTATAGCGCATGAGCTGGAACTTATCTTCGTTAAACACCATATTATTTTCTGTAGCCCATAGAAAGACCTGATCTACATCTGACTGGAGGTTCGCCGTGTCCTCTATGTTGCCTACTCTCATGAAGATCCTAGTGTCATCTGCAAAGGATGATACAGTGCTATAGGTTGTGTTCTTGTCTATGTCCGATATGAGGATGAGAAAAAGTACTGGAGCATGCACAGTACCCTGGGGGACTGAGCTCTTCACGGTTCCCTCCATGGCTTCTGGGTGACTCCATCTGGGCGTTTTTGGCTGTTGTCAGGTCTGCACAACTAAGGTTCGCTTTGTGCTAGGCACCCAGCTGTAGCCAAACTTCTCTTGATGATGTCATTAACTGCTTCATGTCTGGCAATCTTTCTCTGTGTCTTACGACAGATGAAACCATGGCTGCTATATTGGTCTGCCCGTGCATGGCCGCAAATACACCGGTACTCAGTGGAGATAGGGCGGCAAGGCAAAGGACAACACCAATACTAAGGGTCCGATGGTCCAGGCGGGTGCCCAAAGCGGAATTAGGGACTGCCAACAGGAAGTCCCCGGCATGGGGCGCTTGCACAGCTAGAAGACGCACTCTGTCTGTGAGGGAATGGTTCAACAGCTCACTTACAATGGTGCTTTTATGCCCGTGGGAGCCAGTACACTTGTTAAGTTCGCGGACTTGAGTTTAGTAACCAGCAACCGAAATATCTTGTGTTTGGGCTCATGTGAGAGCCCCAGTCATCAGCATTCCAGAAATGTTACCCTGGCAGGGGTAACACGTCTGTGGACAGAGATATGCCGATAGCATCATTTAATTGTATGGCTTGGAGCGAGGATTCAAGATTTGCGCGGGAATCTTGGGAGGCCTGGGACAGTGTGGGCCTTCTGCCAGCCACTTGTCTCGTCGTCATGGCAACAGCCGCCATCTTAGCAAACATCTTGAGCCGCCATGTTGGTTGGCCATCTTGAAGTTTCCTAGGGGCCATGCTACACCGTCGCTGATTGGTTGAGAGGGGTAGGCCATTGGGTGCCTCCCTCTCAATGGTTCCTTCCAGGAGGACGCGGGAATCGCCGGTGATTCTCCCTGAAGCATCATTCTGCTCCCGTCACCACCATAGCCTGACGTCTCTATCTTGCCCATTCGGCCAAATTGGGCAAGACGACGTCGTGGTGACTGTCTCCTCAGCTTCTCCACCAAGACCGCCAGCTGCACAGTCAGAATCCAGCTGGAGTCCTCGTCTAGGGGTAGAAAGATAGGGAACAAGTGATAGAGATCTACGACTTGTGTAATTTGCATACGAGCAGTAACAGACTCGTGGATCCCAATACCAGTTATTATAGACGTTTTAATTCCTGCTAGTGCTCTGTACCAGTCGATGGGAACGGGGAAATTCGTGTCAGTGTTTTAAGGCAGATATTCCATGTTTGTGTAACACGCTATTCGTTGTGCGCGTCACCTTGGAACGAACGCTCCGCTTCACCAGCGGGTCGAGGGTGCGAACCGAGCCGTGTTGTGAGGGAGGGTTTCGAAAGACGCATCAAGCTGTTGTACGAAGGATACCACGTGAGGTAACGACTCCGCCTAGTCTCCACCGCTGTGAGCCAGCTACCCGCCAGCAGGGTGCCTGATGTATGGTAATTGTGTGTGTGAGGCCGGCTGTATAAATGAGTAAGTACCTATGTGTGTATTTCTGATGATTAGTCAGTCTCTAAAGCCTGAATTCAAGGTCAGGTGTTCCGTCGCATTGTCACACAGCACCTGTAGAGGTGAAGTGAAGTGTGGACGAGGAGAAAATCATCCTTGTTGTCATCTTGTCAGACCAGAGGGACTTACGTCTTGTGTACACGGACGTACAGTGTATGTATGTGGGTACACACGGGAACATGGTATTCAAAGATAAGCCAAGGACTGAGAGGATGTCCATGTAATATTTTATATTCCATTCTGATAGAATTGTGGTAATTCAGTCATTTTTGATCGTCCGTGGGACGGAGTAATATTATTCCATGTGTAAGCTTACAGGTGTGGAATTCCAGTACAGAGCCCTCAGGTTAAGTGTCAGTGTGGAACGTCAGAGAATCCAGGCAATGATTATTGTGGAGTGATACCAGAGCGTGGTGTTAATTCTTTCTTTTGTTCCCAGAGCCATGACAAGTGTGATTTATATATATATATATATATATATATATATATATATATATACATATATATATATATATATATATATATATATATATATATAATATAAATATATATATAATAAAAATTAAACGAAAATAATCACGTGTTTATTTTCGTGATATACACACACATATATATATATATATATATATATATATATATATATATATATATATATATATATATATATATATATATATATATATATATATATATATATATATATATTTCATTGAATATGACCGCATATTCTGTATTTATTATTTTCTGGTTTAGGGCTTCTATCCCTCTAACTATTTTCTTAGCACCAGGGCTTAATTGAAATAGGAGTTCTCCAAAACTCATTTTCGTACTTTTAAGGTGAAGAAAAGAAGTGATTTACTATAGAGTGTATTACACTTATTTGTATAATTTGCACGACGTTTCGAACCTCCATGGTTCATTCTCAAGTGAACAGATCTTACAATACTAGTTGATTTTATACCCGCATTAGGTCAGGTGATAATACAATGAAGGTGAAAACATGGGGGGATACATAAGGGATAAACATAGGGGCTGCAGAAGGCTTATTGGCCCATACGAGGCATCTCCTATCTAAACACAAAGATTAATCCAGTGTAATTGGCCTGTTATGTTGGACATTGTCTTCTGTGTTGGCATCGATATGTTCTTGTCTTGTCCTTACTCTCATGGTGGGTAGAGTAAATAGTTCCGTGATTTGGGTGTTCATGGTAGGTCGCTCTATTCTTATGTGAATTGCCTCAAGAATTTGTAATCTTCTTGAATCTTGGGTTTTGTCTATTATGCAAGTATTCTTGTTCAACATTTCTCTTGTTAGAGTAATGTCATGGGCTTGTCTCATGTGATTCCTAGGGGCACCAGATTGAAGATGGCATGTCAAACGCCTCGTCAGCTTGGTCGACGTCATACCTATGTACTTACATTGAAGGTTACATCCTTCGTGAGGGCAAGTGTACATGTATACAACGCTTGACTGCTGTAGAGGGTTCTCCGTCGGCTTCGGGCTGTTTTTGATAAGGAGTTCGGAAGTCTTCTTGGTTTTGTAGAATATTATCAGGTTTATGTTTTGGTTAGGAGTAGTGCTTTTTACTCCTTTACGGATTATTTCTTTCATTATTCTTTCCTCTTTTATATGTTCACTGTGCATGGTTGATTTGTAATATAATTTTATTGGGGGTGTTGTGGTTTCTGTTCTAGGTTCTGAATTATACCAACAGTCCAAGTGTCTTCTTATAGCAGCGTTTATTTCCGCGTTGCTATATCCGTTGTTCACCAATACCTGAGTTACTCTTTCAAACTCTCTACTCACGTTGCTCCATTCAGAGCAGTGGGTAAGCGCTCGACGAATATAAGCATTGAGAACACTGGCTTTGTATCTTTGGGGGCACTCACTTCTACCGTTCAGGCATAATCCTATGTTGGTGGGCTTGGTATAAACGTTGGTGCTTAAAGAGGTTCCTGTTTTTGTTATTAGTACATCCAAGAATGGCAGACTGTTATTTTCACTATTTTCATGTGTAAATCGGAGTACTGACTCTCTCTCTAGGTGTCTTTTTAGGTCAATTAGTTCATCTGAGTCTTTTACTATTACGAATATGTCATCTACATAACGGCAGTATACAGTTGGTTTTTGTCTGCTACTGAAGACCCTATCTTCGATGGTTCCCATATAAAAATTAGCAAATAAAACTCCTAAGGGGGAGCCCATTGCTACTCCGTCTATTTGTAAATACATGTCTCCTTGTGGACTGATGAAAGGGGCTTCCTTTGTACATGCTTCGAGAAGACTTTTCAAGTGTGGCTCAGGTATGTCTAATTTGGGGGGTGCTCTCGTCTCTGTATACTCTGTCCAGTATCATTCCTATGGTTGTGTCGACTGGGACGTTGGTAAAAAGGGATTCAACGTCCAGGGAAGCGATGATTCCATCGGGCTGGGTAGATTTGATCAATTCTAGGAAATCTGCTGATGATTGTAGACTAAACTTACTTGGAGTGTATGGAGTTAGGAGTTCATTGAGTTTCTTTGCCAGGTGATAAGTTGGGGTTGGTATTTGGCTGATTATAGGGCGTAGTGGGTTACCTGGTTTATGCATCTTAACATTGCCGTAGGCATATCCTAAGCCATAGTCTATGCCTACGGGTATGCCTACTAGGCTTAGGATATGCCTACGGCAATGTTAAGACGCATAAACCAGGTAACCCACTACGCCCTATAATCAGCCAAATACCAACCCCAACTTATCACCTGGCAAAGAAACTCAATGAACTCCTAACTCCATACACTCCAAGTAAGTTTAGTCTACAATCATCAGCAGATTTCCTAGAATTGATCAAATCTACCCAGCCCGATGGAATCATCGCTTCCCTGGACGTTGAATCCCTTTTTACCAACGTCCCAGTCGACACAACCATAGGAATGATACTGGACAGAGTATACAGAGACGAGAGCACCCCCAAATTAGACATACCTGAGCCACACTTGAAAAGTCTTCTCGAAGCATGTACAAAGGAAGCCCCTTTCATCAGTCCACAAGGAGACATGTATTTACAAATAGACGGAGTAGCAATGGGCTCCCCCTTAGGAGTTTTATTTGCTAATTTTTATATGGGAACCATCGAAGATGGGGTCTTCAGTAGCAGACAAAAACCAACTGTATACTGCCGTTATGTAGATGACATATTCGTAATAGTAAAAGACTCAGATGAACTAATTGACCTAAAAAGACACCTAGAGAGAGAGTCAGTACTCCGATTTACACATGAAAATAGTGAAAATAACAGTCTGCCATTCTTGGATGTACTAATAACAAAAACAGGAACCTCTTTAAGCACCAACGTTTATACCAAGCCCACCAACATAGGATTATGCCTGAACGGTAGAAGTGAGTGCCCCCAAAGATACAAAGCCAGTGTTCTCAATGCTTATATTCGTCGAGCGCTTACCCACTGCTCTGAATGGAGCAACGTGAGTAGAGAGTTTGAAAGAGTAACTCAGGTATTGGTGAACAACGGATATAGCAACGCGGAAATAAACGCTGCTATAAGAAGACACTTGGACCGTTGGTATAATTCAGAACCTAGAACAGAAACCACAACACCCCCAATAAAATTATATTACAAATCAACCATGCACAGTGAACATATAAAAGAGGAAAGAATAATGAAAGAAATAATCCGTAAAGGAGTAAAAAGCACTACTCCTAACCAAAACATAAACCTGATAATATTCTACAAAACCAAGAAGACTTCCGAACTCCTTATCAAAAACAGCCCGAAGCCGACGGAGAACCCTCTACAGCAGTCAAGCGTTGTATACATGTACACTTGCCCCCACGAAGGATGTAACCTTCAATGTAAGTACATAGGTATGACGTCGACCAAGCTGACGAGGCGTTTGACATGCCATCTTCAATCTGGTGCCCCTAGGAATCACATGAGACAAGCCCATGACATTACTCTAACAAGAGAAATGTTGAACAAGAATACTTGCATAATAGACAAAACCCAAGATTCAAGAAGATTACAAATTCTTGAGGCAATTCACATAAGAATAGAGCGACCTACCATGAACACCCAAATCACGGAACTATTTACTCTACCCACCATGAGAGTAAGGACAAGACAAGAACATATCGATGCCAACACAGAAGACAATGTCCAACATAACAGGCCAATTACACTGGATTAATCTTTGTGTTTAGATAGGAGATGCCTCGTATGGGCCAATAAGCCTTCTGCAGCCCCTATGTTTATCCCTTATGTATCCCCCCATGTTTTCACCTTCATTGTATTATCACCTGACCTAATGCGGGTATAAAATCAACTAGTATTGTAAGATCTGTTCACTTGAGAATGAACCATGGAGGTTCGAAACGTCGTGCAAATTATACAAATAAGTGTAATACACTCTATAGTAAATCACTTCTTTTCTTCACCTTAAAAGTACGAAAATGAGTTTTGGAGAACTCCTATTTCAATTAAGCCCTGATGCTAAGAAAATAGTTAGAGGGATAGAAGCCCTAAACCAGAAAATAATAAATACAGAATATGCGGTCATATTCAATGAAACATGTTTGAAAGAAAACCTGCTGCCAGTATACACCAATATATATATATATATATATATATATATATATATATATATATATATATATATATATATATATATATATATATATATATTCACTCTTTCGTATTCAGAGTTAAATGGCAAGTTTTTCACTGAATGCTCTGTGTTCCCTTCTCTGAGGCTGTGGGTCCCTATAATTGCACCAGTGGTGGTACCCCCCTATATATATATATATATATATATATATATATATATATATATATATATATATATATATTTACTTTATTTGAACTTTGTTACAAAAAAGGAGTTACATATGGGTTACAAAGATGGTTGTCATAGGTTGTCGAGTTCCTCCAGCTCCTCAGATGGCGGGCAGGAACCCTGGATGCAGTGCGCATTTCCCCTCTGTATCGCCACACTGAGGCGCTGGAAAAGAAAGCTTGCAGCTCTCGGGTCCCTTGTTGTTTCAATGAGCCTAGAACCCAGTTCCTTCAAAAAACTGGTAGCACTTTTACCCCAGGCGCCGAGCGTCTCAGAAGCAATGGGGACAAACTTGTAGTGGTGATCCAGTTCTCTATACTTACGGGATTTGGCTGCTTCCCTGTGGGTGGCAGCGCCACCTGGTTGTGCAACACTGAGGTTAATGTAGGTGTTAGCCAGGGTTGATACGCACGTGTAGTCCCATACCAACTGCTTGCCATTCTTCCAGGGGTTCACTGTGATACCATCCGGGCGACCAATAAGAGCATCAGAGTTACGGGGCGTTAGGTAACGGGGCTCTCTTTCAGCTGGGCATCCAGCTGTGGTGAGGCTCCTCTTGATGATGTCGTTAACTTCACTGTGCCTCGAGTGCCATCCCCCTGTGCTTTGGCAGAGTAGGCCATGGTGACCGTACCTGTCAGCCACCACCTCGCCGCAAATACACCTATATCTGGTGTGGATTGGGGCAGCAAGGCGGAGGGCCACAGCAATTCGGAGGGCGTGTGGTGTGAGACGCGTGCCAGTTGCCGACATTGGGGTTGCTAACAGGAAATCCCCTGCATGTGGTGCTGCTACTGCTGTGAGGCGAGCAATGTCGTGTTGTGTTGTTGCAGCACCCAGGCACTCTGCAGCAACTTGGTCTACAATGGGACCATCCCAGCTGGATTGCTTGTGGGATTTTGGGGATGGTGGTTGAGGTGATTGGCCTGCACGAGAGGCCCACTCTGTGGCACAGCGTGTAAAATTGGGATCATGTACACCTGCCAGCTGATGTAAGTGGGCAGGTAGAATTTCCTTCACAAGGTCGTCGGATGCTGATAAGGAGGACAGGAAGGCTGGAACAGCGATTTGCGTTGCTGTTCGAACTCCGAGGCCCCCAAGTCTTACGGGAAGAGAGGCTTGTTTCCACTGTAGGTCATCGAGAGAGAGGTTAAGGGCTTTTTCTAGCATTGATTTCAGTAACCGGTCATACTCACTTAGTTTTTGGCTACTGTAAGATGGTGAACACCTCAGAAAGTAGGTTAACCTGGGGAGGGACAGACATCTGGTGATGAGGTAGAGTGCATCATGAGCATCAATATCCTCAATCCTCCCATCCATCCTCTTAAGGTCGGCGATTTTCTTATCAAGGACCTCATCGATGGCTTTCAACCCCAGGGGAGCTCCTAGGAGTGTGCTGTCTTCAGGTTTAGTTTTATGGATATTTGGCAGAAGACCCTCTATTCTCTCTACGATGCCCTGGTTGGAACATATTATTTCACATTTAGAAGGGTTCAGGGTGAGGCCTAAAACTGCACCTTGCTCCTGGATTTTTCTGATGTCCTCCAGGAGGGAGTCTTGGGAACCAGCTAGGGTACCATCATCCAAGAACCAGATGTTAAGCTCGCTGGACAGGACCTCTGTGACTTGTTTGATGACTAAGCAGAAAAGGAGAGGAGCGAGGGGGTCACCCTGTTGGACGCCTTCTCGCGAGTCAATTTCATGTTCGCCAAAAAGTAGCTTAAGATCCATACTGTAGCATGAATGTACAAAAGGGTAGAGGGAAGGGAAATGACTATGAACCGCACGGAGTGCAGCATCCCTCCGCACCAAATTGAAGGCATTTTTGAAATCTAGCTTGATAAGGGCCTTTTCGTCTGTGATGTTGGCGATGAAGGCTCGAGCTGCATGGGCTGCCGCCTCACACCCTTGTGGAATGCCAAACCCGAGCTGTTTTGGCTTCAGCATGTTGGCCGCTGCATCACTAACTGTTCTTGCAGCTGCCTTTGCGACGAGACGCCGGAGAGAATTGCCCACAGCTATTGGCCTGATCCCTCCATCCTTTTTCTTTAGAGCACAGAGAGATGCTCCAAAAAAGATAGGTCTTATGGACGCTGGTATGTTGCCAGCTAGACATGTGTTGGTGAATCTGGTTAGTTCCACCAAGACGTTCTTTGCAATGTCACCCAGTGCAGGGTTGAGCATTTGCTTGAGGTGGTTGGGTTTTAGTCCTGTGAACCCACCTGCTGATCCTGTAGGGAAGGACATGGCTGCTTTATGGACCACAGATTCAGCCACCCAGAGAGGTTCTGCTCCGGTAGCCCCCACTTGTACAATGTCGTCCTCACGCGGAGCCCTGGGTGGGTGTTTCTCCCTTAGGGCTTGAGCTGTTGCGGCATCTCTGTCGGCAATTGAGTCCTCACTGGTGATGACTCTTATTGCGCCAATAGTGTTTCCTTCTTCTATTTTCTTGGTGACTGATGTTCTGATTTTTGATGTCTCGGATATGCCACTGTTGCTCTTCCTGCCGTGGGTGTTTCTCGCGCGAGTGGGAAGGCGCACCTGGTTGTCCTTCCTGGGAAAATCATTTATAGCTTTGATGACTGAGGCAGCTAAGGTTTTGTCTCTCCTTGCAGGGGTGGCTAGACATATGTTGCCAAACATTAGGAGGTTGTGCCATGCTTGGGTCGTTCCAGGAGAGTCGTTGACCTTTCTCAGGAGGGCAGATAATTTGGCTGCTGCATGGGGGCGGGCTGCTTTAGGGATGTGTTGCAAGGTTCTGGCCGATGTTGCTTTGATAGCTTCTAATAAATTTTCTGTGGGAATGAAGGTCTGGGAGGTGTTTTGCCTTACGGGCGGTGTGGGCTGTTCATTGGTGTTCTCCCTGGGAGGGCGCCCAGAACCCAAACACCTGGCTCCGTTGTGGTAATGAATGCGCACATTATCGTCACTCAACCGGATATAGCATACCCGGTCACACGTCTGACATCTACCTTGTCTACCCCTGTTTGATGGCTCATCTTGGCTTGGAGAAGCCTGGCTATCTGTTGGGAGCTGCGACATGGGAGGGCGCTGGGCTGGCGCTGGGCGGGCGCTGGGCGGGAAGGTGGACCGCGGGTGGAGACTGGAGGGTGGGCGGCGGTTGGAGGCTGGGGGGGTGATCAGCTGGCCGTGGCACTTACTACTCAGGTGAGTGGTAATACATATACCACCTCTATACAAAGTGTGGGTATACACCCACTACACAATATGTGGGTATACATTGGGTGGGTGGGTAGCGTAGACACACATGGGAGCCTCCCGGCTTCTATGGGCGGGTGGCAAGGTGGCCTCGTGGGTGGGGAGGCGACGTGGTGGGGTGGTAAGGAGGGGGAAGAGCAGGTACTTCCCGGCCTGGGCGCTGGGTGGGGGCGGGGGTCAGGGCGACACTAACACTGGTATAATTTCCCCGTATATCACTGCACAATAATGAATGAATCACACACTTGTAATCTGACTCACTGCACGTGTGATGTACTCACAATATGATAGATATGTTGCGCCAATTATCGCTGACAACGTAACTTGTTCAGCAACACTTTCAAAAAAGAAAAACACAAAACACTGTTTGGCACACGCGTAACCCCCACCTCTCTCTCCTGACCGCACAACACCCCTCACTCACCCCCCACCTCCCCTCACTATGGGAGGCCTGCAGGGCCCATCCTGGCCCCTCACTACAGCCTCCATGACTCCACACTGCCAACCCACCTGTTTTGATAAGTTTTCACATAGATGGTACACCGTAGGCACTTCCGGCCACTCCCACGTCTGCTTGGTGTATTCACGGTGAATATGGTTAAGTCTTGGTACGGTGAGGCCAAGATGTCTCAGGGTAATGGCTGAGAAGGCAGCAGCTCCTCCGCCACACGTCCGTCCCCTAGGCCATATATATATATATATATATATATATATATATATATATATATATATATATATATATATATATATATATATATATATATATATATATATATATATATATATATATATATATATATATATATATATATATATATATATATATATATATATATATATATATATATATATATATATATATATATATATATATATATATATATATATATATATATATATATATATGATCGTAGTGTCACGGTACCCAGTGTTATTGTGTTATTTACTGTGGTGATTGCAATGTGTGGAACTATGTTCTAAGTGGTAATTAGAGTACTGGGGTCATTTGCAACAGTAAGTGTTGTGCAGTATTCTAATACTTGGAAATTAGAGTACTTGCCGTGTGTGTTATTGCAAAGGGGTTGTTATTGATGGTGATTGTTGCTAGAGTTGAGCTATCACCATATGTGATTGCAGTTCAGTAAGTCATTGTGGGGCCGTGTTCTTGTAGGTTCATGTCCCGAGTGTTATTTACTAGTGTTCTGCGGTATTGTCATTGCAACCGAATTGTAACGTAAATCACTGTGATTTGTTAGATTGATTTATCATTGTCGTGGGTGAACTCGGCTGTAGACGAGTACTTGGGTTTTATATTCTCCTGTTTATCTGGTAGGACATCGATGTTCAGTATTCAGTGAGGTGATTGCGAGGCAATTAATATAACGTAACCAAGGGAATGCTCATTGTTTTAAGAGAATTTGTTCTTTGACAATTTGAGTAACGTAGAATATATTTGGGTTAATTATCTTTCCTGCAAGCAGCTACGGTAGTCTCAGGGTAGCCTAGCCATCAGCAAGATAAGAATTAGAGTATTGTCTGTCGTAATTAACGGTCAGTGGGCCGGGTAATTGATGTGTTTCTGGAAGTCAAAGTAATTAACCTCGATCCTTGTTTGACGGCTCCATTGTTCCATTAATGTAACGTCGTTATTTACCTGTCCGGAAGTACCGGCGCTTGATTGACAAGTGGGAAGAGAAACGTCAGTTTAGAATAACGTAATCGTGGTGACGAATTACCGTTATTAGCCACCTGAATTGGTATGAGTATGGAAGGCTCGGACGGAATTCAAACCTTAATGTAAATTGCCGAGCCAGTGTGAAAGGTTGCGTATTGAATTGTTTAATTATTGATCTTGAGGATAGTAATTAATTAATCTAAAGGTAATCACGAGTGATTACCCTTCTCTTAGCACTTCGGACATTGTAAAATCAAAATTTACCATCGTTGAGTGATATTAACCGATAACGGAAATTAACATAAATTAACGTAACTAGTAAAGAGATTAATCAGCTGTCTGGAAGTACCGGGATTAATGGGATTTCCTCACTGAATGCTCGACGGGTAGAGTGTTGTGTAATTTCCGCGTTACTAGTGACAGTTGTAAGAGTTATTAAATTTATGTAAATGTTACCTTGTTATTAACGTAAAAGTCATTTTGTTATTAACGTAAATCAAATTGTTATTGATTGTTGATCGTCTGTGGGACGAAGTGTAAATGTAAAGATTAATTTGAGGAAGGGTTGCTGGAGTTGCCAGTGAACCCATTAGTCATTGATGTGTCATTGACAGGCTACTGGTTTGATTGCATTGCAACCGCTATTGCAGGTGAAGACTGCACAGAGGCGTAGAACAGTTAGGAGGTTATTGGAGACGTGTTTCAGAATCTACTGTGTCATTTGTTGTAATTGTGATTATAGATCTGTTAGTTCTTGCTTGCTTGTTGATTACACTGTGGTCACGCTTATGTTCGAGTTAGTTCATTATGCAGTCCGAGGGGCTGGTGTCTAGCTGTCATTGAAAGTGTCACAGGAAGGATTTCGAGTAACGTTATTGATATTTCTTTTGTTTTGTTGTAGTAGTTAGTACTTTATTGAATAAACTAAGTTATGTTGAACACTGTCTTTTCGTTACACCCCACACATTATTATTGTTATGCAAGTGTACTGTCACACTCGACTATTAATATTGAGACCGATTCATGAGTTCTGGACCAAATATACGGCACCACACAACAATAAATGATTGTTGTGAGAGCCCAGGACCAACTCGTAAGATTCGCCTCGGTGAATTGCGAAGGTCGACGGCCTACCTTACCTTGAGTATTCCTTGAGGTGCTTCCGGGGCTTAGCGTCCCCGCGGCCCGGTCGTCGACCAGGCCTCTTGGTAGCCGGACTGATCAACCAGGCTGTTGGACGCGGCTGCTCGCAGCCTGACGTATGAGTCACAGCCTTGTTGATCAGGTATCCTTTGGAGGTGCTTATCCAGTTCTCTCTTGAACACTGTGAGGGGTCGGCCAGTTATGCCCCTTATGTGTAGTGGAAGCGTGTTGAACAGTCTCGGGCCTCTAATGTTGATAGAGTTCTCTCTCAGAGTACCTGTTGCACCTCTGCTTTTCAACGGGGGTATTCTGCACATCCTGCCATGACTTCTGGTCTCATGTGATATTTCTGTGTGCAGGTTTGGGACCAGCCCCTCTAATATTTTCCACGTGTAAATTATTATGTACCTCTCCCGCCTGCGCTCAAGGGATAGGTTTTAGGCTCTTTAGTCGGTCCCAATAGTTTAGATGTTTTACTGAGTGGATTCTAGCAGTAAAGGATCTCTGCACGCTCTCCAGGTCAGCAATTTCTCCAGCTTTGAAAGGGGCTGTCATTGTGCAGCAATACCCCACTCTAGAGAGCACAAGCGTTTTGAAAAGTATCATCATCGGTATAGCATCTCCAGTGTGAAAAGTTCTTGTTATCCAACCTGTCATTTTTCTTGCAGTTGTGACGGCTACTTTATTGTGTTCTTTAAAGGTAAGGTCTTCCGACATGAGTACACCCAGATCCTTTACATTGCCTTTTCGTTCTATGTTATGATTTGCCCGAGTTTTGTACGTGGTTTCCGTTTTTATATTTTAATTTTTTCCATAGCGCATGAGCTGGAACTTATCTTCGTTAAACACCATATTTTCTGTAGCCCATAGAAAGACCTGATCTACATCTGACTGGAGGTTTGCCATGTCCTCTATGTTGCCTACTCTCATGAAGATCCTAGTGTCATCTGCAAAGGATGATACCGTGCTATAGGTTGTGTTCTTGTCTATGTCCGATATGAGGATGAGAAAAAGTACTGGAGGGGCCTAGTGGAGGGGATTTCAAACTTTTGGGGTCTTGGCGTTTGCTCTCGCCTAGTCAATTGTTCATAAATGGTCCCAGAGTGAGGAATGAGCTGCTTACTACACTGGTGTGTTAGCTAAGCAAGTCCTTCCTCAAGCTACCTATTTGAATATCACGACAGGAATAAAGGTTAAAGAATTGAAGAAAATTCTTAGAAATTTTCCGAGCTCAATTCCTCAACCATTTCACTTATTCCCACCTATCTATCTCTCAAACTCTCACACTGTCCTTCCTGGAAGCTGCCTTCAGCAATGATGTGGCGATGTTTTCCACTATGGGGCTATCCCATGTGGACTGTTTGCAGTCATTTGGAAAAGTCGGTCGAGGGTGAGAGTTGACAAGAGTGTCCCACTTACCGGATCCTTCCCCGAATTTGAGATCATGAATCCCAATGGAGCCTCTTAGGATACCAGTAGTATTTCATTAACTAATTCACCTGTAGCACTGGTCGAGGATAAGAATGCCGGCAATGCTAACTGTGTCGCCTTGTGAATACCTGTACCCCCTTAAGTTAGGGGGGTATGTAGAAAAAAAAATATATATATATATATATTAGTGATGAGAAAATGTAGGTGTAAGGCAGTCCTCCCAATGGCTGGTGTAAATGCCAATCACATTAGTAAAAAAAAAAAAAAAAGTTGACTGCTTGGCTGTTGTCTCCTGTGGTCAAGTAAAAAGGGAAAAAACACGCAAAACAAATCATATAAAAAATGAAACTTTAATTGACTTTAAACAAATATAAACAAAGATAATCTCTTGGCTATGTACAGTGCGAATTAAACAAAAATACAAAGACAAAAAACAATATAAAATGAAATAATAGTTACATTACTCTACAATGAACAAGACAAAAAATTAGTAAAAGGTGCTGAGATTATTGGCTGGCTGAAAACCTCCACTAATACACAGAGCGTATGCTAGATAGAGGTATCAGCCTGGAGAGCACAGAATATTCTAAAGCCAACTGCTCGTGCACGCCTAGTCATCGGCTATGCAGATGGCGCTGAAGTCGAGTGGAGTCGCTGATTCACCAATGGGAAGCGTGCTGGCTGGAAGTGGTAGTTTGGTGATCGACGAAGGTGGTGCGCCGACAGCGAGGGGGTTTGGAGAGCGAGTGTAGGGTACGTATTACCCCCTGTAGAAACGTATTCTACTATCTATGTACTACTCTTGAATGTAGTATTTTGATGAGACGTACTGAAGTAACATGATATAGGAAAGAGCAGGCTAAATCTCTCTTAAAAGAGATTATTGTCACAGCTCTCCCCCGAAGCCTGCTCTTACGGCTTAAGTTACTTCAGTAGATGGTAGAGTGGTAGGAGTAGCTGCCTCTACCTCGTAGACTCTGGAGAGGGCGTCTGCTATGATGTTATCCGAGCTCTTGATGAAGAATATCTCCAGGATAAAATTCTGCAGGTACAGAGCCCAGCGTAGAAGACGTTGATTGCTGAATTGGGCCTGTTGCAGGAACCGTAAGAGACTGTGGTCTGAGTAGATGGTAATAGACCGATTACCCTGTTGGTAAGGTTCGAAGTGTTGTAGGTTCAGGACAATGGAAAGGAGTTCCTTTTCTATGGTGCTATAGTTCTTCTGGTGGGGCTTTAACTTGTAGCTGTAGTAGCTGACAGGAAGAACCTCTTCACCACGCTGTTGCATCAGGACGCCCCCGATGCCGGTGCCACTTGCGTCGACATTGATGATGAAGGGCTTTGTAATATCTGGAGAGGCGAGAATGGGATCAGAACATAGCAGAGATTTTAGTTGTTCAAAGGCAATGGTCTGTTGATTGGTCCAATGATACCGTTGCTTGGGGCTGGTCAGATTAATCAATGGTGTCGCTACCGTACTAAAAATTTTCACAAACCTACGATAGTAAGATGCAAGGCCAAGGAAGCACAAGAGCTGCTTCCTGGTTGTAGGTTGTGGGTAATGCTGAATGGCTTGAGTGTGAATGGTTAAAGGAGCTAGGCTGCCACTCCCTATCACATGACCAAGATAACGCACTTTACCTTTAGCAAAGGTGGACTTGCCCAAGTTGATGGTGAGGCCAGCTGTCAGGAGCTTGGAGAACAGTCGTTGCAGCTGGAGCAGATGTTCGCTCCAGGTGTTAGTTGCCACAACGATGTCATCCAAGTAGGCGTAGGTGTGATCTATGCCGTAGATGACGCAGTTGACAGCTCGCTGGAAGGTGGCTGGGGCGTTACACAGTTCAAAAGGAAGGCGTTCATATCTGTACAGGCCAAAAGGAGTGGTGAAGGCAGATATTTCCTTAGCTCGCTCTGTCAGGCTGATCTGATAGTAGCCCTTTAACAAATCAATTTGGGACAGAAAATTAGCATTACCTACTGCGTCAAGGATATCATCTATACGAGGTAAAGGGTAAGCATCCTTGACGGTCACAAGGTTCAGTTTCCTATAGTCGGTACATAGTCGTACTTTACCGTGCGGTTTCGGCACCAAGATGCAGGGTGAGGCCCAACGGGACTCACAAGGGGTGGCCAGCCCATGATCCAGAAGGTACTGTACTTCAGCACGCATAACTTCCTTTTTGTACGGGCTGATATGGTAGAAGGGTTGACGAATCGGCCGGGTATCAGGAAGTAGCTGGATGTCGTGCTGAACCACATTACACTCCTGGGGGATCATCGCTGAACAACTTCTGATGTTCTTGAAGAACTTTGATGAGAGGAGCACTGTTACAGTCCTGTAAATATTTAGGAAGATCAGTAAGGATTTCCGAGTTGGAAGGCACTGACTCAGAGTTAGTGCTTTCGGGAGAAGCAAGGAAGGTCTCACTGTGGAGGTATGGATCTTTAAAGGTGGAGAGAGTTACTAGCACAGTGGGGGAAATACCTTTATACTCCTTCAAAAGATTGACGTGGCACAACTGGGTCCTCCGCCGCCTATCTGGAGTTTCAAGAATATAGTTGCGGTTGTTTCTGCACTCCTTGATGCGGTAAGGTCCTTAAAACTTATTTTGCAATGGAGAACCAGGGATCGGAAAATATGCTAAAACGAAGTCTCCTGCTTTAAATTTCCTGATTTTACTGCGTTTGTCAAAATGAGTCTTCATGCTATCTTGAGCTTTTAATAAATTATCATTGGCAAATTTATGTACTCTCTCTGGAATGTGCTTTAAGTTTTGAAGAAACTGGGGCACGTACTGAGGGTCACTGAAGGTGGCATTACGTAGAGAGTCTTTAAAAGCTTTAAGAGGAGTACGGCACTTACGTCCGTAGAGCATCTCATAAAGAAATACTCCTAGAGACTCATTTGGGAGACTTCTGAAAATGCACATGACGATGTCAAGTTGTTTATCCCAGTCTTTCATAGTTTCATTGCAAAATTTCTTAAGGAGTGATTTTATCGTTTGGTGACTACGTTCAAGAGAACATCTGAAGCAGGATGATAGGGGCTGGACAATACCTGAGTGATGTTGAATTCTTCCAGTGTCTTCTTGAAGAGATCACTGGTGAAGTTTGTTCCACAGTCACTTTGAATCTCCCGAGAAAATCCATATTGTGTAAAGATCTTTAATAGTAGTTTCACCACCGTAGCAGCCGTGATGTCCTTTACAGGAACTGCTATGGGGAATCTGGTG